>NC_059351.1:45865833-46201250 GCF_019703515.2 Myxocyprinus asiaticus
CATTTAATCTCAACAACACTTCCAAATTCATCCAGTGGAGGCAGTGGTTCGAATTTTGGTAAGCAAGGGCCGATTTCAGTAGCAAAACCTCAGGTTGCCAAATTCACAGTGTGATCAGTCAGACTATTTCTTACACTGAGTGTTAGGGATTTAAACAAACGTTTTCTGCACAGTTTGTGCTACAGACATAAATAACACCTCAGATATGAGTAACACCTCAGACATGAATAACACCTAGCTTGATGAAGACAGACGTGCTATTACTTTTCTAAATGATCAGATTTTCTATTTTCAACTGGCGGACAAAAAACAGCTGAAAAATCACTTACATTGAAGTAGGGACCCGAGTAATATCTAGGGACTTGAATATCATAGACTTGAGGATGGGCCCTTTGAATTAGGTTAGTGATCAACCACCTAGTAACCACCCGGAACAGCCTAGCACCACACTAAATCCATTTAGAACATGTTAGCAACTGCATAGCAACACTTTGGCAAACTCCTACAACAACCTAGCATGATGTTGGTGAGTTCTGCATGGGCAAGCACTACTCACGTTTTCTGGTAATCTGGTAATGGCATTTAGGTGGATTTGGAATAGGGATGTTAATGATTAATCGAAAATCGATTAATTGTCGATTAATAATTTGATCAATTAAGATTATCGATCATCGATTAATGAATTTCAGGACAAATGCGCAGTGAACATGACAGCAGATGTTGATAAGGCTGTCTATACTGTCACCCACCACTAGAGGGTGCTTGCACGCTGCATGTTACTTATTATCCAAATCACAGAAGAAGCCACAGCCACACAGATCATGGCTGCGTTCCACTTCAAATTTGTATGCCCTTCCCTTGCTAACTTCCCTCCATCTCATGGACTCAGATGTACATCATTGCTTACGTTGCGAGAGTGCCCACTACTGGCAGAAGACGTGCAATGGGTTTAACTGGAACACCCTAAACCCTTGATCACTTGGAGCACGTAGAAGGCTTATGTCAATTTGTGGAATTATTAAGTGATTTTTGCACCTGAGAAAACAACGTTTTCAGAGATAAAGTTTAGTTGTAATTTCAGAGGCTTATGTATGAATCTAATATGTTTAATTTTTTTTTATTAGAATTAATTGTTAGAAAGGATTAATCAAGCTTTACAAAAACAAAAATGGTAACATAACAATGAAATATAACTGTGTGACAAACAGATACACGTGTTATGCTGTTAAATCTCAATATAACTTTTCTAAACTGCTTAATTGACCTTCACTTTCATCATACTTTCATCATACATTAGAGTTGTTTGGGGGTGGGGTTTATGAAGTGCAATCTGCTATCACATCACAATCGAGTTGCATTGTGGGATATGGAGCTGCCTGAAGCATACATCAGAGTAGGCTCGCTCCCTCGGTCAAAATCGAGGGGTTGAGGGTCTGTCAACAGAAACTTCCCCTGCTCACTTAACAAAGTGGAACGGACTTCCAAAATGGAGGCGGGGATTCCCCCAAGGGGGGAAGTGCTTAGGGGAGTTAGCGAGTGGATGTTAAAAGTTAAGTGGAACGCAGCCCGTGAAGCGAGCTCAATGTAAACAATGTTGGAGCGTTTCTCTATAAATGAACTTTAATATTTTCTGCACACACTGTAATAGTGTGTTAAAATACAACATGACAACAAGCACTGTTGATCTCCTCGTTTCATCTCATCCTACAATTACGTCGGTGATTGCCAGGAAAGCACGAAGGTACATTCAGCTGACATCACACTATAACCAGAGAAGCGGTAGCCTATGTTATGTACTGTGTTTACGCAGCATGTTATGATTTGACTTCATTTCTAATAAAAAAAATAAGTCCAAAGATCTGAAATATCCCACGATCCACAACGTGAAGTTTTAATGAACTCAAATACAAATTATATATCTAAAATATTTTAAGATAGAAGTTACTGCTAACAGTAGCCTATTTCATTAACAGTAATTAAACAATTCCCAAATTCATACTAAACATAGCCTAAATGTGTTTCAATACACTGAACTAAGAGTATTTTAAGATGAAAATGCCAATACTTGCATTTCTTAAGTGTATTAATTTAAATTATATTTAAACAATAGGCTACATGCACATATTATTCGGAGACCTCCACATGTATTTTGTGATATTAACGTTAACGATTAATCGATTAACTGATCGTTAATTTCCATGATGATCGATTATGAAAATGTCTGAAAATTGACATCCCTAATTTGGAGCGGAGGAAGCACATAGGAAGAATTATCTGAGTGAGGTAATGTAATGAGCTGTTTCCAGTGTAAACACTCTTGAATGACTCATTATTTAAAATAATTTAATTATAATTACATTAATAACTTGCTGTAGTCATCATAAACTTCATTATGTAAGAAGCATGATATTCAAACAATATAATAGCATAGTACATGCAGAACCACACACAGATTGCAGGTAATGGAAGCCAGTGATGTAAATTATCTAACAGGATATAATGTAACCATTTGACAGAAGAATTTTCTTATATAAAACCAACCCATTCAGCCTGGGGGGTCTCTATCAACACACTTGACCATACTGTATATGAGTAAACATTACATGGAATTATGCATAGAACTCACTCTCGTACAAAAATGTAAGTCTTTTACTTGCATAGAGTTATAGAACTAAACTAACTAACGATTTATGTTTTTATGATGTTTTTATGACACCTTACCCAAAGCCTAAACCTTACCATGAATTTAACAGGAAAATAGCTTTTTAATACCATGGAAAAAAGAAAACAGCGGGCTTGGAACAAGACGAGGGAAGCATATTACAAGTTATTGACATACATCAGTCATTTGCATTGCATAAATAAATATGGAATGAGCAACCGAATTTGTTCACAGGCATTTCCTTTCTTAAAATACAGGGTTGGATAGGAAGCTAGCTAAAATTTGATGCCTGCACTGAATCGATGTGAAATTCTGTTTGCTGATTGTTTGTTCCTAATGGAAATAAAAGTCATACCTTTTAGTACGAGCCAAGTCGCACGATATCTTACATTTCTGACATCTATTAACTATTATGAGTTGTCATAAGACTATGCAATTCTATCAACCCTTACAAAAAATCTAGAGTTATGGTAAACTAGCTGCAAACTTGCCACAAATTTGCCACTCATTATTTTCACATGCAAATAAGCTTGTGATTCACCGCAAATGTTTGCCAGAAGTTTGCAGCAACCTGATGCAGCGAGCAAATCTCCTTTTTAGGAGTTTGTCTCGACTTGCAGGTGCACTTTACGAACAAACACATACAGACCATTCTTCAGTGTCTGTCTCAGTTCAAACTGCGGAAAACATTACCACTTTCAGAGAATGCTGGTTTTTTTTTTTTTGAGAATGGCGTTAGGTTTGTTACACATCCACAGTACTGGTTCAAGTGACATGTCGAAGTATGTGTTTCCCCCGGTGCGCTTCCATTATGTCATCAGCAAAGTCCGAGTGGACATGGAAACAGTTCTGTTAATTGTGCCGAAATGGCTCAATCAGTTCTGGTTTCCGGAGATGGTAGAAATACTGGATGGTCCTCCATGGGAAATACCGCTGAGGAGGGACCTTCTCTCTCAAACACAAGGAATGATTTGGTATCCCCAGCCAGAGCTGTGGAGACTACACGTGTGGCCTCTGAACGGAGCACAGCAGACAAGCCAGAATTGGCTCAGTTGGTGATGAACACCATTTAAAAGGCTAGAACACTGTCAATGAGACGCCTCTGTGCACTTAAATGTAATGTGTTCGCTAATTGGTGCATTTCACGTGGCAAAGACCCAGTGAACTGCCCCGTACCTGAAATTCTTACATTTCCAAGAGCGATTGGATGCAGGACTCACTCCGTCAATGCTCAAAGTCTATGTAGCGACTATCTCTGTGTTTAACGCACCTGAAGCCAGCATCTCTATAGGCAAATATGATTTAATCATAAAGGGGAGTGAGGCGACTAAATCCCCCTCGCCCGGCTACAGTCCCAACTTGGGACCTAACTTTGGTCCTAAAAGGGCTCGTGGGGCCCCCCTTCGAGCCTCTGGACTCTCTTGAATTGTGTGAGCTTTCTCTTAAGACCGCATTACTGCTGGCTCTGGCCTCAGTAAAACAGATAGGTGATTTGCAAGCACTGTCAGTTGACAATTCATGTCTGGACTTTGGTCCGGGACTTTCAAAAGCCATTGTCAAATCCAGGAAAGGTTATGTGCCTAAGGTTTTATCCACGCCTTTCAGAGCTCAGGTGGTTCACCTTCAGGCCTTTTTCCCTCCACCATTTAATTCGGATGAGGAACAGTCATTGCATTTGTTATGCCCTGCGCGAGCGCTACACGCATACGTTGAGCGCACATGCCAGTTCAGACTGTCTGACCAGCTCTTTGAGTGCTATGAAGGACTCACAGAAGAAATGTCCATCTCCAAGCAAAGACTTTCCCACTGGATCATTGATGCGATCACCCTGGCTCATGAGTCGCAGGGTGCGAATTGCCCAATTGGTGTTAAAGCACACTCAACTAGAGGCATGGCCTCTTCATGGACATGGACGGTGTGTCCTTACAAGACATATGCTTTGCAGCAGGCTGGTCTTCTCCAAACACAATCACAAGGTTTTACAACCTAGACGTAATGCCTTTCTCTTTGCAAGTCCTCTCTGTCTAGAGTAGGGATGGCACCGATCCGATACCTGGATCAGTATTGGGTCCGATACTGATGTTTTTACCCAGGTCGAGTATCGGTCTGACGAGCCCAATCCAAATCCAATACTGCATGTTGGTTATTGACATTACTGTCAAGCTCAAAGAATGACATAAATCACCTTCAAATCATTATTAAAGTAGTCCATATAACTAGTGCATTTTATTCAGGCTCTTACAGTCATCCAAAAGCTTTGTGAATGCAAAAGGCTGTGTTTAATAATAAATATACAGTCAGCATGCACAGCTAAGTAGTCTCTGGCACCACACTTTACTGAACAAGCGCCACTCTGCTGACACACACACATAAACACGCGCAGAGGCTTGTGATGTGCTGCTTAGCGCAATATGTGGTCGCTAAACACAAACTCCATCTAAGATGTAGATGATCAATATTTTGGTCCGCCTATAACATGCATTGAGAATGGCACCGGACAAGCATTTTAACAGATGTTGAATGAGAAACGTAATATACTACTGTGAATTAGCCTACAAACAAACACTCAAACACAGACTTCCTAGAGTGCTCAGCACCAGACTTTCAAAATAAAAGAACACTGAAATGTATTACCAATGTATATGTGATGACAAACCTGGATGATGACGTCATCACTAGAGGGTTAGCCTTGTACTATTTTATATTTATTTTTTGTTTGTATTGATTTCACAAAAATATATTATTTGTTGCATGTTCATGTTGTATATGTGTTGATGGACAATACCAGCATCAATTGTTCAACCTGTTAATGTTATGTAAGAATAACAGAGTGTTATGGTTTCTTTTAAATTATTTTCTTTATTGGGTAATTTTGCATATTATGGCACATGTTAGATCTTACCTGTCTGATCCTGTGTTTTTGGGGTGGGCTCTGGTAGCACGCATAGCCAGAACTTACTTTGTGATTTGGTTGTACCATTTTCCAAAATAGAGAGAGACATGAGTGCTATGATGTGTTAAATCTTATTTATGTTGTGTTTGTTTGTATTATGATGATTATGTGGGTAAGAAATGAGTTTTTGACTATGCATGTATAGTATTTAGGTAACAATGTTATACTGTGGAATTCCATGATGTGTTTTATAGGGAGAGGTTTCCCCCATGACAATGGTTCGTCCCGCTAGTGTTTGGCGGGAAACTGGGCTATTTAAGCCATTGTTTGAGCATGTTTGAGGAAGAGAGAAAGGTTGTATCTTGTAACCTGTGCAAGCTTTTTGAATATGTTTGTCTGAGGTGAAACATACAGTTTTTTTCTGGTGGATGAACCACTAGGCATTGTTTAGTGCCAGGTTTTACCTTTTCTTTGTATTTTTAGCACAAGTAAAAGTGTTTTTTTTATTTTTTTTAAATGCAGCTTGTAAAATAAATCACCTATGGCATTTGGAAAACTACTCTGTTGTACTAAGCCTTCCTAACTCCTCCCTGGTCTCTCAGCAACACACTACATGACAGTATAGTAAAATTCTTCTTTATTCTTAATATTATTATTAGAAATTACAGTTAAAAACAAATTGGGTTCCAAAAATTACTGTGTGATTGAAAAGTGGATTGATATACTAATAAAACTAAAATTAAATAAAAGAGAGAGAGATCTGAAACCATTTATAAGTCCAGATACAAGTTAAAATGTGTAAAGGGAACTGTGTATGTAATTGTTGCTCTTATGTAATTGTTTTTTTTTCTTCATATTTTATAATGAAATGTATTGTTAGAGATTTTTACACAAAGAGTACTCCCAATCAGTTCCACACAGTGAATTATAGATGTTCTAAACTCAAAAAAACAACACTGATATCGGATCGGGATCAGTATCGACCAATACTGATAGTTCAGGTATCGGATTTGGATCAGAAGAGAAAAAATGGTGTAATTCCATCCCTAGTCTAGAGCGCTTGCTATTTCATTGGCCAAACATAAACTTATGCCCCCCTTTTAAATACGGGCTCCCCCACTATTTTACACAACCGCCTACGTTCAGACCGTTGTAATTTCCATAAAGTCACAAGCACTTCCATTATAAATAAAATGTCCTTTCCGACTGGCTTTTGTGAAGGAGTTAATTCATACTATATGACTATAGTGCATATATCCATTCTAAGTGCTCCCCTCCTGGCTCACCATGAGGGTTATTCACTTACGACATACTCCTGTCGGCATCATGTTGAGTATTATGCTTCAGTATCCCTCTCTGGGAGGATTATGTCGTGTAGTGCGGCGTGATGGGACTCTGTTTCCCATATGAGTCAGCATGTCGAGTGAACTGAATCGTAAGGGAACGTCTCGGTTATGTATATAACCTTGGTTCCATATGATGAAGGGAACAATACATTGCATAAGCTGGCCACACTACAGACTTGGAGTTTTTTTTAGGTACGAGCTAAGCGCTCTCAGTCAGAAAATTCTGAGGAATGGTGTTTTTGCGCCCGCTTATATACCAGACAGCTTCGCGCCTAAAAGGGCGGGGCTTAAACACCATAGCCAATCTTAGAATTGCCGTTATTGTAGAAGGGTTTCAGCTAGGTCATCGGAAAAGGAATTTCCCATATGCGTCAGCATGACGCAATGTCTCGTTCCCTTCATCTCAGGGAACCGAGGTTACATACGTAACCGAGACGTTTTGCAGTTTTGTTTGCCCTCGTGTATGGAAAATTTAAAACCAACGGCTTGCAAAAGAGTGCTTCAGAGTTTTGTATGCATCACGAGAAGACAAAAGAAAGCCAATATAGTCTAGAGCCAAATAAACAATTGCTTAACAAATAGTCAGTACAATACTGTTCTAACAACAGCTAGAATGAGACAGTTGAAAAGCTTTTGATTTGCATGTTTAAAGTGGTATCCGTAGAATTCACACGCTGTTTTTCCTGAATCATTAAAAACTGAGATTCTATTAACTTGTGTAAAAGATTATCCAAAAACCATGGCTTTATGTCAAATACTTTTACAAAAACATACTAATAATTTAGTTGCAGAAGAGTCAAGACTTTTCATTTAAATGAGTGTAATAATTTAAAACTTTAGCATTAAGTCTAGCTACAATGGATATCTTAAGAAGTGATGTACTTGGCAGCCATACTGTACCATCTGAGGTGAGAGACTCATCATGTGACCACAACACGTCACCATGGCAACACACATGGTTAAACATCAATGTGATTGGTTATTTGGTAATTCTGATGAATGCTATGTTTCTCTCATTGGAACAGTTATTATAGTTATTATATATATTATTATTATTATTATTATTATTTTTATTTTTTTTTTTTTTTTCAGGTGAAATATGAGATTCACCCAAATAGAAAATAATACATAAATACAATAGAAATAATAAATAAAAAAATGTGTATAAGATCATAGTATGAGATCATTAAAAACAAAACAAAAAATACAATAAAACAGCATACATGACTATTATTCTGGGTTATCTCCATTTTTAGGTTGACTGGCCATTCTTGCATTTTAATATGATCAGGCACACACCCTCTGGGCTTTGGTCTATACAAAGCCATATCTCTAGTGTCTTCTCCACACAAACACATATCAATCAGGAACAGACGTACGATTGACATACTGTCACTTAGCATCAACACTAGAAGAACATACCACTGCCTGTTTATTTATTTATTTATTTTACCACAAACAACAGCTCAGACCAAGAGTCAGCCCAGATTCTAGAGAAAATATTTCTGGTGATGTTTGTCGTGTCAATATATATTTGTTTGAAAACAAAGACCATTGCAAAATGTTCACAAACAAACAACTTGACTCAACTTAAAACAAACCATTATCAAAATCGAAACAGAGTTGTATACTCCACTAAAACCTTGAACCCATTGCAAAAATAATTCTAAACAGAGTCCTTTAGAATCAGTCCTAAATTATCTTTCATACATGTGTTTATTTTGAAGGCTGAACTTTGAGTGTGCCTTCCAGGCATCCAAAACATGGTTGTGTTGCATATTAAAATGCAAGAATGGCCAGTCAACCTAAAAATGGAGATAACCCAGAATAACAGTCATGTATGCTGTTTTATTGTATTTTGTTTTGTTTTTAATGATCTCATACTACGATCTTATACACATTTTTTTATTATTATTTCTATTTGATATATGTATTATTTTCTATTTGGGTGAATCTCATATTTCACCTGAAAAAAAATATATATATAATAAATAATAACTATATAATTTAAATAATAAATACAGTATATACACTACCATTAAAAAGTTTGGGGTCACTTGCCTGAAATGTTTCTCATGATCTTAAAAATCTTTCCCAG
This sequence comes from Myxocyprinus asiaticus, assembly GCF_019703515.2. Taxonomy (NCBI): domain Eukaryota; kingdom Metazoa; phylum Chordata; class Actinopteri; order Cypriniformes; family Catostomidae; genus Myxocyprinus; species Myxocyprinus asiaticus. Next base: position 45,874,833 of record NC_059351.1, read on the forward strand.
GGTGATACCTCAAGAAGTTGGTTGAGAAAATGCCAAGAGTACATGTCTGCAAAATCTAGGCAAAGTGTGGCCACTTTGAAGATGCTAAAATATAACATAGTTTTGATTTATTTTTTATTTTTTTAGTCACAACATAATCCCCATATTTCCATTTGTATTATTCCATAGTTGTGATGACTTTACTATTATTCTAAAATGTGAAAAAAAATAAAAAAATAAATAAAGAATGGAGTAAGTGACCCTAAACTTTTGAATGGTAGTGTACATATACAGTATATACAGAACAGCTGAAATCCACCTCCGGTTTTTGTCAGAGTTCTGTTGATGTTTATTGTACATATACAGTGATCCGAGAAGCAGGAAAGATGGCTCAGATCCCCGGATGAGTGGTCTGTTACGTGGATGTGTGGTTGTTACTGACCAATATCAGACCGCTAGATGGCAACATTGACAAATAAGAATAGAGTGAATGACCGCTGCTACAGCCATCAAGCTGTTGGACGTCAAAATCTTCTGCTGTGATCAAATTTCCTGTTATCAATGATCACTACTTTATTTTAAGAATGTGAAATGTCAGGATAATAGTAGAGAGAATGATTTATTTCAGCTTTTATTTATTTCATCACATTCCCAGTAGGTAAGAAGTTTACATACACTTTGTTAGTATTTGGTAGTATTGCCTTTAAACTGTTTAACTTGGGTCAAATATTTAGGGTAGCCTTCCACAAGCTTCTCACAATAAGTTGCTGGAATTTTGGCCCATTCCTCAAGACAGAACTGGTGTAACTGAGTCAAGTTTGTAGGCCTCCTTCCTCACACATGCTTTTTCAGGCCCAAAGATTTTCTATCGGATTGAGGTCAGGGCTTTGTGATGGCCACTCCAATATCAATTTTGGAGGTATGCTTGGGGTCATTGTCCATTTGGAAGACCCATTTGCAACTGAGCTTTAACTTCCTGGCTGATGTCTTGAGATGTTGCTTCAATATATCCACATAATTTTCCTTCCTCATGATGCTATCCATTTTGTGAAGTGCACCAGTCCCTCCTGCAGCAAAGCACACCCACAACATGATGCTGCCACCCCCATGCTTCACGGTTGGGATGGAGTTCTTTGCTTGCAAGCCTCACCCTTTTTCCTTCATAAATAATGATGGTTATTATGGCCAAACAGTTTAATTTTTGTTTCATCAGACCAGAGGACATTTCTCCAAAAAGTAAGATCATTGTCCCCATGTGCACTTGCAAACTGTAGTTTGGCTTTTTAATGGCAGTTTTGGAGCAGTGGCTTCTTTCTTGCTGAGCAGCCTTTCGGGTTATGTCGATATAGGACTCATTTTACTGTGGATATAGATACTTGTCTACCTGTTTTCCTCCAGCATCTTCACAGGGTCCTTTGCTGTTGTTCTGGGATTGATTTGCACTTTTTGCACCAAACTACGCTCATCTCTAGGAGACAGACTGTGTCTCCTTCCTGAGTGGTATGATGGCTGCATGGTTCCATGGTGGGTATACGTGATTACTATTGTTTGTACAGATGAATGTGGTACCTTCAGGCATTTGGAAATTGCTCACAAGGATTAACCAGACTTGTGGAGGTCCACAATTTTTTTTCTTGGCTGATTTCTTTAGATTTTCTCATGATGTCAAGCAAAGAGGCACTGAGTTTAAAGGTAATCCTTAAAATACATCCACAGGTACACCTACAATTGACTCCAGTTAGCCAATTAGCCTATCAGAAGCTAATTGCCTAAAGGCTAGACATCATCTTCTGGAATTTTCCAAGTTGCCTAAAGGCACAGTTAACTTAGTGTATGTAAAGTTCTGACCCTTTAGAATTGTGATATAGTCAATTAAAAGTGAAACAATCTGTCTGTAAACAATTGTTGGAAAAATTACTTGTCATGCACAAAGCAGATGTCCTAAACGACTTGCCAAAACTATAGTTTGTTAATATGAAATCTGTGGATGTGGAGTGGATAAGTGTATGTAAACTTTTGACTTCAACTGCATATATATATATATATATATATATATATATATATATATATATATATATATACACAGTATGTGTGTATCGACCAATCACTGATAATCAATCACTACATGCCCCATTTAAAATTCCATTTCCAAACAAATGTCCGATCCAGTGCTAACAGTTCCCTTATGTTGTTTTTGCATGGCTGTCTTGTTGTGGTTTCAACAAAATAATCAACGCCGTAGTAATTGATTCAGTCATTTCAATGCATGGTGTGGTGTTTTAACAACTAATAACAAATATATATATATATATATATATATATACATACATACATACACTACCAGTCAAAAGTTTAGGGTCACTTACTCATTCTTTATTATTATTATTTTTCATATTTAAGCATAATAGTAAAGTCATCAAAACTATGGAAGAACAGAAATGGAACTATAGGAATTGTGTTGTGACTAAACAAATCCAAAATAAATAAAAACTAAGTTATATTTTAGCATCTTCAAAGTAGCCACCCTTAGCATAGAATTTGCAGAAATGTACTCTTGACATTTTCTCAACCAACTTCTTGAGGTATCACCCTGGGTTGCTCTTTAAACAGTATTGAAGGAGTTCCCATCTATGTTTTTTTTTATTATCCGGTCCAAGTCATCCATTTAAAAAAAAATTTTTTTTTAATTATAACATTTTAGTTTTATAATGAAATAAATTAATATATTGGCACAATTATATTTTTGTCTACAAAACTAATTTCATACATATAAGCATACACCTTCAAATCAAAAGATTTTTAAGATCATGAGAAACATTTCAGTCAAGTGACCCCAAACTTTTGAACGGCAGTGTATATATCTGTAATGAAAAGATATTCTAAAGTGTGAAAATGTAGCTTTTCATAGAACATTTTTGGGGGTCCCTGGGTCTGCAAAGGCTAAAAATCCCTGTGTTTAACCAAAACTAAGCCTACAAACTATAGAACTAAACAAACTATAGAGCTGACCCTCCAAACTAGATTAGTCTACACTATTTTCAACTCTACTAGACAAAATTAGACTAGATTAGAAATGAACAGAATTTATATATGCAAAAAAACACATTCAAACCTAACATTTGCATTCAAATTTGTTCCTGTTGAAATAGAGACTGGTCAAATGACAGTTGGAGTATTTGGAGCACATACCGTCATGTTCCACTTTTAACAACCTTTATAAAAAATAACTACTTATTCTTCATCTCTTTCCTGCCTGAGAGGCCAAGATGTGTTCCAGAGTGAAGGTTGCATGAGAAACATCCTACAGTCCTACACATATACTGTACATACAAAATGCATCTCTATCTGGCTCAAACACTACAAACCAGACAAGCTTGTTCTTAGTTCTGGACAGGTTCAAGTACACAGCATGTGAAGTTGAGAACCATGCTCACATTTCTCCTACCAAGATCAGATAAACCACTGTAATCTGCTGTATCTGATGTGAAGGATGCTTGTGTACCAGGATATACAATTTGTCTCCACTGTCAGCTTGCAGTGTGAACCAGAAAACAATCTCTGACTCAGAAACAGGAACTGGAATGTGAAACTTGACAGGTTGTTCATCATGCCATCCTCTAAATATGACCTCCAGATGTCTTTGAGCTAAACAAAAGGTAAAAGTCATCCTGTTTTAAGATAACTAAATAGCTGTAGGCCTAGCAGTGCTTTTGGCATTTTGAGACTAGGTGCGAATGTGGGTGAAAAAGTGTGTATGTATATATATATATATATATATATATATATATATATATATATATATATATATATATATATATACACACACACACAGGGTCGGGGAGTAACGAAATACATGTAACGTAAAAATATAAGTATCTGTATTCCACTACAGTTACAATTTAAATCATTGGTATTTAGAATACAGTTACATTCAAAAAGTATTTTGATTACTGAAGAGATTACTTTGCATTTTATTGTCATTTGTTTCATTTAATATTTAGTCCTTTCAGATGTAAAACATTTATACATATAAATGATGCGATCCAAAGTGCATTTGAACAGCGGTGAAACACTTTCTTATGATGTGTTACATTCATACGAGCAGATAGAGAAGTAAGTTTGAAGTAAGTTTGCTTCATTTTACGCTAAGCTAAAATGCTATTTCTAGCCATTTTACATGCACGTGCTACCAGGCACGATCATATTTTTTTTATCAAGAAAATTCACATTGGATCATAATTTCCACCTTTTATATTAGGGCAAAAATTGTATTCTTGATAATAATTTTTGTATTGTTTTCCTGTAAAAATATCTAAAAATCCTTAAAACAAGATCAATTTGATTTAACTTGTTTTAGAAACAACACTGCATAATATATTTAGGTTTTTCAGAGAATGTATTTTTAACGTGTATTTTGTCTTACTGTACTGGCAGAGTTTTTGTAGTCAAAACAAGTGAAAAAATTTACCAGTGCTGAAGAAGTAATCCAAAGTATTTAGAATACGTTACTGACCTTGAGTAATCTAACGGAATATGTTACAAATTACATTTTACAGCATGTATTCTGTAATCTGTAGTGGAATACATTTCAAAAGTAACCCTCCTAATCCTGTATATATATATATATATATATATATATATATATATATATATATATATATATATATATATATATATATATATTGCATTGTAACTATTTTCAGGACACTTAAGCACGTTACCCCCCAAATCCCATTACCGTAACGTTGTACCATCCCATTGTTTTCAATAGTGATTCTCATTACCATAATACAGTTATATTACAGTAAAAAAGTTACTGTTGTACAGTGGTTTTTTATTAATACATTAAAATCAGCTAATATGAAACATAGTACCAAGGGAGTGCTACTATGATTTATAAATACTTTGCAATTTAAATTAAAACAAAAAATTCTTGTTGCGGTAATGAGAATTGTGGGTAAAATGTGCATAACTGTCATAAAAATTAAAATAACAATGTAAAAAAATCTTATCGGCCCTAAAACTAGGCTTAATTTTCAATATACAAAATGTAATTTCTTAATTGTTTATTTCTATTTTGGATTCAAATGGGACCAGGACATTTTCTTGACAAGTTTTGTGAGAATCACCCTCCTGTCCTCTATTGTTTATTTGACCAATGAAATATGAAAGCCAAAAATATACATGAAAACTAACCCTTCTAACTACACAAGTCAGATTTCCCATGACATTTTCCGAAATGAGTCAAAACATAATTTATAATGCTACACAAGTGTTGTATTCGCAGCATTTCCACCAGGGGCGCTATAGAGTGGATTAGCATATTCTATTGTCAAGTTTCCAATCACTAGTGTGATTTCTTAAGGCCAGAGTATACTTCGTTTTTCTGCGTTCTGGATTGGATTGCGCCCATTAGACCGTGTTGCCTTTCAAAAGTATACTTTTTTGACTGAAAACAAATAAGGACGCGGTTGCGGCTTGTGCACTACGACTGCTTTGTGACTTCTTTAGTACAGTCAATGGCAGGCGTATGCACCAATGATGCGCACAGAGGAGGGCTGTCCGCATGTTGAGAAAATCTGGGCAGCACGTGGTCTGTGCTGATGACAAAATTTCGTCACAAATACTGTGCACAGAGCTATCAGCAACACAGACAACCAAAGGACATTTTGGCCTTTAGAACAGCACCAATTTCAGTGATTTCTTTTAGTTAGTAGAGACATTTTATTCATGGTATTCTAAAACAACTGCTAACAGCACCTTTATGTGCAATGGGATAATGAACTTCCAATGCATTAGCCAAACATTTGCATCTGCATACTTGCATAAAGTACATTTCTGGCCTGAAAGGATACCGTATACTAACACCATATGCTTTACACACACTGGACTATTATTTCTCTAGTCCCCATTTACCTAATTGGATCTGATACAGTGCTTTAATTAGAACTAATGATCAAGTGGGTCAGGTCCACCAAGGGTTCAGATTATCTCTAGGCCAATCAGCTGCACACACAAAGAAAGAGTGAGTGTAAGACAGAAAGAGATTTGCATGAACCCAACTGCTCATGGATGTTTCAGTTACATTCATGAATGCAACATAATTCACCCTGCAGGCTAACGGAAAAACAAATCGACATATCCAGCGCTTGATCAAATTGTGCTAACATTTACAGCAGACTAACAATTATTTTCAGGACATATCAGAAAACAGAGCTACTCTGTATAACCAACACCCCTGCAATTCTATGTACTGTAGGGTTATTCAATTGATTTATTGATTCAGTCCAGAAGCCAGCTGCTTCTGAGGTTTATAAACTGAAATAAACGTAGTGGAAACCCCGCAGTAAATCCCTCTTATTCCCAACAACAGAGGGAATCCCCACAAATTCCCTTCCATTTTCTCACGCGTTCAGCTGCTGTAGGGGAAACACGTCTGATGTAGGCGCGTTCACATGTATGAGCGCCTTGACGGGTAGACGCGCACTGAATAGATTCTTCGAGCGCAAGATCTTATGAAGCTTGTTTAAACCTAGCCCGTATTGCATTTCATTTTGCAAATATTTTAACGTATATTTGGCATTTAAAGGCAGTCGTTTCTCTCTCTCTCTCTGAAATTATTTACAATACAAGAAAACCAGCGCATATCAGACGCTTCATCTACAGGCAAAGAGAATAACCATCATTCTCCATTCAGCTGTTATATGTGGATCCTTAACGCAGTTTCTCACCATACAAGGCGTTTCGGGTTATCTGGCCTCCCATGTCTCAACGCCGGGTCACTTTGAGTACTGGCCGCGATTATTTCTCAAAGGCTGAGAGTGCGATATTTCCACACCGACATCATGCTGGAGGAAGATATCTCTCGGCCCCCCGAACGAGAAGGACACTTCTTCTGCCTCGGTGCTCATTGACTGTGAGATTGCGGACACAAGCGCCACACTGACATTTACATTGAAGGTGGAGTCTGATGAGAGCGCATCACTGTGGCTTGACACTCCCCTCCACTACAGCCAGTGTCTCAACAAGACCCAGTAAAAAAACAAACAAACAAACAACAACAACAACAACAACAACAACAACAACAACAAAACATTTAAATTATTATTATGCTAATAATATAGATATTTGTATTATTTTAACCAGTTTGCAATATATATGTAATTAAAGGTTTTATTTTAGATGTTAAAAAAACGTTCCTACAAAATATATATTTTATAGCTAAAATTTTATACTTATTACTCTTTTATTTTATTACTTAATAACGTATTATAGTGCTTGGTGAATAAGAAACAGTACAGAGAATAAAAATAAATAAATAAATAAATAAATAAATAATTCGTATTGTTTTCCTCCTGAAACCCAGAAAAAAAAGATTACTATATATATATATATATATATATATATATATATATATATATATATATATAGTATGTGTGTGTGTATACTATATATATATGTGTGTGTATATATATATATATATATATATATATATATATACACACACACACACACACACACAGTATATAGTATATAAGTTTATTTAATAGTAAATGTATTACAATGTAAAAATTTAATTCCATCTCTATTATTATTATTATTATTATTATTATTATTATTCAAATATTATTTTACAAATTATCTCAGTCTTAGGATGTCCAATTTTATCAATTAATATGATTAGTTATAAAACATATTATATAAATAATATTAATAATACTAGTTATTGTTATTATTATGATTATTATTATTAAAATGATATCTGAAAAGTTTAGAATGCCCTCTATTATTACCGTAGTAGTATTATTAATTATACGAAAATATTAAATAATAATAATTACTAATAATACTTTATATGAAAAAAAGGTCTCAGATAGCTATATTAACAACCCTACATTGTATAGTATTACATTTAATTTTTATATTTATTTACATACTAACATTCTAACATTTTATATTAACAAAAAACTACACTACAGTGAACACAAATGGGTCTCAGGAGGATATACACTCTTCTCTAATGTGGCTGAGCCTAAACAGTTATCTCAAGAGGAAGGACAGCATTCAGTTAAAAAAAAAAAAAAAAAAAAAAGAGGAACTGTGCTGGGTAGGGGTGTTTGTAGATTGGCCTGTACCAACAAATTTTCCAATGCCAACATAAAGACACAAAAGACAATTTTCAAATTTTTTCAGCTTTACTACAATAATCTTTTCTCGATAAAGAGTCACAATACAATGCCAAAAGATGATGTATAAAGGAAGTATTATACTGTATATTCAGCTATAAATTGTAATGTTATTTAGACATCCACTGAAGTACAAAGGCATGTGCTTATGGGGAAATGATGTAATGTACAATCACTTTTCCATCATGTTTGTGATATACACTATATTGCCAAAAGTATTCGCTCATCTGCCTTTAGATGCATATGAACTTAAGTGACATCCCATTCTTAATCCATAAGGTTTAATATGACGTCGACCCACCCTTTGCAGCTATAACAGCTTCAACTCTTCTGGGAAGGCTTTCCACAAGGTTTAGGAGTGTGTTTATGGGAATTTTTGACCATTCTTCCAGAAGCACATTTGTGAGGTCAGACACTGATGTTGGACGAGAAGGCCTGGCTCGCAGTCTTCGCTCTAATTCATCCCAAAGGTGCTCTATCGGGTTGAGGTCAGGATTCTGTGCAGGCCAGTCAAGTTCTTCCACACCAAACTCGCTCATCCATGTCTTTATGGACCTTGTTTTGTGCACTGGTGCGCAGTCATGTTGGAACAGGAAGGGGCCATCCCCAAACTGTTCCCACAAAGTTGGGAGCATGGAATTGTCCAAAATCTCTTGGTATGCTGAAGCATTCAGAGTTCCTTTCACTGGAACTAAGGGGCCAAGCCCAGCTTCTGAACAACAACCCCACACCATAATCCCCCCTCCACCAAACTTCACAGTTGGCACAATGCAGTCAGACAAGTACCGTTCTCCTGGCAACCGCCAAAACCAGACTCGTCCATCAGATTGCCAGATGGAGAAGCGTGATTCATCACTCCAGAGAACGCGTCTCCACTGCTCTAGAGTCCAGTGGCGGCGTGCTTTACACCACTGCATCCAACGCTTTGCATTGCACTTGGTGATGTATGGCTTGGATGCAGCTGCTCAGCCATGGAAACCCATTCCATGAAGCTCTCTACGCACTGTTCTTGAGCTAATCTGAAGGCCACATGAACTTTGGAGGTCTGTAGCGATTGACTCTGCAGAAAGTTGGCGACCTCTGCGCACTATGCGCCTCAGCATCCGCTGACCCCGCTCTGTCATTTTACGTGGCCTACCACTTCATGGCTGAGTTGCTGTCATTCCCAATCGCTTCCACTTTGTTATAATACCACTGACAGTTGACTGTGGAATATTTAGTAGCGAGGAAATTTCACGACTGGACTTGTTGCACAGGTGGCATCCTATCACAGAACCATGCTGGAATTCACTGAGCTCCTGAGAGCGGTCCATTCTTTCACAAATGTTTGTAGAAGCAGTCTGCATGCCTAGGTGCTTCATTTTATACACCTGTGGCCATGGAAGTGATTGGAACAGCTGAATTCAATTATTTGGATGGGTGAGCGAATACTTTTGGCAATATAGTGTATAACTCCAAACAAAGGCCCTATGGCCAACCCGCTTCACATATAAGCAGTATATCTCTCATGAGAAAGCATTATTCACCCAGTCTGGGAATAGTCTCATTTGTTCTAGGCACAGCAAATTACCTTATAATAATCCATAAAGTGCAATCACTGATTCCTGACAAATTTACCACAGTACTCTTAGATGAAATGCTATGAGTCCAAGTCTGATCTGAGACCAGTTTTTTCTAACCTTAAAGGGATAGTTAACCCCAAAATGAATTCTGTCTTCATTTACTCACCCTTATGTTTGTTTAAAACCCATATGACTTTTAGGAAGAATGTTAGCCTCAGTCACCATTCTCTTTCACTGCATCTTACACAAACACCTCCCTGTGCTCCATATTCCAATACTGCAGTATTTCTGATACAGTTTTAGGGGCAGTTGCATCTCATCTTAATTCATCACATTTTAGAATTGACATAAGGTAACAAATTATACTCAAAATAAATAACATATGCGTTACATAAAGTTATACATTTACTCATGACCAAACAGATGGATAATTACACAGGTATAAGTGAATCACATGACCAACAAAAAAAAGCCCTGCTGGGCATCAACTCAGTTAAACTCATTCTCACCTTTGTGTCTCTGATTATATGGAAAACATTATCCACTTCAATCATGTTAGCAATAATATTTACTTATTTGCTGTCCCCCCCTTTTAACAATTGTAACTTTGAAAGGAACCATAACAAACCACGGACATTCGGTTCAGAACACCACCACTTTGATCAAAATGAAATCATCGCTTACTCCCCAACGATCGGCTGATTGTGGAAAAGGCACTCCTGCTCACACATGGTGGACACATTTTGGGAGCCCATGCACAAAACGTGCAAGCGCTTGTGCTACATTCATTGTCAGGGATTGGGGATATTCATACGGCTTTCATTAGTAGCACTGTGAATGATGAATCAGGATCCCTTTATGACACTTGACAAAACTAAATCAATTGTGCTCTAACAAAATCCTTCTCTAGGCAATCCAAGTTTGCCACTTTGTTGTTATATGGCTGTTGGTATTACGTAAAGACTGTTGGAGCAATAGTTTAATTATTATATATATATTTTTAATACTGAATACATTTTATTTCCCATATTGCAATTTCCTGCAAAATTACTTGTAAAATATGTACAGTGTGCTCAAAAGTTTGCATACCCTTGGAGAATTGGTAATATATGTACCATTTTTAAAGAAAACATGAGTGAGCAGGCAAAACACATTTCTTTTATTTCTTATGGGATTCATATCAACTGTAGGTTATAACAGAATGGCACAATCATAAAACAAAACATGGCGACAAAGAAAAAAATTAAATGACCCCTGTTCAAAAGTCTGCATACCCTCAGATCTTAATACTGTGTATTGCCCCCTTTAGCATCAATGACAGCGTGCAGTCTTTTGTAATAGTTGTCTATGAGGCCCCAAATTCTTGCAGGTGGTATAGCTGCCCATTCGTCTTGGCAAAATGTCAAATGTCGCTTTGGTCGTCTTGCATGAACCGCACATTTGAGATCTCCCCAGAGTGGCTCAATGATATTAAGGTCAGGAAACTGTGATGGCCACTCCAGAACCTTCACCTTTTTCTGCTGTAACCACTGGAAGGTCAACTTGGCCTTGTGCTTAGAGTCATTGTCGTGCTGGAAATTCCAAGAGCGTCCCATGTGCAGCTTTCGTGCAGAAGAATGCAAATTGTCTGCCAGTATTTTCTGATAACATGCTGCATTCATCTTGCCATCAATTTTCACAAGATTCCCTGTGCCTTTAGAGCTCACACACCCCTAAAACATCAGTGAGCCACCACCATGCTTCACAGTGGGGATGGTATTCTTTTCACTATAGGCCATGTTGACCCCTCTCCAAACATAGCGCTTATGGTTCTGACCATAAAGCTCTATTTTGGTCTCGTCACTCCAAATCACAGTGTGCCAAAAGCTGTGAGGCGTGTCAAGGTGTCGGCATATTTTAACCGGGCTTTTTTGTGGCATCGGCGCAGTAAAGGCTTCTTTCTGGCAACTCGACAATGCAGCTCATTTTTGTTCAAGTATCATCATATTGTGCTCCTTGAAACATCCACACCATCTTTTTCCAGAGCAGCCTGTATTTCTCCTGAGGTTACCTGTGGGTTTTTCTTTGTATCCCGAACAATTCTTCTGGCAGTTGTGGCTGAAATCTTTCTTGGTCTACCTGACCTTGGCTTGGTATCAAGAGATCCCCGAATTTTCCACTTCTTAATAAGTGATTGAACAGTACTGACTGGCATTTTCAAGGCTTTGGATATCTTTTTATATCCTTTTCCATCTTTATAAAGTTCCATTACCTTGTTACGCAGGTCTTTTGACAGTTATTTTCTGCTCCCCATGGTTCAGTATCTAGCCTGCTCAGTGCATCCACGTGAGAGCTAACAAACTCATTGACTATTTATACACAGACACTAATTGCAATTTAAAAAGCCACAGGTGTGGGAAATTAACCTTTAATTGCCATTTAAACCTGTGTGTGTCACCTTTTGTGTCTGTAACAAGGCCAAACATTCAAGGGTATGTAAACTTTTGATCAGGGCCATTTGGGTGATTTCTGTTATCATTATGATTTAAAAAGGAGCCAAACAACTGTGTGATAATAAATGGCTTCATATGATCACTATCCTTAAATAAAACACAGTTTTTTTTGCATGATCAGTCCTATTTTCAAAATCAATGCCACAATTTCACATTTTCTGCCAGGGTATGCAAATTTTGAGCACGACTGTAAATATACCCACACATAGAGTGTACAGTGTCCACACTTTTTACTCTTGCTACAGAGGTTACATTGATAAGAAGTAATTAAAAGGAAGTAATAAATGATTCCAAGGTGCCATTCCATAGTGTAAACAGTTTTCAACGCCTCTCGCCACATGACAGCCAAACAAAATGTTCTTTATTTGCTTTACCGTTATGTACATCACATTAAAGGAATAGTTCACCCATTCCATTTACTTTTCCATATAATGAAAGTAAAAATGAAGCAAATTCACCTTTTGTGTTCCACAGAACAGGGAAAAGCATACATGTTTGGAACAATATAAGGGGGAATAAATGATGACAGATCTTTTATTTCTTGGTGAACAATTCCACTACAACCTTTAAACAACTTCTGAAAACAGTATTTCTGATACATGTCAGATGAGATCTTGTGTTATATGTATATAGTCTAGATTGTGGGGAATAGTCCAAAAACAGTGCAAACAGTTTTTGTACTAAACCTGGTCTCAATAGTACGAGATGGTGAAATCGAATGAGTTTTTTTCACACAAAAATATATGACTTTTACTCCCATAGAGAAAAATAAATGAAACAATGAACAATGTTATTATGATTTTTCCTAAGTTTAACCCCTAACCCAAACCTAAACGTAACCATAAAGTGTAACCCTTTACCTAAACCCTAAACCTAATCATGATAAACCACTGGAGTCTTTTGGATTACCTTTATGCCTTTATATGCTTTTTGGAGCTAAAATATTTTGGTCACCATTCACTTTTTGAATTGTATGAACCTAGAGAGCTGAGATATTCTACTAAAAATCTCCATTTGTGTTCTGCAGAAGAAAGAAAGTCATACACATCTGCGATGGCCTTAGGGAGAGTAAATGATGGCAGAATTTCCAGGTTTGGGTGAACTATTCCATTAAACTAATTTGGTTACTTATTTGATATTATTTAAGCAATACAGTACAAATGACAGATAAATGTGAATAACCTGTAATATGCTTCCCTCATCTCATTTTCTGTCTTCCGTGGTATAAAAAAAGTTGCTTTCCATGTCATCTGAAGCAAGCCAAATAGTTTTGGGTGAGATCTGACCAAAATATAACTCTTTTTCCTTTTTATATGAATTTGTTTTTTATTTATTCTTATACATAACACAGAACAAAAAACAATATATATGTGCAGGAGCATATAACACTTTTTCAATATCAATGTTGACAGCAGCAGTCTCTTTGGCAATCAGGATTTCAAGCTCGATTACATTTTCTATCGCCATCTAGCACTCTGCGCATGCACTAGGCAGTTTAATCGATCATGGAATCATGATCATGCCTTGAGACAGCAATGGCAAGATGTAGAATGAAAAAGGAGTTACATTTTGAACTGTTCTTACCCAAAATCGATTGGATCACTTCAGAAGACACGGATTAAACCACTGAAGTCGTATGGATAACTTTTATGCTACCTTTATGTGCTTTTTGGAGCTTCAAAGATTTGGTCTACATTCACTTGCATGGTATGGACCTACAGAGCTGAGATATTCTTCTAAAAATCTTCAATTGTGTTCTGCAGAAGAAAGAAGTCATGCACATCTGGGATGGCATGAGGGTGAGTAAACGATGAGAACATTTTCATTTTTGGGTGAAGTATTCCTTTAACAGACGTTTCCTCTCTTAAAATAAAGTGTTGGATAGGAGGCTGGATAAAATTTGATGCCTGTATAGTATCAATTTGAAATTCTGTTTGTTAATTGGCTGGTCATATGGGAATAAAAGTCATATATTTTCATACGAGCCAAGTCGTACGATATCATATGATTTCACCATCTAATACAAATTATTATGAGTTGTCATGAGACTACAGTTTGCTGTTTCAAACACTCTCATCATGCAGCTTTGCATATATGAATGTTTCTATAGAATGGATACAGTAGCCTACACACCACTCTGAAACCTGAAATGACTAGAAGTACATTGTAATTAGAGCTCAACCTGCAAACAGTCCATGAAATACTATCCTCATTAAAATCAAGAGACAACTAATGCTGCAACAGCACTATGGATGACTTGACAAGTACTGCAGCAGATCCCCAGACTGCATTTGAGTGCTGGGGAGTCAGCCAAGGCCATTTATGCTGACTTTTAAGAATCAAATCGCAAAGTGAGAATGTTCCTTTTCTGCAGCCAAAGTTGAGTTTGCTGAGGCTGTGTGTGTGTCTGTGTGTGTGCCTTTGTGAATGATGCATTAGGTTGTCATGGGAATGCCCCTCTCTCCTTTAATTCCAGATACATATTGTCTTACATAATACACTCATAGAGATAAAAACACTTTGGTGAGGCTCCTGTTAATAGAACCATCCATTATACTGCTAGTCCTATGTCAAGATACCTCAATTTACCTTTTATAATTAGACCTCATAATTACATTAAACCTACTAATGCTCTTAGTCTAAGGTCTCGTTCTAATTAATTATTTTGGGGGAGAAAAAGTCAGAACAAATAGGTATTTATTGCACCAGATTAAAAAAATTAACACATTATTTTGCCAGAAAACATTAGATTGTATGAGGATATCAGATGATAGTATGGTACATGTAAACTTTAAGGGCCCTTCACACGGGACATGTTCTTGCATTTTGCAAGTGTCTTTGAGAAAGAAAACAAACAAACAAAAACAAATAAAAAACACTGCAGACAGACGCAAGAACACATTCCGTGTGAACGGCCCCTATAGGACTCATGTTTTTGTATTCTGTTGGAGCCCAGCCATGGTTACTGTTATCTCTCACTGCAAGCCATATTTCGTCCTCAGAGATCTGATTACATTGTCACCTTTGTTTGCCTTGTTTCTCCCAGGTGTCCTGTTGGTTGATAAAAAGAGGGCCAGAACTATTTTATATCTGTAAGGTAATTGCTGGCAATTATAGCTGACCATATAGACTTTTCCTGACATGTGGATTAAAAAGTAATTGATCAGATTATAAAATATGCATTCCTATTCACTGTATTACAGTCTGTACAGCTGAAAACAACTCGCTTCAAAACTCGTTTTGGCGCCCCCTTGGTGTACATTTCACATGGAAAATGGAGCTCATGTGTGCCTTACAACAGTTACGCCTTTGGTCACTGGGGGCAGTGTTTCACATTTCAGTAAGCACAGATCGAATTTACCTAAAGAAAAGTCAGCCTACTGCTTCCAATTTCACTGTGAGGTCAGTCTGTACAGAATGCCCTGTAGAAATGAAATGAAGTGTGGCATTACAAAGTTTTCCATTTGTTGTTTAGAAATATTTAAATTAAGAAATTGCTAAATTACACAGTCAGCTGTATGGACTTTGGAGTGTAGTTGGAAAGTTGCAAATTATTCCATTATGTGGATTTAAAGCTGTGTATTTTGAAACAGTGCTGTCATATTCTGAAGTCAGAGTGCATTTCACACTTTCGAATAATCACTTTGGTCATGTTGCCTCCAGCGGAGTATCTCCTTCTTGCTGTTTGGTGAAAAAAAAAAAAAAAAAAAGAAAACTGCAGGCCATAGCCAAATTTAGCTTGATTATATTGATCAAGGACAGACATTGCTACTAGCGTCATGGTGCTGTGCAAGCTGGCGTGTACTGAGTAGACACTCCTTGTCTCCCAAAGGTGTGTGTCTGTGTGTGTGATCGTTAGGAAGAATGCAGGGGCGTAGCACAGAATCCTGGGCCCTATGCAAAGACAATGTGTGGAGGCCCCTTTCCCATCATCCCATGATCCATGCTATATATCACATTTTTATTTTTATTTTATTTCTTCAAATAATAGTGTACAACTATACACACAGCACTCACTGGTAGAGTAATCACTGGAAAATTACTGATGTAATATAATGTTATAAAATACAAAAAGCTTCTTCAGGACTTCTGTTTGCCAGTTTGAGAACAATTGAATCCCTCTGCTGATTTGTCAACCTACGCGATTCTGGCCATAATGCCGGATCATCAGTTACATACTCAGCACTAACATCACTTTTTTCTCCCTCCACCACTGTCATCACAGTGTCCTTCTCACTGTCCTCTGAGAAATCATTTTCTTCAGTGTCTACACCTCCATCACCTTCTTCGCAGGTCCTACTTCTATCTCCTGTCTCTACTACCTCTTCTTCATTTGGTGTAGGTACAGAGCCCTCTACAAGCATGATGAACACAGGATTGAGATTACCCTGAGCCATAAATGACATGTCTGATATGTATGCTACCATCAGGTTCATGTGCATAGTATACTGAATAATATAAGTAGTAGTAGTAATGGCACTTGTGCTAATACTTTAGTCTTTTATGATTGTGATTGAGATTGTTATTATTGCTATTATTACACTATGTAGCTATTATTACACTATGTAAATGAACCTGAGAATACATATGCAATACATGCTATGTACTTGGCATTCATAAAGATGGCCAATTTATATTTTCACAGTCCAGGCCAAATATCCTTTCTGCTGAAAATGTTAGAAGTGTGTTGGATGATTAAACAATGTACAGTTGCCTAAATACACTCTGGGCTTACCTTGACTCACATCCTCAGCAACATTAATAAGAGCAGTAGGATCTTGTAATGGGCCAGCTGCTTCACTCTCTGCGACTGTTTTTGGAAGTGTTTAATGTTTAATTTTTCATTTATATAATTTTTTCCAATTTATTATCCTCCCATTTTAATTTTATGACCAAGTTTGGTCATATTAATATTTTGATGCATGATCCAAGCAATCAGTCTGTATCTACAAACATCGTTTACATATTGTTTTCCATATTTGCTAATATTTTATCTCTGAAGATTTGTCTCAAGCTCGCACCCTTTACACGTTACTTCGGTGTTTAGAGTGAGATAAGAACGTTTATCACTGGCTTGGAAACAAGTTGTTTCTCAGATGTAGCGAAATGCAGACTACCACGTGGCATCTATTTACACAACATACCGGCATATTAGGTCGCCTCGAACAATTTTGTTCTAACCTGCTCTCTTTGGAAAGAAATTTGTGAGTTGTTTCCCCTCACTTTGTTTCTTTTTCTTCTTCTCCCTCTCTTTTCTTTTCTGGTATCCCATTTTTTTTGTTTGGACATTGTACGCATCACTACTTAAAAAATCACCACACTCAGATGACTGCTTCTCTCCGCTCTCCCTCACAGCCAATTGGCATTTGGCATCGCTCCTAGACAACCAATCAAAAGCAAATTGCGCATATATTGTGCATACACAGACGTGTGCCTGAGCTTGTCAAACAGGTGAGGAACAAACTGAGAAGTAGCACAGATGCGGTATACGTGCAGTTTCACAATTGTGAAATAATAATGGTAATAATAATTTTAGGATCTTCGAGGGCCTCTCACATGCCAGAGCCCTGTGTTCTCAGTCACCCTTTCCCCCCCACTTACAACGCCCCAGGAAGAATGAGAGGGTGTGTGCGCGCTGTCGTTTCTGCTGATATCATCTGCTGTTGAACAGCAGCTGCGGAGTAGTCGAGGTTTCCACGACAACCAGTGATCGTGATCACATAGCACTCAAATCACACGTCCACGAGGACAGATAAAGAATAACACTGTGAATGCACACACACATTTAACAACATTAAACATTTTTACTCTGAAATATGTGCATTTAAATTCAATGTTTATATATAGAAACGTTTGTAATGACAATACGTATAATTTTTGTAGGCAAGTGAGCATCCCCTGTGCAAACACAGAACAACAAATAGATATGGTACTGTACCATGGCACATGTACAAAAACCTGGTATTATTATGGTACAACATAAAAAATGGTATTACCATGTTACTATATCCAAAAACCATGGTAATACCATGATAATTATACACTGATTCACTAGTATGATGTTTTGCAGTGCTCTATTCCCCAAACTGAAGAGAAGGAAGGATGAATCTCTCTCTTACTTTCAGTGAGTCACTGCAGTAACTAAATATGGAAGCAGCTGCAATGGGAAGCAAGGAGGGTCTATAGACAAACACACAATCGTACACAAACACACACTTATAAAGTCTTTAAACAAACAGACCATTCAAACACAGATCTGTTGTACAGCCACATGCCATGTGCAAAATTTTACAAAGAAAAATTAGATGCTGTCATTAATAGACATGAGAAAGAACTGGTATTAGATGGTAATACCATGGCGCTTTGATACTTAACATACTCATATACCATGGTATTTTATAAGGTATTTCAAAGAATACCATTGATATTACCTTGCTACATGTCCAAAAACATGGTAATACTACGGTACAGTATTTACTGCAAGTGTCTGTACATTGATGAGTCACACAAACATATCGTCTGTCAATGAAGTTGATCAAGTTGATCCTCAATGTCTTTCTGCTTGTCTTTTAGTGTGTCTCGAAGACTGTCGCTAGACTATTTATTAATTTCATAAAAATGTCCTCTTATATCAGAGTGTGTCCTGGGTGGAGGGGTGTGGGGTTCATTGGCTTTAATAAAAGAGACTCATGAGCTCACAGTAAAAGGTGATGAGAGTCAGGTGGTAATAGGATCTGTCATTCAGGTTTAATAATACACACAGAGCGAGCAAGATTATATCTAAAAGGAGCCCTATACTGTAGCTTGTCTAAGATTCAAAAGCAAGACACAGGCCTTTCACTTCTAGCATGCAGCTAAAAATGCCACTTTTCTGTGGATTATTTGTTTATTCTTGTCTATTAGCCATCATCTCGGGCCCATGGACATTGCTGTTCTGATCTTGACAGGCTGTTTATTATTCATTATATTAGTGTTAATATGCTCCAGATGTTTCATATTTTCATTTATTTTGTTGAGTCAAATTTGATATTTCATCAATGTTTGCAGGTTTGTTTTATAAAAATTTTTAATCATCCTCCAGAGCCGGACCAGATGAACCGTGACATTGTTGCAGTCAGTTGATGAGTATGTTTGGACATTGGCTGGGCTGATTTTTACAAAGAGGCTGATTTTGGCACCTGATTTTAATTGTGACCAATTCTTTTTGGTAACATGATGGTGCAATGCAAGATTTTCACTTTGAACCTAGCAGCAGCAGGTCACTCACGACTAATATAGTAATCTTATCCTATAGGCAACCACATGGATGTTATATTAGTTTATTGGGCAGCACATGTTTTTGGTTTTCGGTCAAGGGTGTTGCTAGAACACAGGGCTGGGGGTGAGATGAGTAGTGAAAGGTAGCCTGCTACCAGGGTTGCCAGGTCTGTGTGATACACTGTAGACAGCGTAATGAATGACCCATCAAAACAAGCCTAAATAAGCCACAGATTTTAGAGTCCCAATGCCAAATTATGACAAGGAAAATCAACATGTTGCTTCCGAAAGTTCATGTACCCTGAAATCAACCCCATTTAGCACAATTACTGACGAGCACCATCCCCCATCAGTCATTTTTGCATAATTCGAGTTTGAACACATTTCCCTTAAGCGCTACTGATTGTATGAGCAACCTCAGAGACACGAGTTCTGGTCAAATGGAAACCAGGAAGTAACCACATTCACATAAACAATTGTGAGCATGATTCCAAGGTTGCATTTTCCCTCACAAATGACATTTCTACTCCACTGATGGTTAGGGTTGGGGTTAGGGTTACCCTTTTCAGATTTCCTTTCATTTGTCGGTCTAAGTAAGAATCTGTATTGAACATTTGCAATGTTTAAAAACCAACCATATTCACAGCATAGAAAAACAGAGGACAAAGTCAACGTCATCATTGAATAATGTGTTGTATTATTTACAAAGTAACAAAATGCAATACACAGTTCAACTGAGGAAGGACTTAGAGGTATTCTTGGATAATATTAATGCATATAGTAATGTGCTACTTTTAATTAGTATGACCTATTACCTGTAGTTTCCCTATTTTCTGTTTAGACACTGTTTTACCTGTAAATTCACTGTATTGAAATTATAACTTAATTTATGGCCTGTCTGTTGTCATTAAGATAGTATCTATTTAACCGGTTTTGACCTAAGAAGACTGAATGTTGGTTGGTAAAAAATGCTTACATTCAAATCTAATTAGTACGATATGTCAAACACTCAAACCATGAAACGAAAAAAAAAAACCTGTGGCAACTGAAGCACAATTCCACAATAAAAAACTAGTACTTGGCACCCTTGTCTGCTGCATAACTGAAGCATAGCTATAAATCAGGGGTCAGTAAATCACAGTGATTAACAAGGAAACTTAAAAAGGGCACTTCGTGTCAAAAAGGTTGCCGACCCCTGCTGTAAATCTACTCTAAAATAGAATGTTAAACATTAAATAAACATCAACAAAACATTTGTAACCATGGCCACAAACATTGTAATGCATGGCTGTAATGCATATCATTATCATTGTGAAATAGCAGCCAAACCATATGCTGCTTTAAACAAAGAAAGTCTGTTTCTGTTTAAAACTCTCTTAAGACACACGTCTGATATATCATGCCATGATTTGGTGCTAAAGCATGTCCAATGAGATGAAGCCACAAGTATTAACTCTAATACTCTCTGTGGTTTCAGGATTACATTTGGGCCAATCAGTCACTGAACTCTGGCTGCAAAACACAGTGGAAGAAGTTAAACAGTCAAACTTACACACCATAACAGATTTGATCACAAACCTGAGAGTCCCTCAAGGCCATGTGGATACAAGAAAACTGTTACATATTTAAAATCTAGTCAGCCCCTGACAGTCATATTACACATATGATAAATGCTGTTCTCATAAGTCTGCAATGATTGTGTTGGTCACAGTTCTAGCCTGGGCGACCTGACATTACATGCTGTTTAAGGTGAAGGTTCTTGCTCGAAAGGACACAGAGGAGGTTTTAAGTCAGAACATTAATATTCTGAATTAAAAGCAGGCCATGTAGAGTTTCTAAGGACAGTGATGTTCTAAAATTGAGACAGCACTACATGTTTGGACATTCTAGTATAGGACTACCACAAAAACACTTGCTGTTACAAACTGAAAGAACAATACCCTTTTTGTTGTGAAAAGTTTGTATGTCTATATTGTGTGTGAAAGTCCTTGTCCTATACTTTTCTTAAAGTATCCTCAAAAATAGTAAAATACACTGTAAAAAAAAAAAAAAAATGGCTGTAATTTGAATGGTAAAAGAATGTAAAAATGCTACTGTAAAAAAAAATTTAATTGGTTAATGGGCAGTTATCGTAGCATATACAGTAAAAAGTGATAATATATGTAATAAGACAAACATGTATGCAGTTTTACGGTACGGTTTGGTTAAAATGCAGTTTTTTAGATGTAAAAAGTATGATTTTACCAAATAATTAATGGTAAAAAGCTATTTCATGCTTAACAAGAGAATACATGTACTTTTTTACAGTAAACTATTGTTAAACTTATTGTAAAAAACAAAACAAAAACAATGGTGTTTCCAGATGTCCCTGCTTGACCCATCAGATTTCATTATATTTGATGTATAATAGTTATGTTTCTACTTAATTTGAATATCTTTTATGTGCATTGGAATGTTGCGTGTTTTATTTTAGGTAGATTAGTTAATGTTTATTACATTATGTTAGTGTCACATGTGTTGCCCTGAAGGTGCTTTGTGCACTGAACAGTGTTAGTAATTAACATGTACATTAATTGTTTAATTGTTGGCATCATTAATTGTTTCCCCTGATTAGCAATACACCAAGCGAAAAGCAGACTTTTACAGTTCCAGCAGGTCAGTATATCAAGTTTGTATTATTAAAAAAACATAAACGGCAGTGAACAGTAAAATAAACTGGCATCAAAATGACATGCCGTAAAGGCTGAAACATGGTCACCATACTTTTCACAGCAAATTTCTGGCAACCACAGCTGCCAGTATTTTACCGTAAATGTAACTGATTTTTTTCTTTAAGTGTAGTAACCTCTTAAATGACAAAGTTTTGTGCTTGAAAGTTCATGTCTGTTAGTTTTGAGGTCATGTATACTGTAAGTGTACTCCTTAAAGTTGGCAAATTAAACTTTCTGTGTGAGGTTCACCTTGAGTGTTACACCGCTGAAATATGAGACAAGAGGTAGCCCATATGGGACATTGCAATTTCAGCCAAATTTTGGGACGTCTCGGCCAGGGTCAGAATTGTACTTTTTTATTATTATGGGGCAATTTTTGCCTCCTTTTTAGGGGCATTTGTTATTTATTTTTTATCTTTATGAAGGCTTTCAAAAATATTTAGAAATTCTTAGAAATACTAGAAATTCTAAATTAATTAACAAAGGCTGTTTACTCTAAATGTAAATTTGCATCAACTCACTATGGGGGCTACATTTTCAAGTTCAGGTGCATTTTTCTCATTATCAGTGGCATTTTTACCCCAACCCTCCATTAACTTCTGACCTTGGTCTCGGCTAATACGGGACAGTTGGCAACCCTACTATTCACTGAAAAAAATGACTTAAATTCTAGGCTGTTTTCCACAAAACCTATTAAATGCCTTGGAAAGGAAAACTTCAAATATGATGTATGAGTCTGATGGACTACTTATATGATACTTTTTAAGTGTTTTTTATGCTTTAAAGTGAGTCACTCTCAACTACAACTGTATTGAAAAGATGTAATGGTATATGCATTAGATTTTCTCCTTTTGCGTTCTGCATAAGAATGAATGTCATATGGGTTTGGAACGACATGAGGATGAGTAAATTATTACTGAATTTCAGTTTTTGGGTGATATTAATTCTAAAATGTCAAAAGGTATCTGAAAGGGATAGGGTTAGGGTGTGGTATTTTTGGTAATTTGTTACATTTAAGAACAATAGATGCCAATGTGAGTTTCTCATACGTATAGGTGAACAAGTCTCTGTGTGTTGACAAACACAGGTATATCTATGTAACAAGTGTCAGGTATCATCTTTGTGTTAATTTCTGATGTGAGAACATTCCTCAGTTTAGTTCTCTTCAAATTCAGACCTAAGGCGACATTCTCATTACATTAAACAGCAGGACAAGTGGCAACCAAAGACATGACATACACCAGCATACTTAATTATCAAGGTATAAATCCCTCTTGCTGAGGGGAATACGGGATCTAATCACTTTTCCACTGCAGCTGAGAACCTGGGAAATACTTTAGAGTGCTGTGGGAACTGAACCAGGAAAGGTAGGTGGGTGATAAGCCTTTGGGTGACAGTGAGAGTTGCCTCTAGGGCGGCTCGTGGATCAGATTGCACACTATGTTGTTAATTGCAGGCGATGAAGGACAAGACTGATCCTGAAGGGTGAAGCATTGACCTCTATCTGAGCTCCTCTGCAGGAGGACTTTGGCGGCTCATCCACATGGGCAGGTGGAGCAGAGCCTCACCTAAATATTCATCCACTTGAAAATAGATCCATACAATAAACTGCCAATACTGTTATATTTTACCACGTAAATTGATTCAAAATGCTGACATTTGTACAGTCGTATTTTTGCTGAAACCTCTGTTACACTGTGTTTGAAATAGACAAACGTGCATGTGGGCAGAGAATCTGCTGCCCTCCTGAACTCCATAGCGCCCCTCATTTTCCCCAATGGAAATCTGTGGTCAAATATGGTACTGCAATGAGCCCTCATTCAGACGCATTGGGCAGAAATAAATCTGCCAACAAACATAGAGCTAAACCAAAGGTAACTTTAGCATTAGTGCGTGCCAGCAGTGTGACAGATTGCAAACATGGCGAGCACTATTGATGGATGTGTGTAACAGCGTGTCGATTCTATTGTAAATTCAAGAACCCTTCCACACACTCTACCACTCCACCTATGGCGGGGACATATCTGTTTGCATTTTGCTTTCCAATTAACTGGAAAGGAGCACGAGTTGCTCAACAGCGGAGTGAGTAGAACATGCATCTTTGTGCAAGAGAGAACATAGCTGCCCGCTGTTACTCAACGCCACTGACAAGAACCGCAACGAGTACTCATTATAACATACTCCAGCACTGGATCACCACTTTTAATAACACACGATCAGAACTGAAGAAGTTACTTCTGCATTAGACACTTACCTGACAAAAGCTATTTCAAAAAATGGTGGCGACAAAATTGGCGAAGGTCAAAGTGTGGTAGGGACATGTCCCACCCATCCCACCTGTAAATTACGCCTATGTACAGTGCTAACAATACTAACTAAGGACAGTGGGGAAAAGATTTAAAGGGGGCATAGGACTGCACTGCCTTTCAAAGCCAAAATGCAGTAACTACGCCAACACTGAAATTGAGAAAAATGGCTTCAAAATGTTTTATTTGATCAGCCAAATGTGGATTATAAAATAGTTTTCTGTGCATCTGAGCATAGTTAGGTCAAACCCATCTATCACAAGACAGTAGTCTAAGGCCATCTTTGCAATGTTACGCAGAAGAAAAAAAGTAAGGGGTGAGGGGGGTTCATTGTTCCTATTGCTCATTTTTTAAGCTTTATTTTTGTGTCTGCATTCAGCACATGAGGGCAGTGTGTGAGAGGTCATAATTTGTTGAGCAGAGTGGTCAGAAACAGACCCTAAAAGTAAAAGTCTCTCTCTCTCTCTCTCTCTCTCTCTCTCTCGTGTCCCACTGACAGATGGCAAGTGGGATAAAAACTCCCCGCATAAAAGTGTAATCCTGTCCTCACATGGACCGAGGCTCACTCTTCAGATTATCCTATCAGAAAGAGTGGGAGAGAGATGGATAGTGTAGTTTTTTCCTGTGCCTATTTGAGAGGAAGGATTTAGAGTGAATGAAGATTTTAGAGCTTTAAAATAATTAATTCAATTGCCAAGATACTGTATATATGCATCTGAATAATTATAATTTGCGAGCTACTGTTAGTATACACATGTATAGGTCTTATATGACTTAAACCATCCAACCTTTTGTCACCTTACTTTTTGTTACACTTGAAATGAATTGGTGGTGTTTGCTAAGGCATTGTTGCTGATACTGCCCTTACACCAGGTATTCAATTTTGGCGCATAACTTGTCCAGCACTGTTTGTGCTATGAACATAAATGATACCTCAAATGGTGCAGCTTGTTAAGGAGGAGCTTACTATTACTATTACTATACTATTTTCTAATCGATCAGACTTGTGTGTTTTTACCTGGCATACAATACAATTTACGTAAAACCCCATAGACTTGCACTGAAGAAGGTACATGCGCCATATCTAGGGACCAGAATATAATTTTTTTTTTCTTTTGGCATGAGCCAGTAATCAATCCCCTAGCAACCTCCCAGAGCATCCTAGCAACCACATGGCAACTCCCCTAAAAAGGCACTCAGAACACCATTGCAACTGCAGAGCAACACCCTGGCAACCACCCACAACTCCCTGTCATTTTGGCTGCAGCCTTTGCACTGGAAAAAGCCTGAAAATTTAGTTTACATTTTTAACTTTATCTTGTTACTAATCATTTATTGTATACACCTTATACACCTATGTAGTATCTGAATACTTTGGTGATATTAAAAATATTGTTTCTTGTGCAGTCAATGCCAATAAAGCTTTGTTGACTCACAGGCTACATTCACATAGTCAGTGTTTGGGACTGACAACTGTATTTACTTACAGGTGTGAGTCTTGAAATGTCCTGTTCATACAACAGCTTACAATAGCAGTTTGAATACTGTCTGTATGAATGAACAACCGAAGTCACAACTGTATTCTAACAGCTGTAACCATAGTGACAGTGACTAAAGTAAATATTGAAAATGGCGACGTCCATAACACCGGCATGTCTAATCACAATTGACGCTGTGTTATTTAATAAATAAGTCCAATTGAGGCGCGAGTTTATCCATCAGATCATAATGAACTGACAGCGGCTTTGAATGCTTTTTAACCACGTGCAGAGCGCAGCTTTTGTGTCACGTGGCTCGTGCTCGTGAGCAGCCGGTGGAAAACAATGGCTGAATCTTCGGATAGCACGCAGCTCATTTCTCCATCTCCGTGAGTTAACGAAACCCCACATGAAACATGCTCGTGTACAGTGCAGCGTGGCCCTCACTCTACATGATGTAACTAACAACTAGTTGTCCAGTACAGTTCCGTTCACACAGCACCGGTTTGCCAAGAATGCGGTTGTGAGACTTGAAAATTGGCAGGTGTCAATTCGGTTATAGAATGCGGTTGTCACTCTCGTAAGCACTCAAAACAGGACTGACAACCTCATTCTGCTGCTGTGTGAATGTGGCTGTGTATAGATGTTAATGTCACTGCGAAGACAAGGAATACATACATCACTGACTAATGGGAGTTCAGAATTGGTTGTATAATGCCATCTGCTCTTTCATTGACTCTTACCACAAAGAATATTGCAGCAAAATTCCACAAAACATCATGTAAATTGCTTTTGGGGGAAATATCAAAAATATTAAAATATCACAATACCGATTACATTGGCCAGCGCTCTGATTGTGTAATACTGAAATGCCTGTGTTATTATCGGCTTATGTATCTGCAGCATCCAGTACTGAGTGATATGTTGACATGGCATCAATAGGTCACAACACACAAACACACACACATACTCACACAAGTACACATGCCGAGGCCCACACAGTGTAATCTAGGCCTGAGGGCTGGGATGTGGAGGTGGATAAAAAGAGAGATAAGGAAGAAGAGAGAGAGAGAGAGAGAGAGAGAGAGAGAGAGAGAGAGAGAGAGAGAGAGAAATGGTTCCTGGATAAGGTCACACAAATGGCAGTTATATTACCAGTTACAAATATTGGCCACCTGGTTCACACTGAAACCAAAAATGCTGCGTGACACTACAAATTCACAGCCAGTCGGAACATACTTGGTATTTAATATATAGTCATGTGGAAAGAAATCAACCTGGTCTCATAGAATCACTTTACTATACCTACATTTTTGCTAAATGATTTTGCAGGCTACGTGGCTCGTTGTACGTATCACGACCCTTACAAAAAAAATCTAAAGTTCTGACAAACTTGCCACACATTTGCTGCAACCTAGCTGCAAATTTCCAACTCTTTATTTTCACATGCAAAAGAGTTTGAGATTCGCCACAAATGTTGGCCAGAAGTTTGCAGCTCTTCACTGATAGTGGTAAACCTGCAGCAAACCTTTGGCGACACTGAAGATTTTGCGCAAAGCTCATTTACAATTGAAAATAATGAGTTGCGAATTTGCGGCAAGTTTTTTTTAATGGGACTGTTTCCTGGTAAAATGATCACTAGAGGCGCTAAAACAACAATTACTTTTATTCCAATTTACATAAATCAAGAGTTCAATGGTAGATTATCAGTTCAGAATCACATACTTTTTGCCCTGTTCCTCATACAATGCTATCTTATGACATCAAAGCAGTTTTACTATAGTGAATGACTTGTAAGGGGGTACTTTTTAACATTTATATTACATAACCAACAACATTTACAAGCTTGTGTGAAAGCAATCAAATTGTGGGGTAACTCAACTGATGGAGCATTGCACTTGCGATGCAAAAAGACCATAGAATGAGTCCTACGAGCATGTGAATTGGCTAGTGATGCAAAAGTGTAATAGAAGCACCATAGAATGACACTGTTGCTTCAGCAATTCCATTTTCCATGTCACATTTGCTTTTTGTGACACTATATTTTAAATACAACTAGATAGATAATTACATTTCAAAACCTCTTCTGTTTTTCATCTTATTGGCTTTTTATGACACTATCGGTTAAGTTAAGGTTTAAGGTTTAGGTTGGAAAGTTGGTTTGGTTGAAAATTGAACTTGCTTTTAGTGCCACACAGTGGACATTTCACCTCTGAACTGCCGTTACACTCAAAAGGAACCAGGTAATATTGTTTTGCAAAAATGTTGTTACTTAATATTCATGAGATCAAGCTGGGAGAAATTATCAACCAATGAAATCCAACTGTGGATGAGGCTACGAAACAGATAAAAAAACAAAAAACAAAAACAGTTGAGTGACAAAATAACTTGTCACTCACTGCATTTGTGGCTGGTTAGAACAAAAACTGTGTAAAATTCATGGAGGAGATTTCAATCGCTTGACAGTTTATCACGACATGTTTCGAAAACAGTGTAACTCTAAAGCTGCTAAAAATTTTATATATTGTGCCCTGTTAGCTTCAGTGTTGGTTTGGTAATGCGTGCACTGCATTTTCATTGCAGGGAAAGTCAGTGTGTTCTGCGAGAAAAAGACAAAAAATCATCTGTTTCTGAATAGGTTTGGAATCCATTTTTGATGTGGTGGGGGAAACCCCAAAAGGGAGTCTCTTTAGGGGGCTAAACAGAATGGCTGACTGATCACGCATGGATTTTAAAGCTCTGAAATACATTAAAACATGGACAAATCCCCCAACTGTAACACAGAGAATCCCTTTCAGCTCCAAAGAGAAACTTGGCAAGAAACCCCCAACATCAGGCAAGTTCCAAGTCTGGTCCTACTTAACAATGGAAATACACATCCAGTACAGTGAGGTTTTAATGTATATACCATGCATCTGTGAAATACTAAAGCAAAAGCATGGCAATTTTGCAACTTTTGTGAGCTTATAATGTAAAAGTTATAGCACTATAATGAGTGTTTATCCTATGTGATTATCGGTGATTAAGGCTTTGTTCAGAATAGCGTACTACCATACTGCTGTGCAAAGACAAACACAGTATCTACACATTTTGTCAACATTAAATTAAGACTGAAATCAGATCCCATAGACTATGATCTGTCCAGTGGCAGATGGATTTCGCTCAACTATGCTCAGATTCAGAGTGCAAAAATGCATAATGCGTACATTTACATGCTATTTTTGTAAAATAGAAGGCTGTTTTCAGTGTATACTCACCAGTATGCAATTAACTGTGTTTTGGCATTCCATTCCAAACCTATATCTTACGTATGTTCTAGTAAAGTCTTGCTCACTTTGTGAGCACAGAAAATCCTCTTCTACAATAATATCCTCATAAGTATCAAATTTTTTTTCAGATTAATCTTACTTATGTACTGCAGTTTCGTTATGACAAATGACCTCTGCGTTCAGTTGGCAAACATTCCTCCATAAAGAGCTCTTCTGTACAAACAGACAAAGCAATTTTTTTGACTCTGAAAGAGCTTGTTTCAGCCAGGGGGTCAGCTCAGTACGGTTTTTAAGGGCTCTTTAATCATATTGTCAGGTTCCTCAATTGAGGTTTATCTCTGGTTCAGTTACAGTACCTCTTCTTCCAATGCACCAATGTTTAGTACATAGAGCTAGTGTGCATCTTAGCATGTTATATTCAGCTGACCAGTCCTTATGAATTTAAAAAAGGTCTATTTATTATTTTTTTTCTCCCAATTTGGAATGCCCAATTCCCAATGTGCTTTTAAGTCCTCGTGGTCGCGTAGTGATTCGCCTCAGTCCGGGTGTCAGAGGACGAATCCCAGTTGCCTCCGCGTCTGAGACCGTCAACCCGCACATCTTATCACGTGGCTTGTTGAGCGCGTTGCCACGGAGACATAGCGCGTGTGGAGGCTTCATGCCATCCACCGCGGCAACCACGCTCAACTCACCATGCGCCCCACCGAGAATGAACCACATTATAGCGACCACGAGGAGTTTACCCCATGTGACTCTACCCTCCCTAGCAACCGAGCCAATTTGGTTGCTTAGGAGACCTGGCTGGAGTCACTCAGCACGCCCTGGGATTCGAACTAGTGAGCTAGCGAACTCCAGGGGTGGTAGCCAGCGTATTTTACCACTGAGCTACCCAGGCAAAAAAGTCTTCTCTTATACTCTTCTGCATATACTCATGTTGAATAAAGAAATACAGTTTAATTTAGTGACTCGTCTGATGTTGATTTTGCAATAATTCAAGTTTTTAGCCTTAACAATTGTGGTACTGTTCATGTTAATAAAGACTTATGGCAGAAACATACATTACAAAATTGTGCAAATGTTTGTCCAATGTATTATATGTTTAATGGGAGCCAGAGGCACACAAGCAACTGATGCTAGAGGTCATAGCCGTTAGCCACCTCGTTAGCACGTCAGCCTCCAAAGCTGGCTGACGCCGGTTTGAATCTCGCTCTGAGCGGGTCAAGCAGGACCGGTTACAATGGTGTATTTTTAGGGGGTTGAGTGTAACAGGAGCCAGCTGGTACGTGGTAGCTGTGTGGTATGTGTAAACCTCACTCCCGTGGCCTCAAGAGGCGCACTAGCAACTGATGCTAGAGGCTGTAGCTTTAAGCCTCCTCGTTAGCGTGCCCACCTCCCATGTCGTCTGATGCCAGTTCAAATCCCGCTTGGAGCAGTTCAAGCAGGACCGGTTACATAAGTATGTGGTTGTTCATACTTAATGTGTATTCTTGCATTACAGTGGCGGTAATAAACATCAGTGCGAAAGAAGAGTTGCCTTTAAATTCCTGTGTCATTAAACTGGATATGTTATTTTTCCAACCTTGTCTAATAGAATCACATTACTATACCTACAGTACACTTTTGCAAAATGCTTTTACGTGCCTAATTGTACATATTACTGCAGTTACCTTGTGAAATGAACACTAGAGGTGCTACGACAATTATTTTCAGTCCCTCTCAGAAATAAATCATAATGTTTAACATGAAGTAAAACGGCAGATTATCAGTTCCATAATCACTTAATTTTCACTGTGTTCCTCACATTATACAATCTTATGACATAAAAACACTTTTGTAATAGCACATGACTTCTTAGGCGACACATTTGAACATTTGCATTACATAATCAACTACATTTACAAGCTTGTTTCAGCACAATAGCTTAGCTGATAGAGTAATATCATTTTGCAAACCAAATTGCCACAGTCACGTAATTGTCATGAGATCAGGCTGTATTATTCTAATAATTAGCTATAAATATGTCTACAGTTTAACTTGTTCAGCAAGAATCTCTTCAAACTGTTTCTCCGCCATGACAGTACTTGATGTGAAAGAGATAACTGATCGTAGACAGTTTACATTAATGTCCACAAGAGCGCCCCTTGTGGCAATGCTTAGAATGTAACACGTACTTGTATTATGCTAGGCATTATGCTGCATTATATTAGAATTACGTTCTGACACATTTCAGAATGCAACAGGGCTTGAAATCAAGCTTGCGTTCGCTTGAAGCATCTGTGATGACGTATTTGCGTAGAATATGTTTCGAGCCTAAAGCTGCACAGTGACATTTAAATTTTTGGTTCAGCCTGGGTCAAGAAAGCATTGCTATCTCACTCTATCCCTCTTTCTTTTTCCCTGTTTTTGTTTATCTACCTTTTATCTAGTTTTATAGTCTCTGGGCTTGCACTATGCCAGTCTGTTTGCTCATAGCACTCACATAAATAATATATAACATTAATGACTCAGTTCAGTTCAGAGATAATTTACTTTTTCAACAAACAACCATGCAAAAACCCATCATCAAATCTTGCTAAAATCATTTTGCTTGGAACAGAATTCATGCTCTGCTAGTGTAAAGGGAACTGGCATACAAATATGGTCAATATACAAGACTGTCACAGTTTAATATATAAAGCAGATGGCTCATGCTTATTGTGTTTCCCATAGAATATAATTTTGTTGCATTCTACAGCAATTTTTCCAAAGCACATAAAAAACCATTCCTTCTTGAATCACCACATATACGCACCTCATGACAATGAGGTACAAAGTAAAACTGGGAAGGTGTTTTCCCAAGCTTAACAGGAGACTCTGACAACAAAACAGCCTCTGTCTCTTTGTAAAGTACCTAAGTGGAACTGAAATTGTTTTTCTCTTGACTCCATAAAGTCATTATAGTGTATAAACACACTTTTAGATCATGACTGTTGACCCAATGAAAGTAAATACATGACTATTGTCTCCATTAACAACAGAAGTTTTCAATTTTACTATGGGAAAGATGAAACATCATGTACATCTGTAACCAACACGGTCATAAAACCAGATTAGGTCTTAAAGGTGATGTTATTTTTCCGATGTCAAAATACTTTCTTCTATCCAAGCTTAATTTGATAGCTTAATATGATATCAAAATGTTTCTCTGTTTGTTTGAGTATATCGACTAGCTTGACACAACCAATAGCCTCAACCAATAGCATGAGTTTGGGGCGGGACTATCTGTTTTTCTGTCCAATGGCAGATGGGGGTAGTGTTCATTAAACCTTTCTCTTTAAGCATTTATATATATATATATATATATATATATATATATATATATATATATATATATATATATATATATATTAGTTTAACTGACAGGTAAATAGACCGATGATAATACTACACCCAAAATAATCACAATGCAAACCCAGAGAGACAGGTTCAACATGTGTATTTTTCACATGTTTGCATTCTTCAGTTTGTTTGTGCATTTGTAATTATGTGGTATGTACACTATATACACAAAGAATCAGTCGATCATCTGTCAAAGAATAAATCACATTTACATGGCTTACAACGTCGACATTCCTACTCATTACCATAAGCTACACAAATTTAGTCTTATGTAACGAGACCTTTGAGTAACAGCATAACGTCTGGTGCACAACTCAGCTTATTTTGGCTAAGAACTGCCCACTTAGACAGGAAGTGAATGTCTGACTGACATGCAAAGCAAGCAACCACAGTTTAGTAATCTTTGCAAACATAGAGAAAACAGAAAGCAAAATCTGTGTAGAAAATTTTGTTCAGAATTTCTGTTCATCCACTAGTAATAAGTACTGATTATTTAACAGACATAACTCAGGAAACTAAGCAGAATATAGGATACCATTCTGCTTGTGGATATCAAGTTCACTTGTTACAAAGTGCATCAAACAAACTCTGAAAATCTGATTCTACTTACCTGATAAACTGCCCTTTTGGCCCCGCCTGCTGGCAGGCTTTTCCCCGCCTCTCTAGGGCTGGGAGGGGGACGAGAAAAAAAAAAAAAAAAAAAAAAGAGGCGAGGGAAAAAGCAAAGCGGAGCGACAGCGAGAGAGAGAGAGGAGAGGAAATACCTGGTTAGCCGGTGCCCAGATACGCTGTCGCCCGGCCCTCAGCCACTCCCCGACCTCTGGCGGACAACAGCTCGCTCCTCCCCCGGTGGACGGTAGTGGGTCCTCCGGCCCCAGGCAGATGGTCACGCTCCACCCCCCCCTCTTTTCTTTTTTCTCTATTCTTTTTTTTTTATGGGAGGAAACGGCAGCATGCCTCAGATCCTCGGCGGCCGGCAGTGAAGTCTCCGTCCCCGGGCGGACGGCCGCAGCTGCTCCTGGGTTGGCTGGTAGTGGCGAGGACTCTACGACAGCACATCCCTCCCCTTCCTGGGTTTCGGCACCAATGTAACACGGTAAGGTTGGGAAAGGAGGAGGTGGGAACTGGCTGAACAGTCAAAATAATATTTAATGAGGAATTAAAACAAACACAAAATATAAACAAAAACGCACACACTGCAGCTGCATGTGGCTCTCTCTCTCCCAAACTGCCGCATTCCGCTGCATTTATCCCTCTCCTCGGCTGATTAGCCCAACTGGGGGCCAGGCATGCGAAGTCACGGCCCGGCCTCGCCCTCATCCTCGTCACACAGATTTTTAATCCTGAACATGAGTGTCAGGATTCTGTTATGACAAAAAACATGACAGAACAAAGTGACAGGACCGTGACAATCCCGCATCTGACGACCTGCATAATGGATGAATGGGGGAAAATTCTGCTTGCTTAACTCAACAAAGTTGTGTCTTCTGTGCCCAAATGCTTAGTTAGTGTTATTAGAAGAAATGGTGGTGTTACGCCGTAGTAAACACTCAACCGTTCCAACTTTTTTGGAGCATCATCTGATTTGAAATTAGTAAGTAGTAAAAATTAGTAAGTAGCCCACCCAAAAAAAAAAAAAAAAAATTATTCACAGGGTAAAACATCAAATAATGTGTTGTTGTAGTGCTTTCAAAATAGAACAAGGTGAATCTCATTTACATTTTTTGTTTTTATTAGCATTTTCCATACTGTCTCAACTTTCACAAATTGGGGTTGTATTTCAAAAGTGAAAAAACATTTAAATTAAAGAAATGAATTGTACTTTTAAATGTTTAAATTGACTCAATTGACTCTATAATGGCTTATTTATGGTTGGCTCTTCATATCAGGCTAGGATATGAGACACTATTTTTACATTTTAAAAATGACATGCATCAACTTTAACTGCCAATAAAATCAATGCTGGTCAGAGACAGATCACAGATGGCATTCAAGTATCCACTCTTAATTGAATATACTCTTAACCCAAATGATGTCTGCAATGCTATGCAATCACTAAACAAACATAATTTCCCTAATGAAGACACTCTAAGACAAGGTCAAGTTTTGATTAGTTGAAATCATCCCTCCCAGTTGAGCAACCTGGATGAGGGCAGCTTGGATGCAGTCAAAGTCAGGTTAGCCTTGTGTGTTTCACAGTTTCCACACATAAATTTGGAGGAAATGTTCCCATCAATGACCTTGGTCTGCACAGTCAGGTCTGCTGATTAATAGTCCTGAGCTGCCAATAGTTCTGTGCGCTGTTTTCCATTGGATAAAAACTCCTAGACTGTAGCTGAAAATCTTATTCAGGAATGCCAGCCTAGTTATTCTGTAACTCAACAAATATGGGAGAATATTTTCCTACAAAAAGAGTAGGAGAATATATGGAACAAATATATTAATATATGTATATACATATTTCATTAGTGGTGCTTTTTGAACAAAACCTAACCCTATGTAATACATTTCATCTTATAACTCTTCATGGACAGTTTGTGCTATGTACATGAATGTAACCTCAAAGTACTATATATGATCACATGGGAATTACCACGTTGCTACCGAATGTTCCGGTACCCTGACATCGACACCATCCTGCCAAGGTTTCAAATGTATTTACCTTTTCCTGTGGTGCTACTGACAGCGTGTTACGCTAGCAGCTTCAGAAACACGGATCCTGGTGCCATGGAAACCAGGAAGTAATCGCATTCACATAATCAATGATGAGCATGATTTAGAGGTTGCATTTTCCCTCCAAGGTTACATTTTTACTCCACTGAGGGGTAGGCTTAGGGTTGAGGTTTGGGTTACGGTATATGGTTACAAAAATATGCATTCCTTTTGAATGTACTACATAATTTACAACTAAAACCAACTTGCTTTGCAACTTGCTTTTAGCGCCAATCTGTGGATATTTTACTCAGAAACTGGAGCTCACACGTGCCCATATGTTCAACAACTTTTCCAGCTTTAGCCATTGCTGGCAGTGGTTTGATTTTCGATGAGCACAGACCGATTTCAACTGCAGAACTTTCGACCTACTGCTGCTGAATTCACAGTGAGATCAGTCACGTAACTCTCCCTTCACTGTTTGTGAAATGGAAATGAAAGGTTCCTCAAATCTTTAAGACTTGCTGAGGGACTATTATTTTTCTAAGCACATGGACTTGCAATTTTTGACTGCCAGAAAATGAAATAAAAAAAGAAAACAAAACAAAACATAGATTTACATTAATGAATGGACAATATCTAGTCTAGTGACCAGAATATCATAAACACAGACCCTAGCAACCACATAGAACAACTTAACGATAGCTTAACAACATCCTGGCAACCATCCACAACACCCTAACCAGACTTATTTGACAATGAAATCAGAAACAGGTTGACTTTTCTTTAGCTGAAATCAGTCTGTGCTTACTGAAATGTGAAACACTGCCCCAGTGGCCAAAGAGGTAAGTGTTGTTGGGCATTTGGGCACTTGTGAGCTCCATTTCTTGAATGTAATATCCACAGAGGGGCACCAAAAGCGAGTTATGAAGCGTGTTGTTTTCAGCTGTACAGGCTGTAATACAGTGATATTTGCATATTTTCATAAACTGAACCCCACAACCCAAACAACATCAAACCTAAACCTAACCATCAGCGGAGTAAAAATGTAACGTTAAAGAAAAAACTGCAACTTTCGAATCGCGCTCATCACTGATTATGCAAATATAACTACTTCCTGGTTTCACCCCTGGTTCCGAACCCATGTCTCCCATACTGCTGACGCAACATGCTTCTGGTTGCACCACAGGGAAATCCCAATACATTGGAGCTGATGCAAAAATGTCTTTTTAAATATCTTAGTTCTTATAGTTATAATCAAACCTAGTTTGGTATCTTTCTTTCCTTCTTTCTTTCTTTCTTTCTTTCTTTCACCACACAAAGCATAAAAAAATAAAGATAATCAGCATTAAACCAATCCTTTAAAGTTCAAATGAGTTAAATTGCATGGTGCAGGAGTTAATTTCTCACAACAGGAAAAAATTTGCACTTTTTCAATGCTTAATAAACCACAAAAAGCCTTTGAGCTATTAACAACTCTCCGTGAGTCTGACCTTTTTAATTTGACTGAGACATATGAGGCTTGAGCCATTATTCTTTCTCTTCACACCAGATTACTGTGATTTTTCCTTTTTTGTCCTGCCATGTTAAAAAGTGACTTCAAATGTACCGGAACTAAACTCTTGTTTTTCAAAGGGAAAATTAATCTTGTGGTGAATATGTTTACATATATATATATATATATATATATATATATATATATATATATATATATGTACTGTATATATATATATATAGAGAGAGAGAGAGAGAGAGAGAGAGAGAGAGAGAGAGAGAGAGTTTAAGTCAGAAGTTTACATACACTTAAGTTCATTAAGTCATTAAAACTCCACAGATTTAATATTAGCAAACTTTAGTTTTGGCAAGTCATTTAGGACATCTACTTTGTGCATGACACAAGTAACTTTTCCGACAATTGCTTACAACAGACTGTTTCACTTTTAATTGACTATATCACAGTTCCAGTGGGTCAGACGTTTACATACACTAAGTTAACTGTGTCTTTAAGCAGCTTGGAAAATTCCAGAAAACGATGTCAAGCCTTTAGACAATTAGATAATTAGCTTTTGATAGGAGGTGTACCTGTGGATGTATTTTAAGGCCTACCTTCAAACTTAGTGCCTCGCAAGTGACATCATGGGAAAATCAAAAGAAATCAGCCAAGAACTCTGAAAAAAAATAACTGTGGACCTCCTCAAGTCTGGTTCATCCTTGGGAAGGTAGTACATTCATCTGTACAAAAAATAGTACGCAAGTATAAACACCATGGGACCACGCAGCCATCATACCACTCAGTACGGAGATGCATTCTGTCCCCTAGAGATGAACGTAGTTTGGTGCGAAAAGTGCAAATCAATCCCAGAACAACAGCATAGGACCTTGTGAAGATGCTGGAGGAAATAGGTTGACAAGTATCTATATCCACAGTAAAACGAGTCCTACAACGATATAACCTGAAAGGCTGCTCAGCAAAGAAGAAGCCACTGCTCCAAAACTGCCATTAAAAAAAAAAAGCCAGTCTACAGTTTTCAAGTGCACATGGGGACAAAGATCTTACTTTTTGTAGAAAAGTCCTCTGGTCTGATGAAACAAAAATTGAACTTCTGGCCATAATGGCCATCGCTATGTTTGGAGGAAAAAGGGTGAGGCTTGCAAGCCGAAGAACACCATCCCAACTGTGAAGAATGGGGGTGACAGCATCATGTTGTGGGGCTGCTTTGCTGCAGGAGGGACTGGTGTACTTCACAAAATAGATGGCATCATGAGGAAGGAAATTTATGTAGATATATTGAAGCAACCTGTCAAGACATCAGCCAGGAAGTTAAAGCTCAGTTGCAAGTGGGTCTTCCAAATGGACAATGACCCCAAGCATACCTCCAATGTTGTGGCAAAATGGATTAAGGACAACAAAGTCAAGGTATTGGAGTGGCCATCACAAAGCCCTGACCTCAATCCAATAGAAAATTTGTGGGCAGAACTGAAAAAGCGTTGTGCAAGCAAGGAGGCCTTCATACCTGACTCAGTTACACCAGTTCTGTCTGGAGGAATGGGCCAATATTCCAGAATGAGAAGCTTGTGGAAGGCAACCCAAAACGTTTAACCCATGTTAAACAATTTAAAGGCAATGCTACTAAATACTAACAAACTGTATGTAAACTTCTAACCCACTGGGAATGTGATGAAAAGCTGAAATAAACCATTCTCTCTACTATTATTCTGATATTTCACATTCTTAAAATAAAGTAGTGATCTTAACTGACCTAAGACAGGGAAAGTTTTCTAGATTAAATGTCAGGAATTGTGAAAAACTGAGATTAAATGTATTTGCCTAAGGTGTATGAAACTTCTGACTTCAACTGTGTGTGTATATATATATATATATATATATATATATATATATATATATATATATATATATATATATATATATGTAGTATCTGTCCATCTTTGCATGTCTGTGTGTGTGTGTGTGTGTGTGCTCTATGCAAATGTGTTTATGGGCAGTGTGTTCAAAAAGCAATCAGTAACATAATCTCCCCGATGGCCTCTTCCTGCCTCTGCTTTGTGAGAGAACGATCTTTGATTTGAATCTGATGTTGATTGCGTGGATACAACATGCAGTGAGCGAGTTTTGCAAGACTGACCTGAGTTTGATGTCATTTATCCATTACAGCACATTTTGAGAAAGACTTCACATACAGTATGTCAGATTTGCTAAATGAACCATATATCATGTTGTTTCCAACTAGAACTGCGCTGTTTAGAGGCACACCCACCAACATATCTGTACAGTCTAAATCAGTACACACATGTAACCCTGCATGAATAAAAACATACATCCACAGATGATATGTGCAGTACACAGATGCAAAGACACTGATTCATTTGCATAAAAACCACACACATATCATCCCTCAAGGCTCACATTTTCTGGATTGGTTACTGTGCAACTGTTCTCACGTCCTCTCCCTTTGTGAAACCCATGAATAATCTCGCATCTCATGTTGTCTGCTTTCACAGATATACTTCATATGCAGAGCAAATTGATTTTCATCAATTTTCATCACATTCATATTCATCTTAAGTTACAGTGAGTCATTTGGTCAGAAAAAGAGTTTTTCTCTTCTGATGTCACTGGGGCCAACTGCTGTTGAATGAAACATGTGGTAACAATCTCTTGATTGTTTATGATGAGAAAGGAACTGGCTTAATGTGATAGTTCACACACACACACACACACACACGCACACACACACACACACACACACACACACACACAAATGTCACTCTAAACCTGTATGGGTTTATATCGTACGTAGAACACAAAATATACTTTTATAACAATATCCTGTTCCTCTGTTATCATATGATGAAAGTGAATGGTGACTGTGGCTGTCAAGCTCCAAAATGACAAAAAAGCACCATAGAAGTGTCATGAAAGTGGTCCAAATGACTTTTTTGATTATTGCAAGTCATACGATAACTTTGTGTGAGGAATAGATTGAAATTTAAGTAATTATTCACTGATAATCTGTGTACTGTTAACCATTGTAGCCTTAAATTTGAATATATGAGCTGAACTTAAGAAGTCTGACTGGTTAATTATTTGTTAACTTTTTATTTATTTATTATTATTAGCTGGGTCAACAGATTCATTAAAAAGATCCAACTCACAATAATGATTAATTCACTCAAATGTCAAAATTTTCAGTGAATAATGGCATACATTTTAGTTGTTTGGACCACTATTATGATACTTTTATGGCCCTTTTTTCATTTTGGACCTCATTCACTTTCATTATATGGAAAAGAGTGGCTCATCAAATTCTTAAAATTCACCTTTTGTGTCCCATGAAAAAAATATGAGTGTCAGTTAATAACAACAGAATTTTCATTTTTGGATGAACATTTCCTGTAAAGTGTGACATCTCTCTTTCAGAGCAAACAAAATGGCTTACTTCAGTTGAATTTGACTATAATCAAGAAGAATAAGGAAGCAGGCCTAATTCTGTGCCATTATAGTATGAAATTAAACATCACAGGTTTCATCTCACTGCTCAATATAGCAATTTCGTTCCAACCTATAATGTAGTATGCATCATTTCTGATGCAAAACAAGTGACTCCACTTCTCCACAGCAAGACAAAAAGGAAAACGTCTGAGTACCTAACCTTTATCCTGTTATTACATCTTATAACACTGAAGGACAATCGCCATGGTAACGGTTTACACGCTATGCACTGTTGTCAAGGAGATCTCGTCTGACAGGATAATGGGCTCCTCTGTCCGTTCTGCCTCCTGTTTCAATTCAACACAAGAGCACACATATACAAGCACTTAATCACTAAATTTGTAGGCAAATGGCTGTTGGATTTCCTTTGGGAGCTTATTAATGTTTGTATTTACTGCTGTGTGCAAAGAACTGATGATGTGTTTTGCATGCTTCCAACCTCTAAAAAATAATAATAATAAATAAAAAAAGGTGTTTAAAAAAAAAAAAATAAAAATATATATATATATATATATATATATATATATATATATATATATATATATATATATATATGTGTGTGTGTGTGTGTGCTTTTTTTGTTTTTCTGAGATTTCCTTTAATAACTTAGGACATTACTTGAAAAAAGGCCTGTGTTTTAAGCCTGTGTTGGATCAATTGCAAATTGTCGAAATTTACAAATCATTTGTTTCACCCGTTGATTGTTGTTACTTGCCCTTCAGTGCCCACGATAAAAGTACTGTAGTGCTTTGTCAATGGCGCAGATAATTAAAGCCCCATTTAACACTTCTTTGAATAT
Source organism: Myxocyprinus asiaticus (assembly GCF_019703515.2). Lineage (NCBI taxonomy): Eukaryota > Metazoa > Chordata > Actinopteri > Cypriniformes > Catostomidae > Myxocyprinus > Myxocyprinus asiaticus. The sequence continues at coordinate 45,915,913 of NC_059351.1, forward strand.
AATTACTTTTTGCTAATGAGGGGCACAATTATATCTGCAGAGGCATCATGTTCATAATCAGATGCTCTGTTATGCATAAATCAGATGAGCTTTGGAACAGAACAAAATCTCAAAAATCTCGAAATTACCTCCATCACTGCACACCTCCTACGCAACACCGTTATCAAGGAGTTCAAGAGCTGGGAGAGTGTTGGCCTGTTTAATCATGCTTTTGGAGGACATTCGGTTAAAGAAAGTGGGACCATCAAACATTTCCCCGGATGAATCAGGCCTAGTTGAACTTTCGGCACAGACAGAGGAAATAGGCCACTAAAATCTGGCTATGGCCATCCTAGTGGTGTGTCGCTGACTTATTAAATGGTTTCATAATTAATCACTTGGTTCACACTGTACAGTACAGGGATCTTAGACAGAGTACAGTAGGCTACACTGTGTATTTACATAAGTAAAGGCTGAGTAATAAAAATGAACAACATGTCCTGAATTGTAATTACACATTGTTATGGTTATGACTGTTGTAATTGAAAGACTATTCCAGGTTTAATACAAGTTAAGCTAAATTGACAGCATTTGTGGCATAAATTGATTACAACAAAAATTAATTTTGTCTTAAAAAAAGCAAAAATCAAGGTTACAGTGAGACACTTACATTGGAATGAATGGGGCCAATTTTTGAATGTTAAAATACTCACTTTTTCAAAAGTAAAGCCACAAGACATAAACAATATGTGTGTAAACTTGATTTTAGTGTGATAAAATTACTTTCTAACCTTTTCTGTGTAAAGTTATAACCAATTTTACAACTTCGTTTCCATGATGACCCTAAAATGACAGTTTAAACAACTTTAAAGCTCAAATAATACATGAGTTTTAACAGAAGAATGAATGTAAGTGCTTTTATAAAATTATAAGCTTCACATTTCTGCATTTAAACCCTCCAAAAATTAACCCCATTCACTTCCATTGTAAGTGCCTCACTGTAACCTCCATTTTTGCTTTTTTAAAGAAAAGGAGGGATGAGTCAAAATAATGTTTTGTGGTAATCAACATTATGCCACAAATACTGTCAACTGAGCTTAACTTGTATTGAATCCGGAATATTCCTTTAATTAGAGTAGCATGCACAATATGTGTAACATGGACACTATAAAGTTTTACTTCTGATTTCATGGTTCAGGGCTCCTACACCATTTATCCACAGAATTTCCATTATTTTTACAATCATTCTTGTTTAAAGGATAAGGATTTTAAAATATAATTTCATAAAGACTGCACTCATGAAGAGCAATTTCTAGCCAATTAAATATTTTAGCTAACCATAAGAAAAAAAGCTTAGCTATAGAAATACAATTTTACTTCGTAAAATTTGGAAATCTCAACTAAAAAATGTCTAGGTTTTCCATGATTATTGGATCTCTGTTTATTTGTTTTTACCTATAAGCAGTTGGTAATGCAATTCATATTTCACTGTATGAAAGTGTCATGCATACATGTGGCACAAGAGTAAACTGTAAAACGTGCTAACCTTCAGTTGATATCTTAAAGGATTAGTTCACCTAAAAATGACAATTCTCTAATTATTTACTCACCCTCATGCCGTCCGAGATGTGAATTACTTTCTTTCTTCTGCTGTACACAAACAATGATTTTTAGAACAATTTTCAGCTCTGTAGGTACATTCAATGGAAGAGAATGGTGGCCAGAACTTTGAAGTTCCAAAAAGCACATAAAAGGCAGCTAAATAAATAAATAAATAAATAAATAAATAAATAAATAAATAATAATAATAATAATAATAATAATAATAATATCATCCAAATGACTCCAGTGGTTAAACCCATATCTTCAGAATTGATATGACAGGTATGTGTGAGAAACTGATCAATATTTAATACTGATCTTTTTTACTATCACTCTGCACCTCCTATGCGTTCAAAAGAGGACGAGTTCTTGTTTTTTGCTGATTCACACTCTTAATGCATATCACCACCTACTGGGCAATGAGGAGAAAGAAAACAGAGGGATAAAACAAAGGAAAAGAATAAATAAATCATATTTGCACAACAGCTCAGTAGGTGGCAAAATGCACAAAGAATGCAAAACGGCAAAAAACAGAAAAAGAAGAACTCTCATGAACATGCATAGGAGGGCTGTATGGAAGTAGATTTATACTAAAAAAAGACTTAAATATTCATCTGTTTCTAACCCACCCCTATCATATCACGTCATAAGAAAAGGATTTAACCACTGAAATCATATGTGTTACTTTTATGCTGCCTTAATGGGATTTTTGGAGCTTCAAAGTTCTGGCTTTCACTCGCACTGAATGGACCAACAGAGCTGAAATATTCTTCTAAAAAACATTGTTTGTAGTTAGCAGAAGAACGAAAGTCATTCACATCTGGGATGGCATGAGTGTGAGCAAATGAAGAGAGATTTTTCATTTTTGGGGTGAACTATTCGTGAGCTATTTCTACCTGATCTAAACCATTCGTTTTGTTGGTGTAACCTCGTGTATTCAGGCTGATTCAGTGATGTTAGATCATATTTTTAACAATTAAACCATTTAATGTAAATACTACCACATGAAGCACATTTTGTAGGTTCAGTGTAGGAACCTTTGGCCTGTCTGAGTGGTGTCCTTCAGCACCCACATGAATCAACAGTTACCATGAGTTTCACAGGCAGAGAATAACACAGTACACTGATATAATAAGCTACAAAAATGTACAAAGTGCTTATCTAAGAGACTTTAGGATAGCTTGATGGCTAAGAAATAGAACTAGAACAAGATGTCTTACTAAAAAGCCTCAAAAAATACAAAGACCTAACTTAAGCAGCTGACCTTTGTGTGAGTTTGGAAGTCTGTGAAATCTGCTCTGCTGTCCTCTATGTAGTGCTGTGATTCCGGACACACTGTTGCCCATGTCTGCTGCTGCTGAGCTCCAGATGTTGCACTTCAAGCGTCAGGCTTTAACAACTCACCCTGATCGTCCCCTTCTAGATTTGTTGACGCTATTATGTAGGTGACAAGTTGGGTCTGAAGCTTTGCCCGACCGACTACAGACGCAAAAGTTTCTCTCTGTCATCAAAAGAGACACCAGCTGCCCAAACGCGCTCGCGCTGCAGGTGGACACGCTCGTATGCGCTTCGGGATATCACACAAATCTCAACCAAATCAAGACACACGAGGAGGTTTGCAGTGAATGGAAATCAAATTAAATCGGAGATTTATAAGTAGATCATCTCAAAAATCGGTTTGACGTGCTAACTACGTTATTATCGGATATTGTTTGGCATCCTGCTTTGGACAGTTTTTGACGCACGTCTCCAGCGGGGATTTAACGCGCATCTGTCTCCACGATGAGATCACACATCCTGCCTCGGTGATTAGCACAGGAGCATCCTCATTATTATATAATCTGATAATCTATAGGCGTGTTTTGGAAATGTTGATGCATAGCAGAGAATGAAAAAACAAGTAAATAGAGTAAATGGCATCACTAAATACTTTGATCTGTTGCTATAGATCAGAAATTTAGAGTTCAAGCAGGGGCGCGTCTAGTAGCAGTACTGGGGGCTTGGCACATCCCCAATAAATAAAAAGTGTAACCTATCCCATTACTGTTTTACTAAGTGAGAAAATGCTTAAAAAATTAATAAAAACTATTTAAAAAGCCTCAGCACGAGTGAGCTGTTAGAATGATTCAAACTGAACCGTGAAACGATTCAGATCGTTTGGCCGCTAACCCAATGAAAAGAACCGACTCAAGAGAGTGATTCATTCGCCAATCGGGCAAGGCAAATTCTGATTCTAAACAAACAACATCGGGCAGTATTACGCCACATACGACATACTTTCTGAAATGTAGGCTACATGTAATCTCTCCCTGGTCACACAGGATTTATCAGTCATTTTTTCCGAGGCACAGAAGTAGTCAAGCAACTGCCTTGAGCTCAAGTACAACAAAGTATACTAAAAAAATGCATTTTAATTTCATAACAAAATTACATTAAATTGAATTGATCCTTTAGTATATCCACCTTTTTCCTGAACGTGGTTGTGTTCTACGATTCGCCTGTTTTCATTTTCCAGTCTCCAGTGTTTTCACCCGCATCTGTGTGTATTCTTACCGGGTAATGTGATGTTTAAAGTATTACATTTGTAAAAATTGTCCAAAAAACATGTGGCTCTAGAGTGCTGATACTTCATGAGTCAAGATGACCATTTTTTTTAACAGTGGCTCACCTGAGTGTGTAGATGTCATGAAGCGATGGTCCGAAGTGAGTTATGTTGATAACGATATCATTAACTACTTTGAATTGTTATGACAGCCAACAACTGCACAAGTTGAGCCTGAAATTAAATTTTACACCTAATAACACTTAAATGGTTCTTGTTTTCCTTCTGGTTTTTCATTGCATCTCGAGACCATAAACAGAAAACAGGCAATTAGAATCATCATGGCGCCGCCCAGTGGTTGCTAAGGAAAACTGTGGATAGGTCCTAAATTATACAGGCCTATGGATTTGCCAATGTATAGAGTGATGACTGTGTCATCAAAGTCCCTCTTAAGGCAAGTCACTCCCTGTCAACATCAAATGCTAGCGGTGCAGTGGGATACGACAAAAGCAAATCGGTCCCATTATAATCAATGATGTTGTCTACACTGGATATGTCCATCACGTCACGACTTTTAGCGCTAACAATAAACGGATGCCACGTTTTATTTTGCGCTGCACATGTTGGCGCTACTTCTGCCAAAAAGACAAATAAGTGGTTTAGAACGTTAGCTTTGCCTTTGACGCATCCAGTGTAGACAGCCTTAAGGCACTGAGAAGCCGCTCGACTTCGCTTGCATCCGATGTAGACAGGGTGTCACTTAGTTCACACGTCACGCATCTTGGAGATGCTCCCAGGCAGCTATTTCCTATGGATACAAGCGTCATACAAGTACAGCTACTATCTACTTGAATGGGGAAAGAGTGGAATCTCCAAAACGGTAGGTCAAGATTGCGATCAAACAACATATTTCAAATCAGCATTTAAATCTGACAACAATTCCATCTTAAATTGTGCATCTTTAACTCAGATCACACTAAAAAAAAAACACTATTTTTCAGATCAGTCCAAGACATAAGCATTTATTTTTTAATTGACTGACAGGTGATACCTGTATCTGAAAGTTGATCGGCTCTTTGACCTGTAAGGCGGGACTTGGGCGTTCCAATTTCTCCCATTCATTTTAATACAAGTGCTCCGACTCGTGCTAAACAGTCTCTGGTGTCACCTACTAGAATGAACAAGCTAATCCCTGCTAGTGCTAGTGACTCAACATGTCTGTAGAACTTCCACACCTCTTACTGCATCATATTCAGCATGGCTGGGGACAGTGAAGTGTCATTAAAAAGTAATTAAATAACATTGTGTTCTCGACATAATGCATAATCCGAGTGCATGTGCAGTATGGAGATTTGTAAAGGATTTGTCCCAGATAGGACAGAAAACTGTCACGGTTAGGTAGAGACCGGGGCTAAGTTGTCATAAGGGCTTGACTTATCTCAGTAAGTGTCAAAGGTCCAGTTACACAAATACGTGTTTTCTCTAGCAGTGTTTTTATTTTTTATATTTTATTTTTTATGTTAGTTTGAAACACCTTGTTTTGAAACCCCACTTAAATAAGAATATTTTTGGGAATTCTTCCAAACTGAAATTTAAATATCATCATATTTTGTAACAGCTGTTGGTTAAACACGTGAAAACAACCACACTAGCATGACTCAGGCAAGGATCAACAATATAATTAAAGGGATAGAAAAACAAAACTTCTCCAACAATCATCCATGCAATTATCTAATCAGCCAATCATGTGGCAGCAGTGCAGTGCATAAAATCATGCAGATACAGGTCAGGAGCTTCAGTTAATGTTCACATCAACCATCAGAATGGGGAAAAATGTGATCTCAGTGATTTGGACTGTGGCATGATTGTTGGTGCCAGATGGGCTGGTTTGAATATTTCTTTAACTGCTGATCTCCTGGGATTTTCACACACAACAGTCTCTAGAATTTACTCGGAATGGTGCCAAAAACAAAAAACATCCAGTGAGCGGCAGTTCTGTGGATGGAAATGCCTTGCTGATGAGAGAGGTCAAAAGAGAATGGCCAGACTAGTTCAAACTAACAAAGTCTACGGTAATTCAGATAACCGCTCTGTACAATTGTGGTGAGAAGAATAGCTATTCTAAGATGCGGATTGGCGCTGTTTTGGCAGCATGAGGGGGACCTACACAACATTAGGCAGGTGATTTTAATGTTGTGGCTGATCGGTGTAAGTTAAGCCGGTTTTATAAGATGACTCCCAACGTAGGGCAAGAAGGTAACTTGTCCAAGCTGTCATCTGATTTTTATAAAATGTATAAAATACATGTGATTTCATTCTTAATTTTTTAATTTTTTTGTCATCTGAGAAACCACATTTTCCATGTAATTATGTATTTAAGTTGAATAATGACACATAAATAATGATAGATGGATCATTAAAACAGAATCCCAGTCAAATCGATTCATCTGAAAGAAAAAACTTCTATGAATTACATACCAAACAGGCCTATTAATAAATCCATATTTAGACATCACCCGATTTTAGGGTTCCACCACCTCCGAAATCCCAATTTAACCCCTGCCCACATCCCAGATGTGTATGACTTCCTTTCTTCTGCAGAACATAAATTAAGATTTTTAGAAGAATATCTCAGCTCTGTAGGTCCATACAATGCAAGTAAATGGTGACCAGGGGTCTATTCCAAAACCTAGGGCGTGTCTTAGTCAGCTCCCTTCAGTAGTCAAGGCTGTCTCAATCGCAAAATCGTCCCAGTGCACTGAAACGTTCACTCCCTAAAAAATCCCACAGTGCACCGTAAAAACCAGGAAGCAACGATGCTCCCTTACCGGAAACGTCGTCATGTCTTCTGTGGTCTCTCAAGTCATTAGATGACGAGCACGAGTGTAAATATATGATGTCAAAGCCTTATTTTCGCTTAAAAGAGATGTTGTTTGTCTGTCATCCACAATTAAAAGGAAACAATCTTTTAAATATTAGAGTTGTTAAAAGAAGGTTTAAAATACACTCCTTTATATTTTTATTTCTTTATTTATGTCATTTATCTGTTACCTTTGCCAGCGCCTGAATTCGTGTTCACGACATAGGGAGTTAGGGAGCTGACTGAGACACATCCCTAGTGAGCGTCCTCTGGATGCAGCATTTTAAGGCATCACAGGCTCCCGACACGAAGGCTGTTCCAAAAGGTAGCTATCTAAATAATGCAGCCTCTTAACATACTGTACCTTGTTTTGGCCAAATTCTAAGGTAGCATCGAATGTATCCTTCCCCGGGTAGGCGATCCCAGAATGAACCGTAATGAACTCGGTGGAAAAATAAACCCAAGATGGTGGACGAAGCGAGAGAAATTTGAATGATAAATATACTAATAATCCTTTCAGTACTGAAAAGTATAGATAAATAACAGTTTAAAATGATACAAAATGGACTACTTTGCCCAAAATGTGTGTGTACTGTGCGTATTTATGCTTATTAAAGGAACGCGTAGTTTCTCTCCTGTCACCTGTATTGAAATCAGTTGTGAGTCGAGTCTCGTGCACTGCGCATGAGGAGTGCTATTTGAATGATGCGCGGAGCTGCTGCCTATGTAGAGTGTTCCAAATTGGTCTCTTATGAGGCATCATTTCAGTAAGGATACTGCCATAGTAGACAGCTGCCTATGTAGGTAGGAGACAGCGAGGCAGCTCACTAAGTTTTGGAACAGACCCCAGAACTTTGAATCTCCAATAATCACATAAAAGTAATCCATAAGACTCCAGTAGTTAAATCTATAACTTCTGAAGCTATGTGATAGGTGTGGGTGAGAAACAGATCAATATTTAAGTCATTTTTTGATAGATATCTCCACCTCTGTCCTGAATGTGAATCACCAAAATAAAAAGCAAAAGAAGAAGAATGTGGAAGTGAAAGTGGAGATTTATAGTAAAAAAGGACTTAAATATTGGTCTGTTTTTCACCCACACCTATCATATCGCTTCTGAAGACATGGATTAAACCACTGGATTCATATGGATTACTTTTATGCTGCCTTTATGTGCTTTTTGGAACTTCAAAGTTCTGGCCACCAATCACTAGCATTGTATGGACCTAGCGAGCTGAAATATTTTCCTAAATGATGAGAAAATTTTTGGGTGAACTATTCCTTTAAGGTAAATTTTAAGTTAAAGCTACATTTATTCAAATTATGAATTACAATAGGCCTATCTGTTGGCTAAAACAATGGTTTGATTATATTGTTATATATGAAATGTGAAAAACTAGCTCCTGTCTCCTCTAAATGTTTAATACTGATTCTACAATGTTCACTACACTTCTTTACAGGACTTTGCATTGTGAGAAGCTGCCACCTAGTGTAAAGAACACCACATAAAAAAACCAGGATACACTCACTAATAACGTAACAAGAACACTGAATCGACACATTGTTCTCCAAATCAGATGCCTTATTCTTGAGAAAAATATTCGCTCCGTAATTTGCTCTGTTGGTATTGATAGCGCTATGCCCCGTTACAGTCTTTTCCTGATGCAAAGTAATTGAACCGAAGGTTGTGGCTGGACGCGTATGCTTGGTAACCAAAAAACAGGGTCGTAAGTGAATGTTGGTGAAGACGAAGCAACACTCACCCACCCACCCATCATCTGTGTTACAAGTCATTAAATACAAAACATCTCGCTGAGTTTAGGAGTAAACCAATAAACAGTCATAATGGAGGTATGTTGACCTCAAACTTATGTGGACTGTGGAGTGAAATAATAAACAGTAGTTCATATTATCATCTCCTGTGTTTTGCGTTAATATTGTAGCTTTTTTTCAGCCAATCACTTTTATCTGACCTTCCAAATGATTTCGATATAATCGCGGTAAACATCCGAACGAGCAAAACTCAGCGGTGAGTTTAACAACACTCAACACGTGCAACAGCATCAGCGCTCGTCAAGCTATCCGTGGTCCAGTTCCGGAGGAGTGCGCGTGTTTAAACCTTGTGGAATTTTGATATTTCAACCTCAGTTCCTATAATACATCTATAATACACTGTGTACACAGAATAATTACACTCAGGACCTTCAGGACAAAAATTTCCCCATTGAAACCCATTAACTGCAATATTTGATCCCAGTGCCATTACAGCATAAAATCATGAATTCTGTTATATTATGCTTTCATTCCGGAGCCCTGGCTTCAATATATATATATATATATATATATATATATATATATATATATATATATATATATATATATATATATATATCCACCAGATGGCGCCATTTTCCTCATGCTTAGGCTATGGAGCAAATACATGCTTTTCCCCCCCATTTTTTGTTTGCTGTATTGTAGAGCACTGCAGGCCAATTGAATAAATGATACAGATAAAATTGTGTGGCTATGGATGTCAGAGTGTGTTTTGTATGTGTGTATTGAGAAATTTGTGTGTGCGTGTAAAAAATAAACAAACTGGCATTTAAAGGGTTAAAATCCTGAAAATGAATGAATATTTGGTAGTTATGATCAGGACTGATGTTGGTTAAAAAATCTAAGTCAGTGAAAGTGGAAAGTAATTCTTAATATATAATATTTTTATGGCAGTTTTTTGACTCTGAGTAACTTTTTTTTTTTTATCGACGCACAAGGGTTAAGCTTGTCTGGACATAGTTCAGTTTCACTCTTCTCCAACATGAACCAGCAACGTTTGGGTGAGCACATTGTATTGCATCTTATTCACTCAAATGTATTTATGCAAATTGTTTAGCTGCTGGGTGAAGTCAAGACTACAGACTTAAAAAAAAGCTGTTACAGAAGTGATGTCTGCTCAAATGCTCATATGCACACCTTTTTTCACAAGAGGCAAAACGATGATGAAAATCGAAACTTCAAAGAAAATACATTGGAAAATTTGTTTTTATTCTCCATTCTTTTCTGTAGTGCTCGTAAAAAGATTATGTGAATTGTCATTGAATTTGCCTATGCATATATCCTGAAAGTGTTTAGTTCTACATCGTTTTCAATCCTGAACATCATCAAATTAGTTTGTTCACCGTTTCTAATGATTACTATCTGCACAAATATCAAATTTAAAAAAGGAAAAACAGACATGATGCTCTATTTTTATTTTTTTATTTTTTTATTTTTTTATTTTTTTATTTTTTCAGTTTTAGGCTACATTTATTTTGAATAAAAAGATAGTTCTACATTAAATTGCCATTGCTCTCTTATGTGTGTTGATATTGACAAAGATACAGACTTTAGCAGATCTAAATATTCTTTCTCAGTTTTCATGAACAATAACCCTACTTGGTATGTTTTTATTTTCAAAGTAAAGTTAATCAAAACCTATTTGTTAGTTGAGGATGTAAGGTCATATTTGTTGTTCAGCCAGATCTTAAGAAGGAATTAACGTCCAGACCTTGAAAATTGTATTTAAATACCTCTTTTAACGTAATTAAATACTATTTTAATGTAAATAAACACATTATTAACCGTTTTGTTTTTACATGTTAACATGTTAGTTACAATAAAAGTGTTAGGGAAGATAAATACGGACAAAAAATTTTGGCCCCAGTTCAGTTTATAAATCCCCAAGATTATTTACTTATTTTTAAATAAATATATGTTGCAAACAAAAACAGTCTCAGAGTATATTTTACCAAACAGCACTGAGGAGGAAAAGAGCAACACTGCGCTAATTATTTATTTATTTGTTCATTACTCATTATCACCTTTACAAAAAAAAAAAAAAAAAGCATGATTTTACATGAGGGCAGTTCTAGGGTCAGTGGACATCCGGGGATGTATGCATCATTATACACAGGATACACTTTTAAAATATGTGTTTAAAAGTTGCCTCAACAGCAGGGGCGGACTGGGACTAAAAAGTGGCCCAGAGCACCCCACCAAACCCGGCCCGCAACACACCACACCATAACACACCGGCTCATTGATTTCATTTTCCGGCTCAATTTCAAATTTTTTTGTAAATAATTTCTATTGACTGCTAGTCATGACATCGGGCCCCACCAGTGCAAAACTGTCATAACTTTAAAACATATAAAACTGGATTTTTTAGAGAAGGCACTAAAAATAAGCACTTTATAGCTCAGACAAATAACATGTTGGAAAACTTTTTTCCCAACATACAGATGTTAGGTTAAAATGTACATGCAAGTTCAAGGGAAAGTGTGTATTTTAGGTGCTGTGACAAGTCAGCATTTCTTCAAAGTTTTTAAAGATCTTAATCACCTTTCAACTTTTTTCTAGAAGTGCAAATAACTATTGTCTTAGTTAATATGAGGTTGTGGAAACAAGTATAATAATAATATATTATATATGTATATATATATATATATATATAGTTATAAAAGATCATAAAATGATGTGTCACACAGCAGGACACTGATGACAATGCTTAAAATTTCAATTAAAAAAATCAATGAAAACAAAGTTAGCCAGAATATGTACATATTTAAATATAAATAAATATAAATATATGCCAAAATAATAAATATACCTCTTAAAGTGTAGATCTTTGTAGATATTTTGCAGATTGATTGCTCATATTCTCATTCTATGTGAGTTTGCATCTTTCTATCTGCAGTGTTTTGATTCCTTCCCCAGATTATTCTTGAGAAAAAGTGAAAAGCCCAATGCTTTGACAAGCGCTGTTTCTGCTATCCATAAACCAAAGTAAGCCTCAAAGTGAAGTGGGTTTCGCCATACAATACCAAATTCACTAACATTTGTGTTGTGTACTGACAAACATTAGTATACATATTACATATAATTACTCTCATTACAGAGCTTTTCCATTAACTGCTACATTTAACACATACCACCATTACTATTATACATTGTGGTTGTTATGAATGTAAAATTGGCCTTAATAGACATTTGAAAGGTTTAGGCTAAACATATGCTAAATAAATTTGTGAAAACCAAAAAGTGTTACAATTATCCCTGCTCTCCCTCACAACATTTTCAATGCTACTCTAACACTCTGAATGCATTTTCAGACCGAGGAAAGCTCATTCGAAACCTTGGACACAGACTTCCAGGAGGTTTTAACTGAGTTAGACTTAGAGGATGTCAAAAACCTGGAGCAGTTTCGTATGGAATACGAGAAGGTCGGCAAAGCCCTGTGGAAGTCCCATGAGAATGAAAAGAGACTGATGGCCAAATGCAGGGAGCTGAATGCTGAGATTGTGTCCAACTCAGTCAAATTATCCACAGCCATGAAACTAGTTGATGAAGATCAATCCACAATCACCACCCTTAAAAAGGTACATTAACCAGGACTTTTGACACTCTTAAATGGAAGCTATTCTTAATTTGCCTCTCGACTAAAAAAAAAAAAAAAAAAAAAGGATGGTTCATGGACAATGCCCTCACACTTTGGTAGAACTTTAGCCTTATTCTAAAACTGTTACAACATCATTTGACCTAGCACATAATCCTGTTTACTTCACCACACTTCACTACTGTTGGTTAGGAAATTGAGAAGGCCTGGAACATGGTTGAAGCTGCCCATGTAAAGGAGTTGAAGGCAAAAGAAATGATCAAAAATGTAAACGAGGACATAACCAATCTCAACAATCTTGTGGAAAAAGTTGCTGGTGTCTCTGAGGACCAAGGACACAGGTGATTGATATTATACGTTTTTAGCCTATTCTTCGAATTTCTTTTGAATTAAAAGTTGAATCCCAGGTAGTTAAGTACCATGCACCCTTTTATCTCAATGATTGATGGACTTCAGAGAAGCTGTAATGTTCTTGAGGCGTTCCTGTAGGTTTTTGGTGGGGATGAAGAACAAAGCATCTTCATAAACCTTCTTGAATATTTCTAGTGTGGGTGATCTATTAAAGATCAAAGAAGACCTGATCAAGCAGATGGGCAAGCTGCAGTCAGAGGTGGTGACACTCCGAGAGAACCTCACTAAAGCCACCAGTGCTCAGCAGGAGATAGAGGCTGAGAAGAACAAAGCAATGGACATGATCTCTCAGGTACTACAGAAAAAGTTGTTGTGATATCCCTGGCTCTTGAGGTAACATTATGTCAGTGAGTTTACAGGATAACTAGATATGCATTTCCTGTTGAAAATACCAGTGCTGGCAAGGCAGCGAAGGATGATGTTACAGTTTTATGTAAGCTTATAATTTTACGCTTTGGTTCTGCATTAATAAATGCTGAATTGGATAAATGGGGTTAAATAACACCAAGGCCAATCACAATTCGGTATGAAAATGCTTGTAAGAAAGAAGATTATATGCAAGTATGGCGAGGATGGCATCACTGTCGGTTACAATATAAATGCTGAACTTTCTATCAATGGCCACTTCCAAACAAATCCATTTTCGTTTGAAAATGTATTGATTTTGCTATGTTTACGCCTCTCATCCACAATCTAGTACAGCATACCATGGAAAACAATGACGTGAGAAAACTAAAAACGGAGGTTTAAAAATTTAACTTATTAAATTAGTGTGGAAGTGGTCAAATACAAAAAATAATTTTTGGTTTCCTGATACTGGAGAGAATTTTCAAAAGTCTCCGTTTTCGGTGGCTGTTGTAAGGCCACATCCACACTAATAGTTTTAGTTTGAATAATTTGATTTTGCTACGTTTGTCTCTCATCCACACTGGAACGCCATTTTCCTCAATCGAACATGGAAACTTACTCACTAGTACCTGGGTGTGGTCTAATATGTTTTTAGAAGAAAACTCCATTTTTGGGTTTCTAACATCACTGTTTTATATTGGAGAGCATTTTTGAAAGTCTCTTTTTTTGGTGGCCATTATAAGGGCACATCTAGACTTATAGGTTTTCAGTTGACAACACATTGATTTTGCGACTTTTACACCTCTCATCCACACCGGAATGTCGTTTTCCTCCATAGAAAATGAAAACTTTCAAAAATGATCTCTACTACTGCATACTGACGTTGGGATATGGAAAATGGACTTTTCAACCGGAAAACGTTTTAGTGTGGACGTGGCCTCAAATAATTAATTTCACTTTTCTTAAAAAGTCTAAAGTTTATAAAGTAAACTTGTGTTTGAATAATATAAACACAGTGCTACATTGCAAGCACTGCAATTCCTTAACAGTGCATGCAATTAATTGCATAAGCCTGAAAGAGGAAACTGGTCAGGCCTTTTGATTGAATGCGCCACTTGAGTAGTGAATACCTGTAATAAAGCTTGATCATTAGAAATATATTAAAACTACATACTGTACTAAATGTAAGATGTTTTTTCACCCCACACAATAATAAAAACATTAATTAAAAGTTGTAATTGACTCTTTAATAATTGATTTCAAAATTGGCAGTGCTTTACTGCTTTTTCTTTCTTTTTTTAAATTTCAATGAAAACGTTGCAAGCAAATCAGTATAAGAAATATGGAGTCAGGTAATTGTTACTTTTCAAAACTTTAAGAATTTCTAGCAGTTAAAGTCAATTCTCTTCTTAAGTGGAAAATAAACCCTCTAAATGTGGCATTTAAACCTGTAAATACGGACAGATATGATTCCACTGTCACCTCCCAGGTTAAATAAATTAATTTTTCCTGTGCACTGTATATACAGAACCTTATATTCATTTATTCAGATGAAAAATCGCATTGTTCTCCCCTCTATCCACACACACAGCTCCAGCAGGACATCTAGGTGTGTCAGAACGAGGTTCATCGAGAGACCAGGAAGAAGGAGAAGTTGGTGAAAGAAGTGAAGCAGCTTCAAACAGAGCTAGAGTCCAAACAATTAGAAATGAAATCACATTTGAAGTGAAGTCAACATTTAAAAGAGGACCAGCAGAAACTGGAACAACAGCTCCAGGAACACAGAGTAAGAGATTCTGATTTGGGTTCACGGGGTGAGGGCTGACCAGTCTGAAGTCAGTGATATGTCACTTGTAACATTATGATAAAAGATTGGACTGATGTGGAGTATGTGGTAGGACATCTCATCTTAATACCCCTAGAAGAAAACTAGCTTTTTTTTTTAATTAAATAACTAGGTTGAAAACCCACATGCACAACCTGTGCCTATGATCACTGAGAGTAATTTGTGTTCTTGTTGACAGATCATGAATGAGAAAGCCAATAAGGAAATAGAACACCTCCAACATCGCAACACTAAACTTCAACAGGACAATGAACAAAGCTCCATCAGCCTAGATCAGCTCTCCCTACAGAACCAGCATCGAGCATCAGATCTGAAGGTATGAGTACGCACGCACGCGCACACACACACACGTGCGTTTACTTAGCTAAATGAGGACAATGAGGACAAGCTAATTTTAAATACTATAAACTATCACAAACCCTAGCCTTACCCCTCGAACAATTTTAAATAAATTAAATAATGTTTTTCTATTTTAAAGAAAAACATTATTACATTTATTATTTATTAATGTAATATTTATAATGTTTTTTTTCTATAAAATAAGGTTTTGACATATAACAAATTTACCCCCAAAATATTGCTTAGAAAAACCTTTTGTATTTTCAGAATAATAAATATATATATAACTCACAACTCTGGGTTTAAATTGACGCATACTTGGCAATCAGTTCTAGACATCAAACTGTGGGTACACAGAAACATTAGATTTATAGAGCTGGCCTCTGCCTCTTTAAATCTGACAAAATTGTCTCGCTCTTCTATAATTAGAGCCTTAGAGCATGAAGGTTTACGCTCCTCATCCTCTTCCCCGTCAGACTGTTGATGGATCTTTCCTGCTCAGAACTTCCGCCAGGCATCTAACTGAATCACAGTGGGGGTTAATACAGCAAATGTTACATTTAATGAAATGCCCTGTATTCTCTTTGTTCTGGCTTGTATTGAAGTGGCTTGATTCTAGCAGGTGATCGCCGGGTTCAGTGCACATCTCTGCAGGATATGCTGTAGCTGTATTGTTGAGTTTTCTGTTTAATATAGCTATGTCTTTTGAAGTATAGTATTGTTGGTCAATGAAAAACAAAGAAAAACACATGGTCTAAAATTCTGCCACAGTAGGAAGCTGTTTCACAGAGAGTATAAACAAAGTGAGGGTCTGTACTATTCTTGGTTTCCTATGGCACTCTGGAAGGAGAAGGAGAAAGAAAGAGACAGAGCCTTCAAGATTTAAATCAGACTCAATTCAAAATTCAAAGACAGTGTTAACTTGCACTTGCACAACAATTCTTCAGACCAGATTCCCATTTCTTATTTATTGTGCCTTTTTGTACCTTTAGACACTCCCACCTTTCCATGCTAGTCAACTGTGTAAATGAATGATGCAAGTCCTCATTTAGGCCACTAGAGGGCAAAGTTTTAGCACTGTGATAACCACACAGTGGCAGTGTCTGAAACCTACTACAGTATAAGGCAGCTTGCCTTGCTGTCTTAATATCCACTCAGTGACTTTACAGGCATTGTTTATGTATGAAAGCACAGGCACCATAACGTTATGCCTTAATGATCTAGACCATATTCAAGGGAGCTTTAGGCATAACCAAGCAAATATTAAATGACTACAATGCTCATTCCTCTTAAGAAGTTGTAATGTAAGCTGAAAATAATTTAAGACCCAAAAACTGTGTTGTTGTCACACGATAGAGCATATACTGTATCTCATAATGTAGTTTCATATTTAAGTGTAATTTCATATTTGTATTCATTTCATATGTCTATATTTGTAATTTTATATTTTAAACATCAATCTTATAACATTATGTATGCTACTGTAATTGCTGTGTAAATGTATGGGACCATTAAGGCTATAATTGAGACAAGTAACACACATGTACCATATATAGTTACTCATTTACTCAGACAAATTTGAACAAATTTCCATACACAAACAGTAACATCTTGTACCATGTGCAGTTTAGATGAAAGAGGATGAAGTAATCCAGTTGAAGCAGGAAATATCTAAGATGACCAGATTCTGAGAGGGGGTGCAGAGGGGACTCAGACAGGTGGAGGAGCAGAAGATTGAGGTGGAGAAACAGAGAGACACACTCAAGAATCAGATCACTGGACTGGAGTGAGGCAAGAGGACACACACACACTCTCTTAAACTTATAGTAAACTTTCAACTTTGTCCTCAACTCAGCTGGACTTTCACCAAACTGAACTAGTTTAATCCGTACATTTAATTTTTATTGTATTGGAATAATATTCCACATTTATATGCTCTAACTACATAGAATTCTTAAGGGTACAGTTGCAAAAACCTGTTAAAGCCTGTTTAAATATAAGGGTCAGAGAAAAAGGGTGGATATTACAATACAATTATAACTGCTTTTGGTAAAAGAAACCTCAACCAACATTACACTTGAACTTCAGGGAAGACTTATCTTATCTCTTTCCTTTCATAACCTCTCTCATTTTCCTTTTTTCTTGTTCTGTTTCTAAACAGAGGTAATTCATTTGGAGGGAGAAGAGAACTGACAGTAATCACATTCAAACAATGAATGCTTTGTCTAATTTAATTTTTTCATCTGTCTTCTCTCTTTTCCACTCCATCTCTTTTATTTTCTCTCTAACTGGCACATACTGTCCTATAATTCTGGTCTTTTCTGTTTCCAGCAGTATTTAAAAAAATATTTCGCTACCAAAAATAAAAATAAACAAATAAAAATTAATTTAAATGAAACGTCCAAACAAACCAATTCACTCAAATGAATCGGACTTCCCAACACTAATATGAGTGTGTGCGCAATACAGTTTTGAATAAAAAAAATAAAAATGTAGCGTTTTAGTCACGTTACACCAATTTTCATCTGAAAACGGAGCATGTTAATAGAAAAGTTACATTGTCACATTCCTGAAAAATGTAGTTTAGTAGCATCACTTTGTAAGGGATAATGTACAGTCAGACTACTAGTCAGACTGTATCCCACTAACTACACAGCTACTAATCAAATAAAGAAATAAATGGACATAAAATATTGATTCGCATTTATATTATGTAATTATGTGAGAAGTAATAAATCGCTGAACAGCTGAAATCCACCTCTGGTTTGTGTTCTGTTGGTGTTTATTTTGTAAATAATGACCGTCTGACTGCTCATTATGCATCTTAATTCAAGACTACTTGCCAAATGAATAAATAAATAAATGGGCATGAAACATTGATTTGAGTATTTTATTGACATGCTTGTAGAGATCACACAGTGCTCCGAGACGCAGCAAAGATGACTCGCAATACACGGATGAGCAGTCTGATATGTCTTAATTCCCGGATGCGCGGTTGTTACTCAGAGATATCAGACCGCTAGATGGCGCCATTGACCAATCAGAAAAGAGTTTTCCAGAGCGCTGTGTAAAATTTTAGTTAATTACTCCCCAATGCTGTCAAACACCTAAATAACCCTATCTTACCTAAACATGGTAAAAGTCTAAGGAATACATTTTTTTTTTTTTTTTTGCTAAAATTGTCAAATCCAACTTGTGCATGAAAATGTTTGCATCTGAGAATGTTTAGACATTTCAGATGAGATGGGTAAGCCTGCTTGTACAAACTTTATCTAAATTGAGAGTAGTGGGGGACAGTTTTACTCTTAATTCATGCTTTAATTATTTATATATCCTTTATTTAATTCATGCTAAATTATCCTTCCATCTCCTCAGGCTCCCTGTCTTCTATTTTTGTGAGTGCTCTGGTATGAACGCCTCTAATTAACTATTCACTCATTCCAAAAATATGCATAACTATTTGATGACAGAAGTGTTGGCAATCGATTTGAGGTGAACAAATATTGGTGCTCAGGCTACAGTATGGCTGTAACGGCTGCTGTCTTTTAGAGACAGATGTGATTTCTTTCATCTTTCAGTAGGGAAAGCAAAATCAGTGTTAGAATAATTTACAAGAGAATCCACAGGGTTTAAATATTTAGTTCATATTTTGGTTGAAGCATTTACTAAAGCACTTTCGAATGCGTCTGAGGATGCGCCTTCAATGCGCACAGATGAGGTCTGTCAGCGTGTCGTGAAAATCTAGGCCACACATGAACAGTCTGCACAGACTGTACTAATGACGAAATTTGCATCACACATACTGTGCGTGTTCCGATCAGTAATGCGTAAAGCTGTAAAATGCTCCTCAATCAAATCTAATTTTAAAGTGAAAATGTAAATTTTTAATCTACTGAAATTTATTGGAAAGACTTTTTTTTTTTCAATGTTTTGTCAGTGGAACGATACAAAACACTTTAAACAATGAATGGCATGCTGTATGAATTGAACCTGTTCTTATAACAGATTGGACTCAGGGCCCTCTGTTCATCCATCTATCTTCGTCCACCAACTATGAACTCTCCCCAGGTTACGCAAGCTTCCACCATCCTGATGCTACCCTGGATCTGGATCAGAGACATCATGGACGAAAGGCGCATAATGATATCCCTAATGATGTCCAATCCTAAGTACTGAAACTCTGACTGAGTATTGTAGTGATTAAAGATCTGGGCTGGGCTTCAAGTTCAAACCCTATGAGGGGAAATCCCTACCATTGCTGTGCTCTTGGGTGAGGCGCTTGGTTTGCTGTGAGGATACTGTTCCTCTTAGTCACCTTGGATAAAAGTGTCGGTTAAAAGCCGAGGCAGTTGCCAAGTCTGTGTAGGCGAGTTCAGTGCTGGTGCATAATCACAGTATTCACACCACACATGCAGACCACTCTGCTCAGGGATTCCCTAGGGCAGTTGTTGCTGGACGATTCCATCAGTGTCCTCAATTATCTGACTTGCAAGCCAGAGAATGTTGGGCTACAAGTGTCTGAGCAGGTTGTAAGTAGCACAGGGCTTCCACAAAGCTTCTATATTATCTTTGGCTGTACTTGATTCAATCAAATTAAAATGAGTTTTCTTAAATATAATTACAATGTTATTTTAACTTAAATACCTCAAGTAGAACCTAACTGAATTAAGTAAACCCAACAAAATTTAACATGTCAGTGTAACTCAAATGAAACTCTTTTAGTGAAATGTTAGCTAGAGACAGGAAATGTTACCAGGCTAAATACCTACTACTGAGTGCAACTTAGTCATTATGTTATGGTTAAAACAGCTATTGCTCAATGGATAAATCATCATGTAAAATACTCACAATGTATTAGTCCTCAACCTTGGCTCAAGCTTCACTCTTCACCATGATGGTAACTCCCAAAATAAAAGACATTCGTCTAAATCTCAACATTACATAACAAAACATAAAACACTAACGAGTCTCCCCATTGACCTGTTTCATGTGACGTCACTGTATGACCACGCCACCATGTTTGTGACCAATATTCCATGTACCTTCATTGTGCTGCACTGTGAGATGTGACAAAGACCTTCTTCAGGAGATAAAAGAGGCTCTTCCATTCATACAGATGGGATCATCACAGACGTTTTTTAGTACTGTGACGAAATTAGACCAGAAAACAACAAAAAACATTTTTTAACTTCTGAATGAGAGATGTTTATGGTGATGTGCCGGTGGGCATGTGTACTCACCGGTCACACATCAGACTCGCCTGCATCCATGGATGAATTGTGGATGAAATATCTTTATATGTCCACGAAAGTTGAATTTGGTAATATTTGTGCTGTTTTCAGACCTGTATGAACTTTTCCTGGGTACTTGGTATGGATCAAAAGCAACTTTTGATGTTTTTCTTGATATTGTTTTTAGGGTGATTTTCCATTCACCGCCATTGTTTCCTCCTGCTGATGGTCACAAATATGGCGGCTACAGGGACGTCAATGAAACAGGCCAATACATTCATCTTGCACAAAGACACATACAAACACACTTAATTTTAACATTTACTCTCCCTGTTGAGTCCCATGCAAATCATGCTGGGAACTAGAAATCCTCTGCCCAGTGTCAGGTTACCAAACAATAAATATTTATGTTGTCCCAACGCAAATGAAAAGTAAAACTGACAAGACACTTATTTAAATTAACTTAGCTAATTTAAGTTCTCTTGTTGACAATTTTTTTAGTAATATAAACATGGGAGGATTGAGTAAAACCGACGATAGTTAAAGTTCGTTGTTTTGAGTGTGTGTTCAGTCAATTAAATGTTGACTGTAGGCAAATATTACTTATGCAAAAGAATCTTATATCTTTTTATGTAACTCCAGCATAACGTTTTCTGGATATAATCTGTCTCTTTGAAAGAGTTGTAAAGGATATCACGCAGGAGTTCACAATTAGTCTTGCTTCAGGACCCAGATTTTATATTGGACATCAAGTGGGAACCAAACACAAAATTGTTTATCGTTCAAAAGTGTCCTTAAAATGACAATTCACCGCATAGTTTCAATAATATGCAAAATTATTAACAAGCCATAAGCTAAACTGTAAAATTGACAATTTTGTTTTCTAAATGATTCCTGAATTTTGATGGTTTCATGATCTCAGCAGCTAATAACTGACCACACAAAATGAATTGTAGTTGTCAATCAAATCAAATCAAATCACTTTATTGTCACACAGCCATATACACAAGTGCAATGGTGTGTGAAATTCTTGGGTGCAGTTCTGATCAACATAGCAGTCGTGACAGTGATGAGACATATACCAATTTACAATAACATCAAATTAACACAGCACAATTTAAACATCTGTTATACACATAATTACACTCAACAATATACAAATAATAACATACACTGTACAGTATACAATACACACTATATAGATACACATTATTCAATAAAAAATAAAAATATATAAAAAAGTATATATAGTATATATAGAATGTACAGTATTGTACTGTATTGACATTCAGGCTGTCGGGTGATAGTCAGTTGTTAAGAGAGAATATAATATAATAATAATATAATTTATGACAGTCCGGTGTGAGATATAAGAGTAAGGGTAATAAAGTGCATTGCTGATGTATTTGATCGTGTCACAATATTTATCCTCAATGTTTAATGCGTATTTCACATAGTTTGGGTTGTTTTGTTTTTTTGATTTTTTTTTTTCCTTTGCATAGTCTTGTTTCGGGTTTTTGAGGATGAAGGGATAGACCGATCTGTGCCAATAGTCACTTTTTAGAACTATTGGTTATAGGAAAAAATCCATCCCGATAGTGTTTCTCTGTGGCTGGCGCTGCAGAATTCTGCAGTTAGAACATCTTGACACCATTTACACCTGGTATTAAGATGCGTTTTTGGTGATCCGATCACATGTGGTTAGCGCTACATACAGGTATAAACAGAGTCTAAAACGTTTTGTGATCGGATCACAAAAACCACATATGTATGTGGTCAAAAACGCATGTAACCGCAACACATCTGATGTGTAAACGCTAATTCGTCCTGGATGTGTCCCGGCAGCAGTGACGCGCCACCCCTCACCTGTCAATCAACCGCTGTGCTAAAACAAGAGTTTAAACTTTGTCAGTTACGAGCGGCTTTAAAAGGAAATGACTGTCTGTTCGTAAAATCAAAAAAAGGAGATTCAAATAGAAACCCAAGAACTTCACGGATCTTTTTCAGTGTATCTGAAATTAACATGCATGGGCTTATGAGAAGCATGAACATCTGCAGCTCAGATTAATACAGGTAATCCACTAAAATATGGGACAATTCTGCTTGAAATGTTGCATGAGTGAGCAGATTAAATTTCAGATGCATCTGGGAGAAATAGCGCAACGCTTTGTTGCAGTTTATTATCATGCAGTAACACACTGACATAGTGATTGATGTATGTCGTCATGAAACAGAGTCCCTCCCCTCCAAATCCGATCACAAGTGGTCACAGGAGACGCATTTAAGCAACCAGGTGTAAACAGTGATTTGTCTCACCTGACCACATGTGATCGGATCACCCAAAACTCATCTTAATACTAGGTGTAAACCTTGGTCCTATAGTATAATATCGGCCTTATTTTTTATCCTGACTTTAAAGCATATTTTGTTATTTTGATTAGATAATAAAGTGTTCTAAATTGAAGCCAGGGCATGTAAAGAAAAATGCAAGCATACAGAAACATTCCACATTAGCACATACATAATGTCTACAACTACAAATCTTAAAAATTAATCCTTATATGATGAAATATGTTTACAAAACCCTTCGTCTGGTGAATATATATGCTATAAAAAGCTTAGCTTGGTAAATACACTCAGAGCATTGTAACAGAGCCAAGTCTCAATCATTTCAAAATAAGAGTCCCTGGTGTGGCTTATTTATAGTTAAATGTCCTGCATTATGCAACAAATCAATTTTTTTTTTTTCCTGGTTATTATTGGGATTTTGGTTGCACAATAAACTGCATCTGGGATTTTAGTAATTTTGTACTCTTGTTACCTCTTTGTCTGTGCCCATCATAGTAAGGAAAGATTAAGAAAAGTATGTATTCTTTTTATTTTCATTCTATAAATCGATTTTAAAAACTATTAACCGATTAAATGGTTATCTGCCTTTTCTACCACCTTAGTCACTATCCGTGTTGGCATCTATCTATTTTGGCTAGATGCTACAAAGTGAATTTGCACCAAAATACCATAAAGTTTGATTGGATGCATAGCCTTTGACGTTAACAACAAAAGATGTGGGGAAAAAACTTAACAAACATGGGAACAAACACATCTAAGGTGCTCTTCGGAGTTGTTGGAATTGTGGAGCATCCATTCATGGATTTGCATGGTTTGACCAACGACAAAAGCAAAACTCTTTCACTTTACTTAATTTAGCTTAGTGTCCTTGATCCCATCTGGACAGTATGACGGATGATATGACTTGTCATCAAGCAAGTCATTGAAATCCTTATATTAGTGAACATCTCCAGGCTCTGATTGGAAGGTCTGGATGGAGGGTGTTTGGACGCTTGATGGATGGAGTCCTGTTGCCATCTTAATTGGGGTTTCCACGGTGATGGATGTTGTCATCTTAATCAGGGTTGGCTGGGTGATTGATGAGATGGGCTGTGATGGCAGGGTCAGTGAGCTGCCTGTCCAAGGAGTAGTGGAGGTGGGGTTATCCGAGGGTAGAACATGGAATGGCCATTTCACATGACAGCGCAGCCCAGCCATGTCCACTCATTCATGCAAGCCTGTTAGCTGACGGTTTATATATGGCACTGTTCCAATTCTGTGCTATTCTGCTGCTTCTCTCATTTTATCTTTTTTCTTTCTGTCTTTCCATGTCCCAGTTCTCTTTTCTACCTCCTTATGCCTGCAGGCGTATAATGGGCTTTTCTAATTGTGTAATTATTTTACGTTGGCACTTCACAGGCTGTGGAAAGTGCTTTTGAAAACAACCTTATTAGCAAAAAGACTTTCAGAAAGAAATGAAAAAATTAGCATTGAAAGAATAGCTAGAAATGTGCATTTTCTTCTGTTTTTCAAAGAAATGGAGAGCTCAAAAAATCAGAAGGATACAGACAAGAAGGCCATAGATGAGCTGGTATGGGAGAGAGACATTTTGAACAAGGTTTGTGTGTGTGTGTGTGTGTGTGTGTGTAAGAGTGAGTGAGTGAGTGAGTGTGTGTGTGGAAATGCTTTACTAATCTACAAAATGTGCATATATGAATGGTATAACCTGATGAATCCAATTTGTAGAGAGGTCTCCATATGGAAAATGAATTTATAATAGGGCTAAACTATTGCTTCTTTTTCGTCCCCTGACTAGATCTTGTAATGTCAGCAACCTACTGTACCAGTCAAAAGTAAGGACACACCTGACTGAATGTACTGTAATGTATATTTCTTATGATCTTAAAGGAATATTCCGGGTTCAATACAAGTTTAGCTCAATCGACAGCATTTGTGGCATATTGGGTGTATTTTGAGTGGAAATACATCACATGGTCTTGCCGAGCTTTGTCGGAAGTATGTCATGTGGAGAAGTCCCATTGGCCTCTGCCCAAGGAAGACGCAGTTTACCAACAGGGAAACAAATTAGCGGAAGATATACGTTGCATGGGGTTACCTATGGGGAACAAACACATGCGGAGCACCTACCCCAGTACAGGGCTTAGTTAGCACATGTACTGAGCCGGCAACGAGTTTCTCCGCAAACTCGTCTGCCACAGGGCTCGGAGGAAGTCATCCAGGGAACACAGTTTGTGAACACTACTGGGAGTCAACAGCGCACGTCTTCAGCTCAGGGGAGGTGAAAGGTGCTATGCGCAAGCGATACACCCGGCCAGCTGTCCCAGACTTACCTGCTTGTGCCTGCCACTACATGGTACGAAACTGGTTCCACCCGGAGATTGTAGAACCTCACGAAGGTGTTGGGTGTTGCCCAGCCCGCTGCTCTGCAAATGTCTTTTAGAGAGGTGCCACTGGTCAAGGCCCAGGAGGCTGCCACACTCCTGGTAAAATGGGCTCGTAGCCCTGCCGGGGGCGGCACGTCCTGAGCGTGATATGCTATTGCTATGGCGTTGATGACCCAGTGGGCGATCCTCTGCTTGGAGACAGCGCTTCCTTTCCACTCTCCCCTGAGGGTAACCTGTTGTGACAGCGCGTCCGCTGCAATGTTGAGGTCGCCCAGGATGTGAGTGGCTCGCAGCAACTTGAGGTGCTGCTGACTCCAGAGGAGGAGACGGCGGGCGAGTTGTGACATACAACAGGAGTGTAAACCACCTTGATGGTTGATGTATGCCACTGTTGCCGTGTTGTCTGTCTGAACTAACACATGCTTGCCCTGGATCAAAGGCCGAAACCTCCTCAGTGCGAACAGAATTGCCAACAACTCGAGGCAGTTGATGTGCCAACGTAGCCGCGGGCCCATCCAGGAGCCGGCGGCTGCGTGCCCGTTGCATACAGCTCCCCAGCCCGTTTTGGAGGCGTCTGTTGTAACCACGACGTGCCTGGAGACCTGCTCTAGGGGAACGCCTGCCTGTAGAAATGTGAGGTCGGTCCAAGGGCTGAAGAGGTGGCGACAGACTGGTGTGATGGCCACGCGATGTTTCCCGCGGTGCCATGCCCATCTCGGGACTCGAGTCTGAAGCCAGTGCTGAAGCGGTCTCATATGCATCAACCCGAGCGGAGTGGCCACCGCTGAGGATGCCATATGACCCAGGAGCCTCTGAAACAGTTTCAGTGGAACCGCTGTCATCTGTCTGAATGCCTTCAAACAGGTCAGCACCGACTGTGCATTCTCGTTCGTGAGGCACGCCGTCATCAAGACCGAGTCTAACTCCAAGCCGAGAAAAGAGATGCTCTGAACCAGGAGAAGCTTGCTCTTTTCCCAGTTGACCCGAAGCCCTAGTCGGCTGAGGTGCGAGAGCACCAGGTCCCTGTGCGCACACAACAGATCCCGAGAGTGAGCTAGGATTAGCCAGTCATTGAGATAGTTGAGGATGCGAATGCCCACTTCCCTTAACGGGGCAAGGGCTGCCTCTGCGACCTTCGTGAAGACGCAAGGGGACAAGGACAGGCCGAAAGGGAGGATCTTGTACTGATACGCCCCGACCCTGGAATCCAAACCACAGGAAGGGTCTGTGTTGAGGTAGAATTGAGACGGGGAAGTACGTGTCCTTCAGGTCTATCACCGTGAACCAATCTTGATGCCGGACGCTCGCTAGAATGTGTTTTTGCGTGAGCATCTTTAACGGGAGTCTGTGTAAAGCCTGGTTCAGTACTCGCCGGTCCAAGATTGGCCGCAACCCACCGCCTTTCTTCGGTACAATGAAGTGTGGGCTGTAAAACTGGCCGGAGGGACAGGCTCTATCGCACCCTTCCGTAGGAGGGTCTCGCCCTTCCGCGAGTCGACACAACGTCGAGTGAGTGACAGATAAGGAACTGAGGTTACAGTGAGGCACTAACAATGAAAGTGAATGGGGCCAATTTTTGGAGTGTTTAAAAGCAGAAATGTGAAGCTTATAATTTTATAATAGGACTTACATAAATGTATCTGTTAAAAATTATAACTTTACATAGCCTTCACATATAACTTTACACAGAAAGTTGGTAAGCGAATTTATCACATCAAAATCATGTTAACACGCACAAGGGTGGACTGGCTATAGGGAGAACCGGGAAAATACATCTTGTGGCAATACTTTTGAAACTGTGTGTGTTTTAATGTTTACAAATTGGCCCCATTCACTTCTATTGTTTGTGCCTCACTTCAGTACTAATTGAACTTACATTTTTGCTTTTTTTTAAAGAAAAGGAGGGATGAGATTTTATTTTTATTTTATTTATTATTATTATTATTATTTGGTGCTTAACATTATGCCAAAAAAGGCTGTCGGTTGAGCTTAACTTGTATTGAACCTGGAATATTCCTTTAAAGACCTTTTAATTTAAAAGCTAATTGGTAAAAGTCTTAGTTTTTGATTATAAATAAATAAATAAATAGAAATCATTTTCACACAATAAATACTGAAAGAGTTTATGTTTATTTCACTCTTTTTTTTAGATTATCATGGTTTTAAATCTGTAGTGTTTTGTATTTTTATAATGAATTTTCATAATTTAATACTAGGTTAAGATAAGGCTAAAGCAGTCAAATCTGTACATAAAAGGCATCTGAAAAAGTGCCAAAAATAAATGATGAAGGCTGGGTAAAAAGTTTTCAAGTCAGTTTTAATGTGGCCTACATACAAAAAATAAAATTAAAAATATTGATAAATAAATACATAAATATATAATAACAAAATGTAAATTTGTTTTAATAAAAATCAACCCCTGGGACATGAAATTGCCCAAAGTTGAAGAAACACCTATATACAAATTTCTTTACATAACTACATTTGTTAATTTAAAATTGTCTTTTGTTTTTTGTTTTTTTTGTGAAGGAAAAGTAGCCAATAAATGCCCAGCATACATGGGAACTCTGTCAATACTGTTCAGAAAGCATGCTGGTTGAGAGAATGCCAAGGCAAAAGGGTGGCTTCTTTGAAAAATGTACTTTCTTTTTAGTCACTACATAATTATTACTATACTTCAATTTATATTATTTAAAGTGTTGATTACTATTATTCTGTAATCTGGAAAGTAGTTAAAATAAAAAATTATTTTATTTTGCTCTTTTCTAGTTTAAACAAAATATTACATAATTGATGCATTGGGAAGGCATTGTATGTCATTGTTTAATGCCAAGAGTCCTCTTAGAGGGTTTTTTTTTTTGTTTTGTTTTTTTTGCGCTTCATTTTGCTTCAGGTATAATTCATTCATTTACACTGATGCTGCATCAACAAGTACAGACTGAATCACTTTCCTTAAGTTGAGTTCTCCCATAGCTTCCCCACAATGTTAAGATGCACAGATGGATTTCATCTGAGACGAGAGAAGAGGTGTATGATGTTTCTGCTGACATGTTGAATATTGCATTGCTATTGTGTGTATGAAAATAACAGGATATTCATATTTAATTGCACAGGAGACACTCTGTCTCGTATCCGCACACACTGTGGCATTCAAACATGGCTTTTGCTATCGGCATACCTTAGAGAATAATGCCTTTGATCTGTTGAACAGGAATACATCACAGAATAAACTCCTTTTATGAAGATCCTTCTTTCAAGCTTGGTTTCTACATCTATTTTCTGAATATCTTGAGTCACTCTTGGTAAGTTTACAAATTGATATTTTGTGTAAACTCTTCGTCTCTGTGTGTGTGTTCTCAGAATGTGATCAAGGTTGCCAATGAAACAGAGAAACAGCAGACTATTGTGAAGCTACACAAACAGTCAAAGAGGACCCTTGAACAGGAGATCTTAAACTACAGGGACGAAGCCCAGAAACAGCAAAAGATCATCTTTCAGCTGGAAAAAGAGACGGATCGATACATTAACGAGGTCAGCGACCTCACAAAGAAGGTAATTACTGATGGTATAATAATGAAGACGGAAAATGCAGCTCAAACTTCTGCGTAATACAAGTATTTTTTATGAAAATGGCGAAGTAGCATAAAAATAATTGTTAAACGGATAGTTGTTCCAAATTTCAATGACTTTCTTTCTTCCATGGAACTCAAAAGGAGATGCTAGGCAGAATGTGAGCCTCAAAACAATTAGCAAAAGCAAGCACATCCAGTGGCAAAAGTGCTCAAAAAAAAGGGAAAACAGCTTCAAAAGAAAAAGTCGGCACACCACAGCACCAAAAAACATAAATTGAATATATTCCCACCTTGGTGAAGTTTCGAACCACCCGGCTCATCATCAGACCATAAAAACACAACACACACACACACAAAACCAGCAACCATCCAACCAGTTTCTATTTTTGGATCTGTGTTTTTCTTTTGAAGCTAGAGTGAGAGCCTCAATCACCATTCACTTTTGTTGAATGAAAAAAAAAAAAAAAGATGCAGTGAAAGTGAATGGTAATCATGACTAACATTCTGCCTAACATTCCCTTTTGTGTTCCACAGACAACATGATGGTGAGTAAATGATGATATAAATAAATATTTTGGGTTAACTATCTCTGTAAGTTCATAGCTTTTGGTACACATACTGATAAATAAGCACAGACTGATTCCTGTGTTGCGTTTTTGGCTTGTAATCCCTAAAGGCATTTCTTTATTCTGTGGTACTTCAGCATGCATGTGTGAGTCAAGCCAAATAATGCTGTTGCTATCGCAACTGTGCGTGTATGCATAGTTGCAGCTGTTTGTACTCTTCAGGCAGTAACATTTAGTCACTTATGGCTAAGCTTGTATATAATAAGCAACTATCAAGTTAAAGGGGTCATGACATACTCTTTAATTTTATTTTATTTTATTTTACTTCCCTGATGTCCACTTATAATGTTAGTGAAGTTTTCATTTAGATATATATAATAATTTCCCACCCTGTCTCTGGCCCTCTGTCTGAAATGCTTGGTTTTAAGCTCTCTGGCCCTTTAAGAATTCAATGTAAATGCTCACTGTTATGATTGGCTAACATCATGCAGCCCTTCCAATACAGCTATATTTGAAACACAACCTGAAGAAAATGAACTCCACAAGACCACAACATACTGTATACAAAATTAAATTTCAGGATTAACATATAACCCACATCCAACACATTTCATCTGAATATATTAAACTGTTCAATCAAGCAGCACCATAAACTATCAAAGAAGTCATGACATATGAAATAAATGTCTCGCTAAAGAGGCAGTCATATGCAGATGTATTTGGTCCTTGCGACGTCACAAGTTCCACAAATTCCAAACAGCCTGTTTCTGGAGCTTGGTTTAAATAAATGGCAAAGGGTGGCTACTTTGAAGATGCTAAAAATAACATATTTTTTATTTATTTTGGATTTTTTTAGTCACAGCATAATTCCCATAATTCCATTTCTGTTATTCCATAGTTTTGATGACTTTACTATTATTCTAAAATGTGAAAAAAAAAACAAAAAAAACAATATATATATATATAACGTTTGCTTTCTTTAAGTCAGTATTGTATTTTGAAAACATAACCCCCCTTTTGGCAAGTTAATAATCTTATTCCAGGTAAAAAATGCTCAGCTGTGAGTGTTTGTGAGGCCAAGTGTTAAAAAAAGCTCTTAACTAATGGTTTTGAGATTGCCTCCTGAGGTCTGACTCCACGCTGTAGCTTTCTAGCACCTTGCAGTGAATAAATATTCCCCTGACTTGGACAAAGTATTAAAAATGTGATCTAGATACAACCAATGCACATGGTTTCAATTATGCAAAGGTTCTGTCCTCAATTCATAGAATGGCTAATAGGTCATCGTTAAACAATCTGTGCTTTTTTGATGTGTTCAAAGTTGTCCTTTCATTCGAAACCTGCACAGTCAAGTTTTATGTTAGATGTGGTGTAATTTCTTTTGAGTAATTATTAAGACAGTATACAGTACTATACCACAGACCCCTTTGTCACATTTTGTTTGTGTTTGCATGTAATTATTAACTTCTAGCCATCATCTATTAAAGTGATGTGATGCTTTTCCACTAGTCAAAAAATCATAAAAGGATTCCTCCTCTTCCATTGCACATGGTATATTAACCTAAAAGCATGCACTGATGCACATTTTACCACCGACCATCCATGCAGTTCTGGCATACTCTTTTCATACCTACCATTATTTGGGACACACTATTTGTAATCTTGATTACTATATAGTATAAACAGTATGTGAATTGGGATGCAGGGTTAGAGTTAAGGGGGATATTTCCACCCAGAGTGGGGCATTGATGCCAAAAAAGAGACTATTGCATTGACAGGTGACTGATGAAAAAGACAGAAAGATCAGTTGTGCTTATACAGTAAGATATATGTAATAAATGCCATTATTCAGTTAAGAATAGAACTGAACTAGACAGTCCATTGCTATAGCTTGCTATAGTTAGTAAACAGTGTTTCAACAAACATTCAGTAGACTATCAATAGCCTGTATAACAGCAGCAAAATAACAGCTTATCGACTGACTTGCTATAGCTAGTAAACAGTGTTTCAACAAACATTCAGTAGACTTTCAGTAGCCTGTATTTAGATATTTATTAATGACCTTTTAATGAACTGATGTTCTCAACAATAATGTAAGTTGGTCATTAATAGAGATCTATATACAGGCTACTGAAAGTCTACTGAATGTTTGTTGAAACACTGTTTACTAGCTATAACAAGCCAGTTGATAAGTCACTTATAGTCAATTAAATATCTACTTGGGTCCATCAAAATTAAGTGTTACCACCAGTTTTTTTATTAACCAGTTATTTTGAAAATTGCATCGGTAGCTAACTTGATTTACAAGTTTCATTTTCAACAGTTCTGTTGATCTTCTGCATTTATGTAACGGATATTAAGCCAAAAGACTCTGTCTCATTACATTTTAGCAATGTTCTACCAACATTTGTGGCATGTTATTTACAGAAAACCATTAAAGACCTCATGAAATCAAAATTGGAGTTTTGTGGCTTTTAGTCCTTGCCTAGCTTTGAGGCCCTTTATATGCTAACCTATAATTGAACTTTTAGCTGTTAAACACATTTAAATGTGCAGTCTCTCTCATCCAGAAAACAAACCAAAAATATTGATGACTCTTCTTGCACTCAGAGGCATGTACACATTTTTGTCCAATAAAACAAACTAGAATGAGAATATTGGTATATCTTTAAATTATGAAAGCATGCAAGTTCCTTCGTATAGCCTATATAAAGAAATACCTTATGAAAACGCCTGGTATGATAGAAATATGAATCTAGTTTTGTGTACTAGATATGCAAATGTAATCAAAGACATGGTACTATAACTAGGTTAGATTCTTTAAGATCAAACAGTCGGTTTAACTGTTTTCTTGACAGGATTGATGACTCTGTTCACTTTGGTGGTCCTGTGACATGCGAATCACCCAGTGGACCAGGCCAAACACTTTATTATGTGTAGTACTTTAGAAAAAAAGTGTGACTTTTGCCAGGTTCAGATCAATGAGTTTAGCAAGATTTAATGTTGGGAATGATGGAGTAAAAGCTATGGGGTTCACAGCTCTGATTTATAGAGCTTAGGAATTGACTGTGATTTGTGTATTTAAGAATTCACAAGAAGTGACTGTGAGCTGGGCGATATAGCCAAAACAAATTATACCTGAATATTTTTTTCTCACTTTTGATGACATTCAAGCCATTGTAGCCATCTATTTACTGTATATATATATATATATATATATATATATATATATATATATATATATATATATATATATATATATACACCACCAGTCAAGTTTTGAAACACTTGATTGAAATGTTTCTCATGATCTTAAAAATCTTTTGATCTGAAGGCGTATGCTTATATGTTTAAAATTAGTTTTGTAGAGAAAAATATAATTGTGCCACCATATTAATTTATTTCATTATAAAACTAAAATGTTATTAAAAAAAATTTTTTTTTTTTAAATTGATGACTTAGACCAAATAATAAAGAAAAGCAGCCAATAAGTGCCCAACATAGATGGGAACTCCTTCAATACTGTTTAAAAAGCATCCCAAGGTGATACCTCAAGAAGTTGGTTGAGAAAATGTCAAGAGTACATGTCTGCAAATTCTAGGCAAAGGGTGACTACTTTGAAGATGCTAAAATATAACACAGTTTTGATTTATTTTGGATTTTGTTTAGTCAAAACATAATTCCCATAGTTCCATTTATGTTATTCCACAGTTTTGATGACTTTACTATTATTCTAAAATGTGAAAAAAAAAAAAAAAAAAAAAAAAATATATAATATAGAATGAGTAAGTGTTTCAAAACTTTTGAACGGTAGTGTATATTCATACATGAAAAATGCCATGCCAAAACTTCCATGAACATTACTGAGTGACGACGCAAAAGAATCATTGAATCAGTTCTTTGGGTTTTGAATCTTTTAATTTGACAGTTTTTCTCAGTCGCTTTGGCTCATTTTTTGAAACAGTTTTAACAATCTCTAAACTGTAAGTGCAATTGTCGCAACTGTTTTATGGGACATCACAACTCTATTGCATATCTGCAAAATGTAGTAACTCACCCAAAACATTGAATTCATGCTTCAAACCTAGTTATTGTGTCAGTAAACTGGCCAAATGCCACCAACATCGTGTGAGCCGTACTGGTCAAAATGTTTTTTTTTCACCATGGCAGTTAACCCTGGAAATGTTTGTTATAAACAAAGGTAATTTTTGTTCTACTTTCTTGTTGACACTGACTGTTACTGTACTATACAAGAATGTCAGTTTTGTCTAGCTGAATGTTATTGCGCATCACACTGAGCTTTTTAGGTACCAATTTCAACAGTAGGTAAAAGTTTACTGGGAAAAGTCGGTACTGCACAATACTGTAGTACACAGAAAAAGGATATGCACATTTATATGTGTACAGTAAATTAATTTTTGTAGCAATGTGTTACATGTAAACAGAAAATTCACATTTGCATGTCCATTTTTAGACATTTCAGTGTTGTCAGTGAACTTGTCAGTGAACAGAAAATTTGCCACAAAATGACATCCATGAAAAAAATAAAATAAAAAATAAAAAACCCGCAACAAGGAAAAAACCCGCGGTAGTTCTGTAAAAACAATAAATTGTACCTCCTCACAGTACGTAACACTACAAGTTCCCATCTTCTTGGTGGACATCCTTTCGCTCTTGTTGGTCTGGCCAGAGATTTAGCAGACATCACATACATTCCATGTCATAGATACTTTATGGAATATACATGAATGGATAATTTTGCATGTGATGGCTCACACGATGAAAGAATGAAATTGAGCCAAAGCGATTGAGAAAAACTGTAACTGATTTATGGAAATGAATCAGACCTACCGACTTTAAAGCTGTTTTTGCAACTTAAGTTGAAATCACACCATTAAATAATGTCTGTCTTAACACTTTCATAGTTAACTAGTCTAATGAAATGCTCTTTAGAAAATGTAGTTGCCAAATAAAAAACATTAAAATCATTGCAATATTCACAGTGTTGCATAATGTTTTATAGCCAGCAAAATCATTGTTTATATATTGTGAACATTCGATATATAATCCTGCCCTATGTGAATTTCTTGGCTTTGCTTTCTTATGTACACACTATTGCAAATGGGCTGACTATTTACAGCTTATACTCTTTATCACCTTACACGTGCGTCTTTCTTTACCCTTGCCATCATGGAGTGTGTTTGTTATATCTCTGAAAGCTGTTGTCATATTGGATCTACAGAAACATTTTAACCTTGTATACACAGCGTATATGTGTTTGAATGACCTATAGCCTTGCCATATTCAAACATACATTTTGCTTTCAATGTAACATTAAATTCCTTGCAATCCTTAAGCCTGTGCTCAGGACAAAATACATATATACTGTATGTTTTAGTGATATTTGAATGAAATTCCACTGAAACGGCGTAGCATGGTTGACATGGATTGGCAACTATTCAAACTGAAGTGAAATCCAATAAAGGAAAGTTGTGCAGTTTTCTAATCTATATTTTGTGAATGTACCTGAGGTAAAAACGAAATAATGGAAACCGAAAAATTACAAGGTTGGAAGAAAGTTAAATGGAGTTTTTGAGCCAATGTCACACTGCCATCAGTGCAAGGTCGCATAACCCCTTAGTGACTGAGAATTTAAGCTCTTTTCTGAAACCTAGTGAGCTGCCTGCACTGGCAACATTTTAGCCATCATAGGCACATTGTCAAGACTGTTCCAAACAGTAGGCAGCATAAAAAGGCTTCCTATATAAGATAGCTCCTTTTGACGTCCAACCCGCTGTGAATGCTGGATTTGAGCTTCAGATGCATTTAAATGTTTCAGGAGGGTGTATTCAAAAATCAGTTTGAAAGCATTTTTTTTTTTAATTATTATTATTTTGCAATTCCATTTGTAAATAAATTGTAATGTTTTTTTTTTTATTTATTTTTTTTACCAATAATATCTATCGGAAATAACTGTGAATTGTTAGTTGTAGCTGACGGCAAGACAGCGAGCTTACTAAGTTTTAGAGAATAACTAGCTATAATCTTCTCTGTTTACTTGGTTACACCTTATTCTCTCTCTCTGTCTCTACAGGTTCTTGAGAATATTGAAGACATTAAACTGAAGGAGATGCAGATCTTTGAGCATAAGAAGAGAATTGCGGAGGCTGAACAAAACAAAAGCAGCAGCAGAATCTCTATGAGGATGTCAGGGCAGATAGGAACCTCCTCAGCAAGAACCTCATTGAGGCCAAGGTAAGTGTGTGTGTGTAGATCTGTGCACCATGAGCAGGAGTGCAGACATAGAGGCCAAAAAATCCATTGGGTGTCTTCTCCCCACAAGAGCCTATGGGGAAGTTTGTGTAAATGAACATTAATCTTTGTCCAGGAATCTGCCCCATATGTAGGAATTAGGAAATAATAGGCAACCTCTCTGCTGTGAAAACCTATGGTCCGTTGACACAAAATGCAATTTTTAAATGCAATTGCGTCCATCTGCACTGTTTTTTTATTTTATTGTTTTTCTATATAAACATATTTTTCTATATGTTTTTCAGTGTCTTTTGAAGTCACCGTGTCTTGTTAAAAGAACTTTTACTTTTAAAAACGTGTTTCTTGACACCTGTATCCTTTTCCATTCATTGCACTGTGTCTAGCTTCTTTTATGCAAGAACTGTTCTGTATGAATGGTCCTTTAGGTCTGAGACATACTCCAGATGTAAGTGAATGCCTCTAGCTATGTAAGTTTTTTTTTTTTTTTTGTCACGCATAGATGCATTATAATTACCACAAGAAAGAACGTTGATTCATCCCCTACTTTAAAAAAAAAGAAAAAAAAAAGTTGTTATGTAAATGGATGGAAGTAAATCAGGCCAGAATTCTGAAATGCCTGTATATTTGTGAAAGCACTTACATTATTAATATAAAGACTCTTTATTATCTGAGCTTTAATTTGTGCTTTTTGAGGTGGATATATTTCATAGGTGGATGAAGTTCTGGTTATGCATTACTGAAGTTTGCCCCACTATCAACATAGTTTTTGCTGCTTTTTTTTTTTTTTTTTAATTATTTTTGATGGTAAATTGCTGTCAATAGAGCTTAACTTGTATTGAACCCGGAACATTCCACTCGCCAAAAATGCACATTTTCGTTTGCCTGATCTCACAGTGAAAACGGAAAGAGTAGGTCGACTTTTCTATAGCAAAAATCTGTGTATGCTTAACAAAATTTAAAACACTGCCCCCAGTGGCCAAACGATAAGTGCTGTAGGGCTCCATTTATGTCCAGGAGAGTTCGCCAGAAGCTAGTTGTGAAGCAAGTTCTTT
Organism: Myxocyprinus asiaticus; assembly: GCF_019703515.2. Lineage (NCBI taxonomy): Eukaryota > Metazoa > Chordata > Actinopteri > Cypriniformes > Catostomidae > Myxocyprinus > Myxocyprinus asiaticus. The sequence continues at coordinate 45,952,698 of NC_059351.1, forward strand.
TCAGCTGTACAGGATGTAATTCAGTGAAAAGGAATGTGTATTTTACAGACTCTATCCTCCAACACAAACCTAAACCTATCCATTAGTGGAGTAAAAATTAATTGTTTGGGGGAAAAGTGCAACCTCTGAATCACGCTCATCACTGATTAAGCAAACGCAAGTAATTCCTGTTTTCAACATGGATACAAACCCGGGTCACTGATGCTGCTGATGCAACGCGCTGCCGGGCATGCCACAGGGGAAGGTACGCACTGGAGCCGATGCAAAAATGTCTGATAGGAGATTGTGCTTGTCAGTGAGTCGCCATACTGTCACCGATCCTAGGGTACCGGAACTTTCGGAAACAGCATGCTGAATTCCTGTGAGATCATGTTGTTGCATTTGTGCCAAGACTCTAGAGAATGTTTCCAGCCTAATTAGCAGCTCTAGTCATTTAACATCTCAACAATTATTCAGACATAAATTGTAAATGTTATTAGAGGTATTATTATTATTATCCATTGACTGATATCATACGAGAATAGCGAGACAAGCCTTTAAAACTGCCGTGAGGAAGGCTGTTGTTGCAGTCAGCTGCAGAACTCAAGAGTAAAACTCAGATATATTTATAAGATATATTTCTCAGGTCTCGGGTTTGTCCTTTGCTGTCAGCTTTGCCTTGATGACCCATTCCTGCTCTGTCGCCTTTATTCTTGCCGCTCTGAAGACTATTTGAGCGTTTGAGGGTGTTTTGAGTGTGAATGTGCCAGTGCGTTTGTCTGTCTGTGTGCTGTTCTGTCTCCCTGGCTGTCTTTGTGTCTGTATAAGTTTGGGCAACCTCTTACCCGCCTACCTGCATTCACTTTCAGGATCAGAACGCTGAGATGAAATGCAAGGTTAAGATCATGAACCATATGTTCGACTAGCTAAAAGAGGAAATCACCACAAAAGAGGCAGTGCTAGAAACAGAACACAAGGAGTTCCAGTGCATGGAGAGAGAGAGTGGGAAGCTCTCAAGGTAACTTGTTTCACTTAACTGCAACATCTTTCGCATATCTCTCTTTCAGTATACCTACAGGTCTATCATTATGCTCTGTCTAATTGGCATAAAGGAATAGTTCCCACAAAAATGAAAAATACAAAAAATATGTTTTCCATTCAAACAATAATTTTTTTTTTTTTTTATGTTTTTTATTTTTTTTGTTATTTTTTTTTTAGGACTCACTTCAAAGATGGTTTTATTTTAAAATCTTGTTCATGTTTTTCATGGCAAAAAAATCTGAACTGTGCTTAAAATCAGTGCTCGAATTGAGGGGGGTCTGGGGAAATCTGGGACCCCCCATAATGCATTAGGGACCCCCTTATAAAAAAAAAATTGACCTTGGGGGGGTCCCCAAATATTTTTATTTTAATAAAGATAATAATGACAAATAAAAATGTAAACGCCCCTACGTCACAAGACCGCTAAGTGCAACCGCCCCCCCGCCGACGCTAAGCGCACGGAACAGCCCACTCCCACCCCACCAATGCAAAGATCTATGAAGAGTGGGGACCCCCCATATGATTGAAATCATTTCAAGCACTGCTTAAAATCATTCTGTGCTTGTCGAAATTCGAAACAGTGCCCCCAGTGGCCAAACAGGTAAGTTTTATTGGCTGTAAGGCACATGTGATTTAAATTTTTTGGGTGTGATGTCCACAAAGGGGCGCCAAAAGTGAGTTGTAAAGAGAGTTGTTAAGAGGAATGCATTTTTCAGAAAATGTACCCTGAACCCAAACCCCTAATTTAAAACTTACCAACAGTGGAGTAAAAATTTTATGTTAGCGGGAAAAATGCAATCTTCAAAATGCACTTGTCACTGATTATGTGAACACGATTACTTCCTGGTTTCGACACGGTATCTGAACCCTGGTTCTTCTGCACTGCAGATGCAACGTGCTTCCGGTCGCACCACAGTTGTATTGGAGCGGATGCGATAATGTCTGATAGGAGATGGCGCTTGTCATTGACTCGGCATAATGTGGCCGATCCTAGGGTACAAAAACTTGCGGAACTGCTTCCGACTTCCCTTGTGATCATGTTGTCTCTATTTAGTTTATAGCTTTGATTGATTAATAAAACTAAAAAATTGTATGATTAGTAACAGTTTTAGTTCTACAGGGGTAGTAGTACTGATTATAAAGCTGAGGCATATCTTTAGCTTTGTTCTTCATTACAAAGTCTTTGTGATAGACCGCTCAATGTCTTTATAGGTGCTTATTTGATGTGAGTTATATGACCAGACAGCTTTTGAAAAATAACCTTTGTATTCATCGACTGTACGTGGAAATATTTCTCATAATCCTTTCATTATTAGTTTTCAGATCTTTGTGCTTATAAAATAGAATAGCACATCTCTCTTTCTCCCCATCACAAGCTTTCAATATCACCCTCACAAAGGATAATATTGGAATATCAAATAGGATGGTACGAAAAAAATAAAATGAAATAAAAGAAAACACAAAAGATCACTCCATATTTTATGACAGAAATATACAGTATATGTGAGTTCAGAGAGGGCTTTGACTCCATGCACTTTCAAATTCAACAACTGACATTAAAGACTTAATGAATATGCAATGCTTTTGATGGATATTAGAGTTTTAAATTACACATGGTCAGAGGTATAGGCTCAAGGGGTGTGGTCAGATAGATAAAGGTTAGCCGGAGAGAGAGAGAGAAAAAGAGAGACTGACTGAATGTTTGATCAATAATTCTACAGGGCTAACTGATGCAATACAAAGTCTAGTTAAGCTCTACATGCAGGTTGTACTGTTACAGTAGCTAATCCACACTTATGCTTCATGCACTCAACTGACCTTGTTACAAGTTTCATCAAACGATGGGATGAAACTGTATGTTTGTATCCAGAGCACTGTTGAGTAGCTCTTTTCATATGGACAGATTGTTTCAGAGGAGTGTGGAACAGTGATCTGAACAGATGGTTTCATACTGAAAGGTTCCTCCACACATGGGGGAAGGGTTGTGGGCTTCTGGAAAGGGTTGAACATTTCGCAGACCTCAATGAGAAAAGAAGGGGTGTTGTATCAGTCGAACAACAGGTTCTCAGCACAAAAGTCATCAACTGCTGTAAATACAGTATGTTGTTTTCTGTAGAAGTTCTGCTCTGTTAAACTGTTGATTTTCCAGGGACAGGGGTTGCTTTATTGGTTGGCAGATTAATACAGAACCCAGTGTGGTCCTTCAAGCTTGGAAACCAGTTTAACAGTGACCACCAGACATACAGGTGCATCTCAATAAATTAGAATGTCGTGGAAAAGTTCATTTATTTCAGTAATTCAACTCAAATTGTGAAACTCGTGTATTAAATAAATTCAGTGCACACAGACTGAAGTAGTTTAAGTCTTTGGTTCTTTTAATTGTGATGATTTTGGCTCACATTTAACAAAAACCCACCAATTCACTATCTCAAAAAATTAGAATACATCATAAGACCAATAAAAAAAACATTTTTAGTGAATTGTTGGCCTTCTGGAAAGTATGTTCATTTACTGTATATGTACTCAATACTTGGTAGGGGCTCCTTTTGCTTTAATTACTGCCTCAATTCAGCGTGGCATGGAGGTGATCAGTTTGTGGCACTGCTGAGGTGGTATGGAAGCCCAGGTTTCTTTGACAGTGGCCTTCAGCTCATCTGCATTTCTTGGTCTCTTGTTTCTCATTTTCCTCTTGACAATACCCCATAGATTCTCTATGGGGTTCAGGTCTGGTGAGTTTGCTGGCCAGTCAATCACACCAACACCATGGTCATTTAACCAACTTTTGGTGCTTTTGGCAGTGTGGGCAGGTGCCAAATCCTGCTGGAAAATGAAATCAGCATCTTTAAAAAGCTGGTCAGCAGAAGGAAGCATGAAGTGCTCCAAAATTTCTTGGTAAACGGGTGCAGTGACTTGGTTTTCAAAAAACACAATGGACCAACACCAGCAGATGACATTGCACCCCAAATCATCACAGACTGTGGAAACTTAACACTGGACTTCAAGCAACTTGGGCTATGAGCTTCTCCACCCTTCCTCCAGACTCTAGGACCTTGGTTTCCAAATGAAATACAAAACTTGCTCTCATCTGAAAAGAGGACTTTGGAACACTGGGCAACAGTCCAGTTCTTCTTCTCCTTAGCCCAGGTAAGACGCCTCTGACGTTGTCTGTGGTTCAGGAGTGGCTTAACAAGAGGAATACGACAACTGTAGCCAAATTCCTTGACATGTCTGTGTGTGGTGGCTCTTGATGCTTTGACCCCAGCCTCAGTCCATTCCTTGTGAAGTTCACCCAAATTCTTGAATCGATTTTGCTTGACAATCGTAAGGCTGCGGTTCTCTCGGTTGGTTGTGCATCTTTTTCTTCCACACTTTTTCCTTCCACTCAACTTTCTGTTAACATGCTTGGATACAGCACTCTGTGAACAGCCAGCTTCTTTGGCAATGAATGTTTGTGGCTTACCCTCCTTGTGAAGGGTGTCAATGATTGTCTTCTGGACAACTGTCAGATCAGCAGTCTTCCCCATGATTGTGTAGCCTAGTGAACCAAACTGAGAGACCATTTTGAAGGCTCAGGAAACCTTTGCAGGTGTTTTGAGTTGATTAGCTGATTGGCATGTCACCATATTCTAATTTTTTGAGATAGTGAATTGGTGGGTTTTTGTTAAATGTGAGCCAAAATCATCACAATTAAATGAACCAAAGACTTAAACTACTTCAGTCTGTGTGCATTGAATTTATTTAATACACGAGTTTCACAATTTGAGTTGAATTACTGAAATAAATGAACTTTTCCACGACATTCTAATTTATTGAGATGCACCTGTATATGTGATTAAAGTTAATGTTAATGAGGTTTATATTTTATACATACATTTTTAGGAGACGAGTTATAAGAATTGTACTGTATGATCATCAGTGATGTTATCAGTTATGATTTCAATTTCTAAAATAACTGAATTAAACAGTTTTTATTAAATAATTTAATATCATATTAATGCGTGTCACCAATGGGTTTTCTATGTATTCTCCATTCTTAAACTCGCTGTTTTGCCACAATGACAGCATAATGCACAACACAAATCAGAGTAATACCTGCCTTTAATTCATATTAATTTGCTCTCGCAGTTTGCATTTCTGAAATGACTTTCTGGCATAATAAATAACTTTAGGAGTGAGATTTAATCCATTTGCATGGACATCACTTTTTATTTCGCACGTTTAGAGGCATGCTTCTAAATTACATATTCATTTAAAAAATTGCAAAGACAAAGATGTTTTGCGCCTCTGAAAGAAGCATTTCTCAGAAGACTAATAAATACTGTAGATCAGCTCGTACATTTTTTGCACATGCTATCAAGTTTAGAAGGTTTAAAGGCAGAAATGTGAAGCTTATTGTTTTCTAAAACTACTTACATTAATTATTCTGTTAAAAATCATGTATTGTTTTAGCTGTAAAGTTGTTTAAATCGTCACTTTACGGTCGTTTTAGGGTTTTAGCGTTAAGTTGTCATGGCAACAAAGTTGTAAAATTGCAAATAAATTTACACAGAAAAGGTTAGCAAGCAATTTTGTCACACTAAAATCATGTTTACACATATATTTTTTATGTCATGTGGCTATACTTTTGAAAAAGTGAGTATTTTAAGGTTTAGGGATTGGCCCCATTCACTTCCACTGTAAGTGATTCATTGTAATCCAGATCTTTGTTTTTTTTTAAAGAAAAGGTGGGACAAGTCTAAATACATTTTTGAGGTAATCAGTATTATGCCACAAATGCAATTGAGCTCAACTTGTATTGAACCCAGAATATTCATTTAAGCATGGTTAAAGATCTTTAAAAGCCCATTTTGGATGAGATATGGTATGTTCATAAGTAAAGAGCTAGACTGATTCATTAATAAAAGAACATGGGTCTCCAGGGCTGGTGGGCAACTACCCAACTTGAGCAGCTTACCCAGCATGCCACAGGAGGTGCTGTCTGGTGCCCTGACTGCTTCTCAGGAAGCATGATGGCTGTGATGTTCACCTCTCCTTTGAACCATGAAGTGAAATGGCAAAGCTCCCAATAGAAAAGAAAAACATCGAGGAAGATGGAAAGATAAGAGAGAGTGAGTATTGGAGAAAGAGTGGAGACTGAAACCAAAGCAAAGTGAAGTCTGTGAACTCGACAAATGCAGACACTCTCATGGTAGACATCAACATAATCTTTGGAGAGCACGCCTCACCCTTGCTAATCAAAGTAAGAGGCATGTTTGAGCTGAGCCCAACACTCCCTCTGTTTGGATTCCAGTACTAATGAACAAAAGCCTGAAGAGTAGAAAACGACCAGTCATAATCAAGCTCACAAGAGCACTTGCAATTACTTCCAGAGTACAAAGAGTTTCATAAAAGTTCCTTTGGTAAAAATTCAAGCCTTCCATGCACAAACAGGAATTCACAATCAGAAAAACTGAATCATATAGATTTATGCATGCTGTTGAGAAAATGTCTAAGGTTATGGCTTTTTACACCTGTCTCAATAAACATTCACTTAACAGATTTTCCTATAATAACTTGATTCATTGATGCATTTTATTTGCTTAATAGATTACTTATTAACATATATCATATACATTAATATCATTAATATCTGTGTACTGTATGTATACAAGGTTATCTCATGAGTATTCATTGGCATTCCTATGTAAAGTGTGGTTCTAGATGTACATTTGCATTGACACTGAAACATACAATATTGACTTATTGACAGCATCTAAAATGTAAATCGTTTTGCGTAAAAACAACTTTAGAGACGTATAAATGTGAATTCATGGAAGTAATCGGTTGTTTTTATTGTTTTTATAATCAATGAGAATGTGAAGAATTTCAGCGATTTAAAAACTTACATTTCACTCTCTACCTCACACAAATTATTGTATGCTGTCAGAGAGTATTTTGAATTCAGCACATTGCCGTTTGGACTACTTTTGTACTGCGTTTTGCCATTTTTACTATAAATTATTGTGATTAATGTTAAAAAAGTATTGTGATTATTGTTAAAAAAAGGTTAGGGTTAGGTTTAGGGTTAGGAGCGTGATTAGCAGCTCAAAAATATCTATATAATAGTAAATTGCAACTAAAATTATTGTCACTGTACATTAATCTGCCTGTTACTTTTGTTATATTGTTGAGTCAGTCTGGGATTACATGAAGAGACAGAAGTAATTCTGTCCAAAATAGATAGAAGGACTGTGGTGAATTCTCCAAGAAGCTTGGAACATCCTATCTGCCAACAACCAAGAAAAACTGTGTCCTAGGAGAATTGGGGCTGTTTTGAAGGCAAAGGTGGTCAAACCAAATATTGATTTAGCTTTTTTTATGATTACTGGACTTTGTATGATGTTAATTGATAAATGAAAACTATTTATGGCATTATTTTTGAAGACATCCTCACTATGCAACATGTTTCACAAATGCCTAAAACTTTTGCACATTACTGTATATCTGCAGCTGTAAATACAGTACGTAAAAATATCTATGCTTAAGTGCCATCAATACATCTATATTGTACGTTTCAGCGTCTATCCAAACGTACAAAAATGTTCGTATGAATACCTATGGATAATAATGAGATCAGGCTGATATATTAGAGCTGCACGATTAATCGTTAAAAGACCGCAATCTCGATTCAGACACCCATGCGATCTTATTCCTAAATGACAACGATTCAGCTATGTATGTTAACGTCCCCATGGCATGCCTTTGTAAAGCAGTCAAATGTAATTTCGGAGTTCGGAAGTTCTTTTTAAATTGATATGGCATCTAAAAAACAGCGGTCCTGCACGAGATGCTGAATAAACTAGGAAACACAACGGCGAAAGATGTTGATCTTGAACAGTGATTCCCAAACTGCAGGGTGCCACAACAACTGGATAAGGGTGCCACGAAATCTCTGCTCAGTTCAATATTTAATAGCTACTAATGCTAAAAAATACCAGCAGTATCAAGCTCTGACTCAATTCGGTACCACACGCTGTTTGATTTAAGCTGGCTACTTTCAAACGCTCACATGCGTATGTCTGCCCGTGCGCTCGTGTCCTGTGATGAATGCAGCTGCGTGTGTGAACAACCAAATGATGTCTTGTTAGTCAAAATGCCTCTCTTGATGCGATATTAATGTAAACAAAGCTGTTAATATATAAGCAGATGGGACAAAAATCTTATATTTCATAATATTAGATCTGTGTGATGTGTAAATGCAGCCTAATCATCAATGTAGTATTAATCAATGTAGTCAATGTAGCATCAATGTAGTATTAATGTATATCTAATAATCACACAGTAAAGATTGTCAATAATTGATGTTGTATTATTTTGCATTATATTACTTTTTTAAATGTTTTTATATAATTTTTTATATAAATATATAATTTTGTATTGTTTAATTGCTACTGTTACTGAAAACTTACAGCACTGATAACTCTGTTGTCTACTTAAAGGGATAGTTCACCCAAAATGTAAAATTCTCTCACCCTCCTGACATCCCAGATGTGTACGACTTTCTTTCGTCTGCAGAATAGAAATTCAGATTTTTAGAAGAATATTTCAGTGATGCAAGTGAATGGGTGCCAAAAATTTGAAGCTCCAAAATACACATAAAGGGAGCATAAAAGTAATCCATATGACTCCAGTAATTAAATCCACATCTTCACGATATGATGATTGCGGGTGAGAAACAGATCAATTTTGTAGTAATATTTTTTTATCATAAATTCTCCTCCCTGAACAATAGGGGGCAGTAAGCATGAAGAATGTGAATCACCAAAAACAGAAGAAGAACAAAAGGAAAGTGAAAGTGAAGCTGAGATTGAGCAGGGAGGATAATTTATTAAAAAAAAGACTTAAATATTGATCTGTTTCTCCCCCACACCTATCATATCACGAGTTCTTGAGTGCTGGTCCAGCACAATCATCAATCACAGATTTATGATAGTTAGCAATAATAACACAGATCACAGATAGCAATAATAACACAGTGGTGTTTGGTTTATAATATTTTAGGGCACATTTATACTTGGTCACTTCATGCGTTTTCACTGATCAGATAGCTATCCGACTGAATAAGCTCATTCCATTTACACCTGATCACATCATTGTGTCTCCCCAAACGGATATGTATCCGATCTTCAATTCTCACGCTATATGCAAAAACAAGCAGTTCACTTTCATGAACTCTTTTTTGTCGGGCAGAAAATGTAAAAGATGTGATTTATTACTTGATTCCAAGCAACTTTGAACAGTGCACATGTGTTTCCGTTTGTGTGTGCGATGTGTCTTTCTCCTCCTGTGGGCTTCTCGTAGGAAAGATGCATATGCACGTCAGCTGCGCTCATTGTCAGTGTTTAGTTTCAGTTTCTTCAGTGATCTGTATCAAATAAATGAAGAAAAATGTCCTGTCTTTCCTACATCGTGCAGCCGTGTCTTAATTTGTTATTATTTATTTAGCAACGCGACCCCTATGAAAATACTCAGTAGCAGCTGTTATATTTAGCATTTTTCCTATGCTGACGTAGCGCTGTTTGGGCAGAGTAAAGTTTACATATGTGTTTTGAATAGCCAGATGCATTTAAACTTGACCAGTTTCTGCTGGAATGCATCTCAAACCACCTCCTGAAGTGGTCTGAACGATCGGATTCATCTGTCTCGAATGCGTTTCAGAGGGCATTTACACCTGGTCTTTTCATGACTGATCAGTGAAAACGCATGAAGTAAATAGGCCCTTAGATGCACCCTCTTGTGGATTCAGGACTTTTTGATATATGTTTTTGATTTACAACTTACAATTCCTAATTTTTGTTTATTGCATTTTTCAAATAGACTGAAGCAACGACTGAACCTTTATTAAATAAAATGTTACTTTTTTTGTAGACTATTGCTCAGGTTTTGTAAGTCACTGAAATATTTTCTTCAAAATTGTAAAATAACAGTGATCTTTATTCTAAGCAAAAAAAATAATAAATTGTGATTGTGAACTGAAGTTCATCCAGAATCACGCAGCTCAATGAAATGTCTTATTAAATTCCGCTATTTTCGTGTTAAATAATACTGCAACAGTTCAGCAAAGTCTGAGCTTCTGAGTTGGATGTCCAACATCAACTGGTGCTTTTTACACTAGACTTTCTTGAATTAAATGGAATGCGGCAATAAGACAGCAGTTGTTATGAGGCCTGGTGCAGTTATAATATTGCTTTGGTAATCAAATCTCTTTTTTTTCATTGCAATTTAAACAACATTAGTAGTGTTGTCTAAGTTATGTGACTGGAAGAAAACTGGAGCTAAAAAGAAAAACTGGAGAACAATCCTTAAGACTTTTTCTTATGTTTCACCCAAACATTCATCAACTGACATTTTACATACATTTTTATGTAATCTGCAACTTTTCATGTAATTGCTTCTAAAGCATATAATTGCTATAACTCTTAGCTATATCATTGTTTGAAAACGCAAGTCTTCTTTTAGACAGAGTTGCATGAAAATCTGACTCTTCCCTGTTTTCTTGTAATGACACTTGTGAGTATACATTTTTAGGAATTTCTTTACAAAAGATGAGCAAAAGGAACTTGATGGGGTAGAAAATCAGAGCAAAGGAGATAGACAAACAACTAGAGAGAGTGTGAGAAATGACGAACAAAGTCAATCTTTCATGTGTTGAGGTGCCGCAGGGATATGATGCAGAAAACTTTAAATTGATAGGGAGTTCATTGCCGGCTTATGTAACCCTCCCTGGCATTTCCTTTCTTTCACCTTCATTCATTTGTTTTCTTGGTTTCCGTGCGCCTGTGTCTCACCCTTTGCCTTTTATAGTGCACAGCATTCAGGTACCACAGAGCTGCAATTTTCTTCGGCTTTCTTCACTGGTTCTTCTGCTTTCTCCTTCCTGTTTTCCATCACTTGCAAAGTCAAAGACATAATCTCAGTTTCCCTTTTCAACAATAGGAAGAAAGATGCAGAACATATAAATGAAGACAGGATTTGTATATTTAAACCTTTAGGGATGGGAACTGTAAGGAATTAAACGAGTCTGATTCTAAATCCGATTTCACATATAGAGGTAGTTTAGACAAAAATGTCATTGTAGTTCAAGTTCAAAGCAAATGAATATTTCAATGTTTTGAATCACAGTACACTTAATTTAAAGATAAACGGCTGTATTAAACATATGAAGAAACTTCAGCCACTTTCTCCGCATCTGACTCGCGTTCCATTCAGAAGTGATCACCCTTGAAAACGTTCAGACGTGAAATGCATCGAACACAAATGCAAATTTGCTGTTATTCCTCCTTTGAAATGTAAAAATTCAAGCCAGCGGGCCGGTAACCAAGGTAGTTTGGGGAAGGAAAGAGAGTTTTGGGAGGGAAACAGTCACAAATACACCTCTTCACCATCTGTGCATTTGCTGCTTTGACGGCAGGTTTGTGTATGTGACAGGTTGTTGAAGGGTCGGTCTTAAAACGGACTAAAACGATTTGACTGTTGCTCAGAGATATCGCATACATCAGCAGAGAAGAGAAGGGATATCAGTGAATGTTGACTTTAACATTATACAGGTATGGTTCCTGGTTCATTTCGTGTCTGACTCTGCACCGACTGATTCATTAAGTGAGTGAACCATTTTAGACTGATGAGTTTGTCATTGTGAGTTGTTTTGAACTGGCTTGTAAGAGTCATTTGTTTGCGAATTGGAACACACTGGTTGTGCAGTGTGATTGATGTTGTGTGCAACCAGCATATAAAAAACAAAAAATATATCAGTTCTGAATAAGAACTGATTCCCAATCCTACAAACAATGTAAGCAGTATCACTTGCTTTGTGGTAGTTTGCCTATGTTATACCATGTTGTATGTAACATAGGATGTCATATGTTTAATTTTTCAAAATGTCATTCATCTAGTTCACCTTATAAGCTTGAGCAATACGTAACTGTGAGCGGTTCAAAGCCTTTTAGTCCTTTACCAGTCATTTCCATTTTTAGACTTGTAGTCAGAATGCTTTTTTCCAAGAAATGTGTCATTTTTACCCTGCATTAGATAGAAGGCCACAGAATATGAGATTCATTATTCAGTTAAGTTCTTGGCCACGTGTAGATGGAGGGAGGCGGAAGTACATGCCATTTGCCCATTTTGTCATAAATCCTTAATTCATCTAATTTATTATTATTACAGATGTCTCTTGGTTAGTCTTTGGTATGTATTCATGGTGAACAAGGAAGAAAGATACGCAAAGCTAGGGAGTGTTCAGTTTGACAGGCAGATTCTGTGGCTGACTGATTGTTCAACTGCTTAGTTGGATGACTGGAGTTTGATTCCCTATTTGGGGTTTATATTGATGGTAAAAAAAATCTGTTCATATTATTTTTAATACACAATATATTATATAAAAAAGTTTGGACACACTTTACTGAATATGTTTCTCATGGTCTGGAAAACCTTTTGATCTAAAGGCTTATGTTTAATTGTCTTTTTTAGACATATATACATTTTGTAAAAATATTGTAATATAATTATTATTAAATATAATTATGATAAAATATTATGAATAAAATATAATAATAATAATAATAATAATAATAACAATTATTATTATTATTGCAATCAATTATTTTAGTATTATCATTAATTTTTTATCATATCATTATTATTATGATTATTAAAAACTACATTTGTAATTACATTTTTTTTCTTCTTTATTTTTTACATGGATGAACTGGGCCAGTTATTGAAGCCCAGAATATATGGGAATTCTTTCAATGCTGTTTAAAATATGGATGCTACTTATGTACTTGGTTGAGAGAATGCCCAGAGTGTGCAAAGCGTTTTTCTACTTTAAAAAATAGATTTTACAAAAGATAGTTTTAATTTGTTTAACATTGATTGGTGACTACATAATTCCTATACTTCCATTTGTGCATTTCAAGGTTTTGATGACTTTACTATTGTTCAAAAATTTTGAAAGTAGTAATAATAAAGAATAAGTAGGTGTGTACAAACTTTTGACAGATAGTGTATTTAACAAAATAAAAAAGAGAGAAGACTATGAGCCAAATTCAATGTCATCATTAGCTGTTGACAAGTCATGGGACTTATGATGAAAAAAAAAAAAATATATATATATATATATATATATATATATTTTTTTTTTTTTTTTTTCTTTTTCTTAGATGACATCTTAGTGTTCTGCTGTATGCATAAATCATTGCATCTTGAAAGGTCTCAGTTTGTTCACTTCTTCAAGCTGAAAAAAAAATATTTATTTGCACTTCTGTCATTGTCACCTCCATTATTAATTTGTCATATACGCTCTGTCAGCTCACCCACATATCTAACAATTGCCAGCAATATTACACCTCTGACAGAAAGTCAATATCACCCTTTGGTAAATGGTGACAAACTTTGGTTCATTACATTTCCATGGAGAGCTGTCATAGCACTCGTTAATGGCTTCACGTATAACTTCCCCATCTCCTCAAATCCTGTCAGAATGTGTCAATGTCAAGGTGTACTTTTTCCAGACAATGGGGCTACAAGTCACTGCCACACCAGTGCTATTATATCATTTAAGGTGTAAAAAAGGTATTGGTATTCACAAACATCATGGCCTTGGAGTGCCTTACTGTACCCACGTTTTTACACCTAAAGTTGATCTTCCTCTTTATTTGTGAACATGTCTTGCTGAAAGGTACTGGGTTGATACAATGAGCACTTTTGAGAAAGTACTAATCATCGGATTTGAAAAAAAGATTGCCAGGTTAGTGGCATCAAATGCTTTTGAGTTTTGTTTGAGGCTCTTAGTTGCAAGTGAACTAGATAACCATGAGCAAAACTGCATATCCCATTGTTGTTTCCTGAGTTATGTCTGTGAAATAGTCTGTACTTTTTGGACAGGCAGAAATTTGAATTACAATGTGTTTTCTGTACAACTGTTTTCAGGGATTACCATTTCATTTCTTAAGTCTATAACTGTGGTATCATCTGTCTCAAATAAACCCGCCCTAAAACGGCATGTCTAGTGGGCTGTTTTTGGCCAGAATAAGCTGCAGTGTAGACCAAACCTTATACTATATAAGGTCTGGCTAGGTGAGTGTATGAAAGGGTACACACCAGAGGAGGTGATGGGTGTCAGTCGAAGACATCTTGGACTCATCCAGCTCAGACCGGTCCATAGAGAACATCGTTTTAGTGACAGATCTGTCATGAAGTGCAGCTGGGAGTTGGCCATACTGAGAATACAGTTGTAAGTCCCTAAGTTGGCCAGCAGAGGGCACCCTCACCAGAATTCTAAAGCATGTTTCCATAGTCACCACAAACCTGAATCTAATGCAAAATAATGAGTTTTATTTTTAAAGTTTCTAAATTATTTTTAAATACCCCTGTAATCCAGTTTTTCTTTGTGATGTATTGCATGCTGCCAGTTGTAGTTTAGAATGTTAGCTGTCACACTTTGTTTGTAAGCGTCAAGGAATACAGTTTGATTGGATACATTTTTTGTTTTTCCCTATTCGCTTGTAGGTGAATTAGGAGTGGAAAGCGATTGAAAATACAAAAAAGGAATTCACCACTGTTAGATATACTGTATATTGTAGAGGTAAATCAAAAGGAGAGCAGAGTTCATAAGTATCTACTTTTTTTTTTTTTTTTTTACTTTGAACACTTTCATTTAGCATTGAAGATAAACAATTGCTTTGTTAATGGTTAGGGTCAATGACTGTGAAACTTTAAAAGAATGTTGTTTGAGTGTTGACAGTCAGATTAGTAGCAAAAGAATAAGATCTATGTCTCTGTGCACTGCCAGAGTCATTGTGAATACCCAATGTAGTTGATAGACTCAAACTTGGGTTCAAACCAAGCAATATGTCTAACTGTCAAAACAGACTCAATTTTTGATTTTATGACTTAGTATCTACATAGTATAAAAAAAAAAAAAAAAGGATAATCTTTAAGGGATAGTTCACTAAAAAAATAAAATTCTGTAATCATTCTCTTACTCTCAGTTTGTTCTAAAATCCTATGAATGTCTTCCATGGAATAAAAATGATATGTTAGACAGAATGTTAACTTCAGTCACCACTCACCTTTATTGCAGATTTTTTCCCCCATACAGTGAAAGTGAATGGTGACTGTGACCAACATTCTGCCTAACATCTCCTTTTGTGTTCCATGGATGAAAGAAAGTTAGATGGGTTTGTAACAGCATGAGGGTGAGTAAATTGACAGAATTTTCACTTTTGGTGAATGATCCCTTTAATTTAATATAACATTTATTGACACATGTAATAACAACCATAAACTATTTGGAAGACAAAATAAAGTCCAGTTCTCAGTCAGACAGGTAGGAAGCAATGGCCTTTTGTCCTGTTGCCATCCTTGTCACCTTACACCGAGACTACTGTGCCAAGACATAGACCTTTCAGCTCTTGTTGTTTGCTGTTTTATTACCTCAAACCTCGACAAACATAGCAAGAAGAAGCTTGTGTGTTCTTTGAAGCATCCCAGCACAGAGACTTCTCCCATAGTCTGTCTTCTGGCTAACTCTCACCCTATGAAAAAACAATTAGGCCACTTCATAAGAATTGATTAGCATGTTAATGAATGGACTACACTTTCTCATCACAAGAGGGTACAGCAGGGGGTAATGAGG
This sequence comes from Myxocyprinus asiaticus, assembly GCF_019703515.2. Taxonomy (NCBI): domain Eukaryota; kingdom Metazoa; phylum Chordata; class Actinopteri; order Cypriniformes; family Catostomidae; genus Myxocyprinus; species Myxocyprinus asiaticus. Next base: position 45,968,392 of record NC_059351.1, read on the forward strand.
GGAGAGTCTGCTCTCAGCACCAGCCCCAGTTCAACTGGTTGTTATGCATGCTGAGAGGCTATAGATCGATCTTGGAGAAATCTTATTACATGCTCCAGACACTGTCTGCAAATCTTTAGCATCGAACCGAGAGTGGAGGGAAGAAAGTTTTGGAATTTAATGTTGTAAAAATTGAAGTAATTATGTGTTAAGAATGCAGCCGAGTTCTAATAGGTGTCCTCCAGTTTTTAAGAATCAGAATCAGCTTTATTGCCAAGTATGCTTACACAAACAAGGAATTTGTCTTGGTGACAGGAGCTTCCAGTGCACAACAATACAAAACAGCAAAAATACATAGATAATAATAAAAAATAATTAAAAATTGAATAATAAATAAATAATAAAATAAATAAAAATTGAATTGAATTGAATAGAAAATAAATTATATCTAGAATACAAAATAAGACTATACATATATACACATATACACATATATACACATACATACATACATACATGCATACATACATACACATATGTAGTGCAAAACTAAATACAAATCTGTTATATACAGTGCAAGGGAATGTAATGACAGAAGAGGTTGGATGTATTAGATAAATATAAAAAAGACTAGATGGTGAATTGCACATTATTATTGCTTAATGGGGCAGTTTTAACTGTTCATGAGCTGGATAGCCTGAGGGGAAAAACTATTCCTGTGCCTGACGGTTCTGGTGCTCAGAGTTCTGAAGCGTCGGCCAGAAGGCAACAGTTCAAAAAGGTAGTGGGCTGGGTGAGTGGGGTCCAGAGTGATTTTTTCAGCCTTTTTCCTAACTCTGGAAGTGTATAGATCTTGAAGGGTGGGCAGGGGGCAATCAATAATCCTCTCAGCAGTCCGAACTGCCCTTTGTAGTCTTCTGATATCCGATTTCATAGCTGAACCAAACCAGACAGTTACTGAAGTGCAGAGGACAGACTCAATGACTGCTGAGTAGAACTGTATCAGCAGCGCCTGTGGCAGGTTGGACTTCCTCAACTGGTGAAGGAAGTACAACCTCTGCTGGGCCTTTTTCCACAATGGAGTCAATGTGGGTCTCCCACTTCAGGTCCTGTGAGATGGTAGTGCCCAGGAACCTGAATGACTCCACTGCTGCCACAGTGCTGTTTAGAATGGTGAGGGGGGTCAGTGTTGGGGTGTTCCTCCTAAAGTCCACAATCATCTCCACCGTTTTGAGCATGGTCAGCTCCAGGTTGTTTTGACTGCACCAGATTACCAGCTGTTCAACCTCCCTTCTGTACGCAGACACATCGTCATCTCGGATGAGGCCGATTACAGTGGTGTCATCTGCAAACTTCAGGAGCTTGAAAGAGGGGTCCTTGGCGATGCAGTCATTGGTGTAGATGGAGAAGAGTAGTAGGGAAGCACACATCCCTGGGGGGAACCAGTGCTGATTGTACAGGTGCTGGAAGTGAATTTCCCCCGTCTCACAAGCTGCTGCCTGTCTGTCAGAAAGCTGGTAATCCACTGACAGATAGACGTGGGAACAGAGAGCTGGTGTAGTTTAGGCTGGAGTATAGCTGGGATGATGGTGTTGAAGGCTGAACTGAAGTCCACAAAAAGGATCCTTGCATATGTCCCTGGTCTGTCCAGATGTTGCAGGATATGATGCAATCCCATGTTGACTGCATCCTCCACACACCTGTTTGCTTGATAAGCAAATTGAAGGGGATCTAGAAAGGGTTCAGTGATGTCCTTCAGGTGGGCCAACACAAATCTCTCAAATGATTTCATGACCACAGACGTCAGGGCGACAGGTCTGTAGTCATTAAGTCCTGTGATTTTTGGTTTCTTTGGGACAGGAATGATGATTGAGCATTTGAAGCAGCATGGGACTTCACACTGCTCCAGTGATCTATTGAAAATCAGTGTGTGAAGATGGGGGCTAGCTGGTTAGCACAGGATCTAAGACACGTGGGTGAAATGCCATCTGGGCCCTGTACTTTCCTTGTCTTTTGTTTTTGGAAGACACGGCACACCTCTTCTTCACAGATCTTAAGTGCAGGTTGAGTAGTAGGAGGGGGGTTGCAGGAGGTGTTGATGTTTGTGTGAAGTGAAGGTCAGAGTGGGTGTGGGGTGTGAGATTGGGCCTTTCAAATCTACAGTAGAACACATTCAGGTCATCAGCCAGTTGTTGGTCCACCACAGGGTTGGGGGCAGGAGTCCTGTAATTCGTAAGTTGTTTCATGCCACTCCACACTGATGCATGGTCGTTAGCTGAAAACTTGTTTTTCAGCTTCTCAGAGAATCTTCTTTTAGCCACTCTGATTTCCTTATTCAGTGTGTTCCTGGCCTGATTGTACAAGACTTTATCCCCACCTCTGTAAGCATCCTCTTTGGCCTGACGAAGCTGCCTGAGTTCTGCTGTAAACCATTGTTTGTCGTTATTGAAAGTTAAATAAGTCCTAGTAGGAATGCATATATCCTCACAGAAACTGATATATGATGTCACAGTATCTGTGAGCTTGTCCAGATTGGTGGCTGCAGCTTCAAAAACACTCCAATCAGTGCAGTCAAAGCAGGCTTGTAGTTCCAGCTCTGCATTATTGGTCCATATCTTTACAGTCTTTACTACAGGCTTAGCTGATTTTAGTTTCTGTCTGTAGGTTGGAAGAAGATGAACCAGACAGTGATCAGAGAGTCCAAAAGCTGCTCTAGGGACAGAGTAATATGCATCCTTTATTGTTGTGTAGCAGTGATCCAGTATATTTCTGTCTCTGGTGGGGCATGTAATGTGCTGTTTGTATTTGGGCAGTTCATGTGTGAGGTTTGCTTTGTTAAAATCCCCAAGAATAATAATAACTGAATCCGGGTATTGTTGTTCCGTGTCTGTGATTTGATCAGCCAGCTGTTGCAGCGCTGCATTCACGCACATGTGTGGAGGAATATAAACACTCACCAGAATAAAGAGGAAAACTACCGTGGCAAGTAGAAAGGCTTACAGTTAATAAAGAGCGCTTCCAAATTAGGACAGCACATCTTCTTTAATGTTGTTACATCTGTACACCAACTTTCATTGATGCAAAAGCATGTTCCACTGCCTCTCATTTTCCCTGTTAACTCCGCAATGCGATCCGCTCTGAACAGCTGAAAGCCCGGCAGATGTAATGCGCTGTCCGGAATGGCTTCACTCAGCCAGTTTTCTGTGAAGCACAAGGCAGCAGAGTTTGAAAAGTCCTTGTTTGTACAGGTGAGATGTAGTTCGTCCGTTTTGTTAGGAAGAGAGCGGAGATTCGCTAGATGAATGCTCGGCAGTGCTGTTCGAAGACTTTCTTCCTTCCTTGGAACAATAAAGAATATTTTGCATTGCATATATTAGGCCTGTCAATTGATAAAAAAAATGTAATCAATGGGGCCTGGGTAGCTCAGCGAGTATTGACGCCAACTACCTCCCCTGGAGTCGTGAGTTCGAATCCAGGGCATGCTGAGTGACTCCAGCCAGGTCTCCTAAGCAAACAAATTAGCCCGGTTGTTAGGGAAGGTAGAGTCATATGGGGTAACCTCCTCATGGTTGCGATTAGGGGATCTCACTCTCAATGGGGCACATGGTAATTTGTGCGTGGATCGCGGAGAGTAGCATGAGCCTCCGTGGTGTCATGCACAGCAAGCCATGTGATAAGATGCGCGGATTGACTGTCTCAGAAACGGAGGCAACTGAGACTAGTCCAATGCCACCCGGATTGAGGTGAGTAACCGCGCCACCACGAGGACCTACTAAGAAGTGGGAATTGGGCATTCCAAAAAAAAAAAAAAAAAAAAAAAAAAAATATATATATATATATATATATATATATATATATATATATATATATATATTTAATCAAATTAATTACATGGTATGCCGATTAATTAATTGAATTAATCGCATATATACATTTTTGCTGAGAAATTCAATATATAATGATTAAATATATATATTATATAATTTTGCTTACTGCCCCCTGGAGAAAACAGGTGGTACTTGCGTACATTTTTTTAACCTGTTATTTTTTTAGATAATTAATCGCACTGAATTAACACGTGAAATCAACAGTCCTAATTTAATGTGTGTGTATATATATATATATATATATATATATACCCCAACAGCACTTGTTGTGACTGCCTTATCTTTTTCACCTCTCATGAGTTTGAATCCTTGCTTATTTTATAATACTGCATAGCCTCTCATACATTATTTCTAAAAAAACGTATAATGTGTAAAAAGAGCTGTAATTAGCAGACTAGAAGCGTTGAACAAGACAACACTGTGCTATACACTTTAGGTCACTTAAATGTCAACATGTGGGTCTAGTGGTTAGGGCAAGAGCTACACCAGCTAGAGTGCACCTGAATTGGGTACTGATCAGGCTCTTTGGTCTGTAAGTCTCCCATCTGCAGCTCTTACAACCTGACACTCACTTTCTTATTGTCTCTCTCTTTCTCAGGGGATCAAAAAAAGTGTAAAGCACTCATGCCTCTCTTCCCTCTGTCTCTCTTTATCTTGCTCATCCACATTTTTTTGTGTCTGTTTTCTACTGTACCTTCTCTTCAGACCTACAGTATATGTTTACCTCACTGCATTTGCCGAAGGCAACCAAACAAAGTGTCAAAGTGTAGAAGGGTGAGAGACGGAGAGGGATTTTGACCACAAATGTTTTGATGAAGGACTGCAGTTACCCACCAAGATAGATGGACTACTGCAGAATTTTGACCTCTTGCACTTTTGACATACATAAGATGTTACTCAAAATGACAATAATGACTCTACAAAAAAGGGGAAGGATTGGGATTGAAAAAGTGTAATGGATTAATGATGAAGAGCAAAGTCTTTTCAGAACTATAATGTTTTGATTTAAATACAATTTTAAGTAATGATATTTTCATGGTAGATAACGGTGGCATGCATTTTTTTAAATGTATTTATTTTTATTTGGATGGGGGAAAAAGGATTTTGTTTTTAATGAATATCTCAATTTGTCTTGTAAGTGCATTGGCAGTTTATAGTGACACCTTAGAACACATTTGTTTCAAAAATGAGGCTTGTGCTTCATATTTAAGTATTCAGAAGGCATACAATAGGTTTTGGTGAGTAACACCACCATTATATATATATATATATATATATATAAAAAAAATCTTAGACATTTAATTCAATGAAAATCTTGAGATCCATTGTCTGTTCATAACTGCACGTGAGAAGCTTGATCACAGTGCAACTTGCATTGTTTAAACAGTTGTTGTGTTAAACATTTAAATTTTTTGCGTGCGTTACACCTGCGGTGCCTGCTACCTCTCCTGTACGCCACCGGAGGTCTCAAACTACATTTCCCATAATCCTCCGCTCTGTAGCAAGGACACCGAGGCAGGTGTGTTAAGATCCATGTGCGGTTTTAATAACAGAATAAATAGTAAAACAAAGTAGCAAAATAAGGAAAAACAAAAAGGCAGGCAAGGGTTCGGTACACAGGCAGACAGTCCAGAAAGGCAAACTAAGTAAATCCGATAGGCAGAGGGGTAATCCAATAAACAGGCAATACATCCACAAAACTCACAAGCAGGCTGGGGAATACGAGGAACAGGCAGGAGTCTGAAAACAGGATAGGTAAATAACACTCAGGAATGTTGACAAAGCAAACAAGACTTCACACTGAATGCCAGAAAACAGGGAACTTAAATAACCGGAGTTAATGTGAAACAGATGTGAGAGTAATCAGTCTGAGCGGTGGATTATGGGAAATGTAGTTCGTGAGATGTTAATACTCAGGGGATGGTGACCTCTGGTGGCGTACAGGAGAGGTAGCAGGCGCCACAGGTGTAACAGCGTGCACATGTTAGCCACTGTGAACAAGCCTCTCAAATTTCGATATGTTTCTCATCCTATGCTGTATCACTTTGATACAGTTGGGGGCAATCAGCGATCCAGTTGTACAGGCAACACTCCTCGTTAAGCCAGTGAGCAGGCAGCACAACCTTCCACAGATGACCTGTTCTTGCGCCCTATGACAGCTGGATTGAGCACAACTGAATGTAGGGATCTTGAGACAGGCTTTTCAAAGTTTCGAACTACGCTTAACACAGTGCTCATGCTAATTTTGTGGTAATCAATATTATGCCACACATGCCGTCAATTGAGCTTTACTTGTATTGAATCCGGAACATTCCTAAGGGATGAGGCGAAAAGAGATTTATTTGCCAACATAAGGAGTATCAAAATCGACGTCCCAATCAGAATGTGACCAAAATTTATGAAATCTATAATAGAGCCCATTGCACTCTATTGATTTGAGGTCTGGGGTCCACACACAAACTAAGAATTTACTAAATGGACAAACACCGTATTGAGATTCTGAAGGGACATTTCTGTAAGAATGCAGCTAAGAACACCAAATAATATCTGCAGATAAATATTATGGCTATGACCCCTAAAAGGGCCATTAAATTTCATACCTACTGAAACTAAAACTCCACCATAAAGCTCAAACCTATTAAGAGATTACACCCGAGGAGTGTCATGAAGCACAGCATGTTAAATATTTCAAATATAAACATTAAAAATAGTTTTAAAATATTTAAATGTATTACATTTTTTAATATATTTTTACAATGATATGTTATTAATATTAAAGTATTATTTACATATTTCCACATGGAACAGAATATTCAGAACATTCAGGAAATAATTTTGAGTGGGATTTTATCATGTATAAAATGTAAGACCCAGGAAATGTAATGCTGAACTAGATAGGGTCCATTTTGATTCCAACATTTTCTCTAAGATTTTATCACAAAAGAAGGCAAAATATAATGCTTTCTGTCTAAACAGAATGCAAAATATCCAAATGCATGACAACCTTGACCAACCCTGAACTTGAAAAAAGTCCTGACAGAGCCCAGACATAAAGGAAGCCAGACACAGAAAGACCTTGCTAACGAAAGAGGACACACTGAGCTCTTACTACACATAACGAGAAGGAAACAGAACTGTACTTTTGAACCTCTCGCTCTAACAACACATAAATCACAGAGATATTCGATCGTCATTATGCAAACTGCTACAAAGGGCATCTGTTCTGTGAATATGTGTAATGTTTACTAATGCTTTCTCTACGTTAACTGTTGTTTTTCGACATGAGGGTAAATGATGACAGAATTTTCATTTTTGGCCGACCATACGTTTAATAAATACAACCCTTTTCTCTTTTCTAAATGGATGGATCTCCCTGTACCTACAGACTGAGCTACAGAAGATGAGGCAACAGTCTCAGCAGACAAGGCAGTTCATTGACAAACACGAGGCAGAAGAACGCAAGCTGCTGAAGATCATAGCAGATGCTGATGCTGAGAAACTCCAACAGAAAAAAAGAGCTTGATCAGGTATACACAAGTGGAAGGTTTGTTGGAGTGTGTGTGCATGTGTCCTAGTGTTAGGACTTCCAGTAGCCACTCCACTATTTACACACCGATGAAAGAGACAGTAATCTAGGTTCATTCAGAAGTCATTAGACCTGGAGTCACATTTCTGACAGTGTCTGGTGGGACCAGGGGTCAACCTCTGTTTAAAGACTGCAAGAGCTAATGGAGAGCGGGGACACTTTGGAGGCTTAAATTGGACTTGGCGTTTTGAAATATTTAGTGCCTCTGATCTTAGTAAGTCAGCAGTCTAAGATGTTTTACTAATTGACCAGACAAATGATGCAAACAGTGGGCACTAAGAATGGGTCAAGATGTAACATACTTTTTTCTGTCTTGATCTATTATTATTATTACTTAATCCTAACACTAACCCCACCTAAACCTAACCCTAATCCTACATACTTCCTTAATGTGACATATTTCTGAGGGAAATGTTTTCATATTTTCAATGAGAAAAACTGCTGGGTGGGACCATATGTTTGGATGGGAGGTGTTGAAAAGTAAGAGGCATTCATGATGTCTTTGGAGTCGCAAGTTGTTACATTTAGATTACAGATTATTTTTGATTACCAAACAATTACTTATTTTAGAATAGCATGCACCGATGAATTGTTCACAATAAGGTACATGTATTACGAAAGTAAATAGGGTAAAGTTTGATTTCATGTTGACTTTATGTTGACATGTTGAAGTTATTCTTAAAGAAATATTCAGGGTTCACTACAAATTGACAGCATTAGTGGCAATATTTGTTACCACATGACTTGCCCCTCCTTTTCTTTAAAAAAAGCTAAAATCTGGGCTCCAGTGAGACACTTACAATGGAAGTGAATGGGGCCAATTTTTGGATGTTTAAATACTCACTTTTTCAAAAGTATAGCCACAAGACATAAACAATATGCATGTAAATATGATGTTTGTGTGATGAAATCACTTACTAACCTTTTCTGTGTAAAGTTATAGCCAATTTTACAATTCGTTGCCATAACGATGTAATGTCATCAAACCCTAAAACCCTAAAATGACTGTAAAAATGACAATTTAAACAACATTACAGCTCAAATAATACATGAGTTTTAATAGAAGAATTAATGTAAGTGCTTTTATAAAATTATAAATTTCACATTTCTGCCGTTAAACCCTCCAAAAATTGGCCCCATACACTTTTATTGTAAGTGCTTCACTTTAACCTCAATTTTTGCTTTTTTTAAAGAAAAGGTAATCAACATCTTGCCACAAGATACTGTTGACTGAGCTTAACTTGTATTGAACCCGGAATATTCCTTTAAATGCATTAAAAATGCCATTCACACAGATAATGGGCCTTCTCTATGAAACCCAATCAGAACGAATTTCTGTGTAAATCGTACATAAATCTGTTCTTAGGGACTGTTCACCCGAAAATGAAAATTCTCTCATTATTTACTCACCTTCATGATATCCCAGGTGTGTATGACTTTCTTTCTTCACCAGAACATATTTGAAGGAAAATATCTTAGCTCAGTAGGTCCTTAAAATGAAGTGAATGGGGATTTCTCTTTAAAGCTACAAAAATCACATTCAGTCAGCATAAATGTCATCAATACGACTCCAGTGGTTAAATAAATGTCTTCTAAAGTGATATGATCACATATGGTGTGAAAAAAAAATCGATATTTAAGTACTTTTTAACTATAAACCATTGCTTCAGGTAAGCTTCACGAGAGGGTGAAGTCCAAGCGTTCTCTAGTATGACATGTTCCGTTGCTATGATACAGAATTAATCTCATGTTCTCCACTTGGTTGAGACATCCAAGATAAGCACACAAACACAACATTGTGAGTAAAGAAACAGATTAATACATATCTAAAACAAAACCAATGAAGCTTCTGTGCAGCATTCCTCCTACACAGTTGTGAACAGTGCTGCTCTTCCGGCTGTGATTCATGTGCGTCAGTTCTCACGTGTTTCAAATGCCAATGCAATTATGTCACACGCATTTACCACTGCAGAACGGAAGCATGGTTTAGAGTTAAAAAACGTAATTTATCTTTTTCGCACCACAAGTGATCATGTCACTTTAGAAAACATTAATTTAACAGCTGCCATCGTGGATGAAGTTTATGCTGACTGTCTGTGATTTTTGGAACTTCAAAAGAGAGATCTCCATTCACTTAACCTACTGAGCTAAGACATTTTTCAGTTTTTCTTCAGATGTGTTCTGGTGAAGAAAGAAAGTCATACACACCTGGGGTATCAAGAGGGTGAGTAAATAATGAGAGAATTTTCATTTTTGTGTGAACTATCCCTTTAATGTAGTTTGTTGCATGCACTGCATGTATAAATAGCTTCAAAATGTAAATAGCTTGATATAACCAGTATTTTATAAAATACGTACCCTTGTACAGAAATTTGTGGAAAAAACATGTTTTCTTAAACACATTTCTATCACTTATTCAATAACAACATTGCTAGGCTTACAGCAGCTTCCTTTGTAATGCTAACTGGTTCACAATAAAGATCATAAAGTGGATGTAATGTTAATATCTGCTGCTATACATTGCTAATGTTGGTTCTTTGGTAAAGGTTAGCAGTTGGCCAGATAGATTCAAAGGGCACTCTATCCGAATTACCTCTGCTCAGTCAGGGAGGTCCTGCAAGCCTCCACGGGGTTTTCCCCCTTCGAGCTCTTGTATGGACGTCGGCCCCGCGGGGTGCTTGATGTCATATGGGAGGCGTGGGAGGAAGGACCTTCCCAAAACAAGAATGAAATTCAATATATCCTTGATCTTTGAGCAAAGCTACACACACTGGGTCAGTTGTCACAACAAAATTTGCTCCAAGCTCAAGAGACACAAAGGCTGTATAATAGGGGTACCCAGCTACGGGAATTTGCACCGGGAGAAAAAGTACTTGTATTACTCCCCACATCGAGCTCAAAATTGCTCGCTAAGTGGCAAGGACCTTTTGAGGTTACACGGCAAGTCGGGGATCTCGATTATGAGGTTAAGCGAATGGATAGAGGCGGAGCACGTCAAATTTACCACCTCAACCTCCTTAAATTATGGAGAGAGGCAGTACCCGTGTCCATGGAGACGGTAGTTCTGGAGAGGGCGGAGCTCGGGCCTGAGTCGGGTGGTGGAGGTATGTGGAGCAGGATGTGGTCGTGTGTCTGTCACTGGGGAGAGAGGAAGCGGTAAGGGCCAACACCTGGTGATTACTGATGCTTAACACCTGTGTCTCATTACAGTGATGACAGAGACGGGCTTGAAAGAGCTGCCGAGAACGCCGGAGAGACAGAAAGAGTCAGAGACAGAGACACAAAGTTGTAAAGCTGAAGTTTATATTTATTGTGAAGCTAAAGTGTATGTTTGTTGTAAAGCTAAAGTGTATATGTCAATTGTGAAGCTGAAAAGCCAAAACTCTGATTGTGAAGCTGAAAACGCTGAATAAAAAGCTGACTTACATGGACTGCCACCCCGCTTCCCGCTTCCTTATTGCTGGAAAGTTTACAAATATATTTTAAGTTTACTGCAATATATTAAGTTATGTAATAATTTATAAGTACTTTGAAAGTATGGGGAGACCACCTTGGTTGCATCATTCGAGCTGTGTCATGGAAGTGGGCGGTCACTGCTGAGCTCATTTGCAGCAGAATGTTTGCAACAATCATGGGTAGTGTAGTTCTTCAACACAAATTCCACTATAAAACGTCATTGTTTTTTCAAATGAAGTTGAAATTACACAGACTAATTATAAGTTATCATTAAAATAAGTGGCGTAACTTGGATGTTACGTTCCCTGTCGGCCCCCTTTCAGGCGGACATCACGGGCCCCCCTCTCACCCTGGGCCCCGGTACGGCTGCACGCCCTTCTCTACCAGTAGCTATGGCACAAGTTAAAATCAATTCACCTATGGAGAAAATGAATGGGATACTTACTTACACTACCCTACTGTTGCGCTCTAGTACTGTAATGCAAAAACATTGCATTCTCATTATTGTACTGTGAAAAAAAAACATTCTCATAAGAAAAATTTATAATATGTATAATTACATTTACAGATTTAAGGCAGTACCAGTAAGTTATATAATTACAAATACATACATCTTTATTTTTTTAATTTTTTTTATTTGCATTACAGTAATGAGAATGAAATGTTTCACATCACAGTAGGCTACTGAGAACTGGTTAGAGAAATGTGCTTAAATGAATATATCGAAAACAACGTCACAATGCATACATAATCTGAATGGCCCTTTATGCAAAAGATAGTTATTTTGTTTCTTTTGAATATGGGGTGAAATATGACGCAGACTGTTCTTGAGTCATTTTCCAAAACTTTCGCCACATATTTTGTAACATGTTGTCATTAGCTGTTATCCTGAAAACCTTGCCACGCTGTGCTGATTCATAAAATCTTTGTAGGGAACACACAGACACTTGCCTTTTTATTTCTGTAATATATCATCTTACATCAGTCAGAGGTGAAACCACATTTTTTAGGTTTTTCTCACAGAAAGCTGTTTGTTATCTGTGTTCGTGGTGTGGCCTCCGTTGTCAAGGTGATATGTGAGCGAGACCTCCTGGGGACGCAGTTGGTAAAGAGGAACAAAGCGCTGGCATTACTGTATGAAAGGATAAAAATCCAGCAGTCCATAATGAACAAGGGTGAGATGCAGTACAATGAGAGAGTTGAGCATATCCGACTTCTTTCATCTGAGTTCAGTAGAAGAAAGAAAGTCATACACATCTGGCATGGCATAAGGGTGAGTAAATGATGAGAGAATTTTCATTTTTGGGTGAACTATCCCTTTAACATCACATTGGAATGCTAAGGGGCCGTTCACACCAAACATGTTTTTGCATTTATCTCCACGTTTTTGTTGTTGTTGTTATTTTTAATGTAAACATGCACTAGATGCACGTCTTTGACCATTGTGCCACATTTAGCTGTTTTTGTCAGTGTTTTGCTCTGGAGCAGCACTTTTTTTAGATGCCGTATCAGGTTAAAAATAATGGCAACTTTTAAAAGCGAGACTTGAGAGACCTGTGTTCTGTTATATTTGTTGTGCTGTTCTAGCTTTTTAATGCAAAAACTTGTTTGGTCTGAACGGCCCCTAAAGCCTGTTTCACACAATCGGTGCTTCTCAATCAGAAGGCTGCAGCCTAGTTAGGCTGGATATCTCGGCTGCCACGTCATCAAGCACAGTCAAAGGGCGTGTCAATTGTGAGGAACTTTGGAAGTCCACCTCGCTTCGCAGTCTTCATTCTATCTACAACGTACATATCTACAAATAACTTGAAGAGGATCAGCATTCTCTTTATTTTGGCGCCCTTGCTAACAGGTTACAGCGTTCACACTGCACACGTTTCTGAACTGAAACAGTGAAAATGCACTGTAAACCTACAGTATTTGTCAACATATTTTAATTTAAAATAACATTATGGCCACTATCAAAGAAAATTCTCAGTGTTGTAACCCAGAAATTGAGTTTTTTTCTGTTCAGAGCAGCAGCTCTGTTACACGGCAGACACTGTGTGAAAGCTTAACACGTGCCTGCTGACATTGCTGCAAATGCAAAAAAGCCTAAGATTTGAATTTCATTTTGTTTGGCTGTTGTACAAGTTGTTTTCTACGGAAATGGTTTATATTTAACTGAGCACAACAAAGTCCGTTTGTAAAGAGGGTCTGGGTACAGTTTATGTGGAGTCTAAGATGGGTCGTAATTGCAGAAGTGAACTGCTTTTGATTTCATTTCATAGTACAATGCATTTATCATTGCTTCTTGTATGCAAATTGCCTTCATCGAGCAGCTTGCATAATTTGCATCGCTTTCAAAGCATCTGCAGCAGACAGATGCATGTGCATGTACATTTTGGTATTAAAATCAAAGGGTGAAACATGAGAAAAACAGTGAAACTTCTGCCTTATCCTGAGTTGTTACCTATTTTTAGTGATAAGCAGCTGTCTCTAGTACTAACTGTGATACTTTGATGATGCAAACATTCCGTGGTTTGGAACCAAGTACCTGCAGGCTCAGGAGGAGGGCAATGGAATCAAACCATACATTTAAACAGCCATAACTTTTCTTTCTTGCAGTTAAACACTCAAAACATCTCATTGACAGGTGTTTAATTCCTTTTGGGAAACTCTAACATACTCTGTGGTAGTATAATGACATAGCGATTATGCCTCCATCAAAAGTACATACCACTCTGAGAGACAGAGCTAATTGGGTGATGTCGAATAATTCTCTTCTCAGTATTGACCAGTGAGATGTTTATTGATATTTTCAAAAGCTGTAATTCACCACTCTCATTAACAGTTACTTTTTTGATCACAAAGGACAAGCGATAAAAACCCCTTTATAGGAGTTCTTAGCTGAGTAAAAAGGAGATGGCAACAACTTGCTGTTTTAGGGGAAAGTGAGTTAACGACTGAAAGCACAAGCAGGTCTCTCCCATCTAAAGGCAAACCAGATCCATAACAGATGCTGCTTCTTACACCCTGTCTACACTGGACTTGAGTGTTGCGTCGCATCAAAAGTAATAAAACCCATTTCAACTCAAAAACGCTTTTTCCACAGATGCCACTCTGTCTCATGCCAATGCAAAATCACTAAATGTTCAATTAGTCTGAATTATGCACTGATAATTCCATGACCTGAAATTATTTAATTACATTTTCAAAGGTTTTCTACAGAAAAAGCAGAAAATTGCTTTACTTTAAAGAGACCTTTAATGACCACTTGAGCACAAATCTAAAAGTATCATTAAAATCTAAATCATACTCTTAGTTAGCTTTAGAAAGAAACTTAAAACAAACATAATAAGAAAAAAAAGCTATTAATTAAAAGGCTCTCTGGAATATGTGATTCTGATTAGTTAATCAGTGAGAAATATTTTTGTAAAGTGAAAGCTGCATTGTTTAATTGAATACAGCCGAAGGCAACTGATTTCCTAAACAGCTGTGCTAGTTTTGTGTCTCTCATATATCACTCTTTTCACACAATAAAATAAATAAACTAAAACAATAATTTCAGCTCAAATAATATTTTTCATGTACATGTAGTTATTTCGCACGTCGCCATATAATTAGCGGGATAATGTACAATCAGCCAGTCATTATCGCAAAATAAACCTTTTTTGGGTGGTACAAGACCCCTACAGGGTGATCCTGATGACCCTCATTTTCATTTTGCAAAAATGATCAGTAGACTGTACATAATACCATGTCTTACATGACTATTATCAAATAACTGTACATTACCTTTCATGATCTCTTGTTTTTCAGCTGCCTGTTTCTAAAGGTCATATGCATTTAACTAGTTTGGAGCAACATTAGGGTGTGTGAATGATGGCAGAATTTTCTTTTTTGGGTGAAAATGTCCTTTCCAGTAAAAGGTACATGTGTCATTGTCTTCCCTTTGCTCTAAAACATATGTGAGGGTCATTAAACCAGTGGTAAGGTTTCAGAGCAACTAGCCAGCAGCCTCTGTGCCAGATGGGTTGACTTGATGCCAAATTTGGATGCCATGTTCTCTGTAGATGTACAAACCTCCATGGTAAACAGGTGGCAAAATTGTGTAATTATTGCTGTCATCAGTGCCTCTCTCCAAGAAACTGACTATGTGATCTGGCTGTGAAGCAATGTTTTCTTTTAGCCTTAAGAGTACCTGGGCCAAGTTTATGAGATGAAAGTCTCAAGAGAAACTCGCAACCTTCTGCTTTCAACAGAACACTTGATGTGGCAGGACTGACTTTGTTTAAATTAACATTAACCAAAAAAGTTTCATTGTTAGTTTATATTAACTAATGGATTGGTTTCGTGCTCACAGAACAGATGTGTTTTCAGCTAGCTCTTGAATGTTGAGATGGTATCAGCAGACCATGTGGAGATTGGAAGCTCATTCCACCACAGAGGAACAGAGAAAGTGAATGACTGTGAATAAGACTTTGTGCCTCTTTGCAATGGGACTACCAGAAGCACTTGTTCATTGACCGTAGAGAACAAGATGGGACATAGACTTGGAGAAGTGAACTGAAGTAAGAAGGTGCTGTTCCGGAGTCAAAGCCTTCAATTTGAAGGTGGTAGCCAGTGGAGTGAAATCAAGGGTGGTGTGATGTGAGCCCTCTTTAGCTGATTGAAGACCAGACTTGCTGCTGCATTCTGGACTGTCGGCAGTGGCTTAATCATACTAGCTGGGAAGCCGACCAACAGAGCATTACAGTAGTTTAGCTTTGCAAGTGTTTTCTCAGTTTGCATGGTAAGGTCTGCTTTTAGCTATGACATATAGAAGTGCATCTTAATCAAGGTAAGCCATATCCAAATCAGGCATTGGCACACATCAAAGGTAAAAGCAGAGGTGGTGGTGTATGTTTTATGATCAACAAATCCTGGTGTGACCAGAGGAACGTACATTCTATCAAGTCTTTCTGCTCTCCTGATCTGGAATTTCTCATGCTTCTGTGTCGACCATTCTGGCTACCGAGGGAATTCACAGCAGTCATTATCACTGCTGTGTACATCCCGCCACAAGCCAACACAGACCGGGCACTCAAGGAACTGTATGGGATTATAAGCAAGCAGGAAACCGCACACCCTGAGGCCACGTTCATTGTGACCGGGGACTTTAATAAAGCCAGTTTCAAATCAGTCGCACCAAAATACCACCAGCACATTATTTTCAACACATGAGGGGATCAGGTTTTGGACCATTGCTACTCTCCCTTCCGGGATGGCTACAAATCCCTCCCCCGCCCACCATTTGGCAAATCGGACCACTCTTCCATTCTGCTTCTGCCCGCTTACAGGCAGAAACTGAAACAGGAAGCACCCACCCTCAGAACGATCCAGTGCTGGTCGGACCAATCAGACTCTACGCTACAAGACTGTTTTGATCACATGGACTGGGAGATGTTCCGGTCCGCCTCTGATGACGACATCGAGCTTTGCGCTGATAGCGTAATGTGTTTCATCAGAAAGTGCGTAGAGGATGTTTTTCCAACCAGAATAACATGGATCTATCCAAACCAGAAGCCATGGATAAATAGCAATGTTCGTGCGGCACTTAATGTGTGGACCTCCACTTTTAATTCCGGGAACGCGGAGGAGCATAAACAAGCCAGTTATCAGAACAGCAAAACGCCAGTACAGGAACAAGATTGAAGGACAGTTTAACACCACCAAATCTAGAAGCATGTGGCAGGGAATTAACATCATCATGGACTTTAAAGGGAATAAAAACTCCGCCATGAACATCGCTGCCTCTCTCCCGGATGAGCTAAATACTTTTTAATGCTCATTTTGAGGGAAATAACACCGCCCTCATGGAGAGAGCTCTCGCCCAAGCTACAGAGGTTAGTTCACTCTCTGTCTCTGTAGCGGATGTAACCCGATCCTTCCGACGGGTGAATATCTGCAAAGCCGCGGGCCCAGACGGCATTCTGGGCCGCGTCATCAGAGTGTGCGTGAACCAGCTGGCTGGTGTTTTCACGGACATTTTCAACCTTTCCCTCTCTTTCCTTCCTTTGTCTGTAGTCCCCACATGCTTTAAAACATCCACCATTGTGCCTGTTCCAAAGCAATCCAAAATAACTTGCTTAAATGACTGGCGTCCTGTTGCTCTGACCCCCATCATCAGCAAATGCTTTGAGAGACTAATCAGAGATTACATCTGCACTGTGCTGCCTCTCTCTCTAGACCCATTGCAGTTTGCTTACCGCAACAACTGCTCCACTGATGATGCCATTGCATCTACAATACACACTGCTCTCTCCCACCTAGAAAAAAAGAACACTTATGTGAGAATGTTGTTTGTAGACTACAGCTCAGCATTCAACACCATAGTGCCCTCCAGGCTAGATGAGAAACTCCAGGCTCTGGGCTTAAACAGCTCACTGTGCAGCTGGATCCTGGACTTCCTGTCAAGCAGATGCCAAGTGGTTAGAATAGGCAGCAACATCTCCTCATCACTGACCCTCAACACTGGAGCCCCACAGGGCTGTGGCAACACATAGCTCCAATGCCATCATTAAGTTTGCTGATGACACGACGGTGGTAGTTTTGATCACTGACAATGATGAAACAGCCTACAGAGACGAGGTGCACACTCTGACACACTGGTGCACAACCTCTCCCTCAGTGTCAGTAAGACAAAGGAGCTTGTGGTGGACTTCAGAAGAAAAGACAGACACAGTCCCATCACCATCATTGGAGCACCAGTGGAGAGAGTCAGCAGCTTCAAGTTCCTGGGTGTCCACATCACTGAGGAACTCACATGGTCCATCCACACTGAAGTCATTGTGAAGAAGGCTCATCAGCGCCTCTTCTTCCTGAGACGGCTGAAGAAGTTTGGAATGAACCGCCACATCCTCACACGGTTCTACACCTGCACTGTAGAGAGCATCCTGACTGGCTGCATCTCCGCCTGGTACGGCAATAGCACAGCCCACAACCGCAAAGCACTGCAAAGAGTGGTGCAAACTGCCAGACACATCATCAGAGGTGAGCTTCCCTCCCTCCAGGACATATATACCAGGCGGTGTGTGAAAAAAGCTCGGAGGATCATCAGAGACTCCAGCCACCCGAGCCATGGGCTGTTCTCACTGCTACCATCAGGCAGGCGGTATCGCAGCATCAGGACCCGCACCAGCCGACTCCATGATAGCTTCTTCCCCCAAGCAATCAGACTTTTGAACTCTTGATCTCCCACGATCAAATACATCAGCACTGCACTTTATTACTCTTACTCTTATATCTCACACCGGAATGTCATAAATGATATTATTATAATATTATATTCTCTCTTAACAACTTACTATCAACCGACAGCCTGAATGTCAATACAGTACAATACAACCTACTGTACATTCTATATATACTATATATACTTTTTTTTTTATAGAATAATGTGTATCTATATTGTGTGTATTGTATATTGTACAGTGTAAGTTATTATTTGTATATTGTGTTGTGTGTAATTATGTGTATATTAGGCATTAATTGTGTTGTGTTAATTTGATGTTATTGTAAATTTGTATATGTCTCATCACTGTCACGACTGCTATGGTGATCGGAACTGCACCCAAGAATTTCACACACCATTGCACTTGTGTATATGGCTGTGTGACAATAAAAGTGATTTGATTTGATTTTGATCACTATCCTAGGTAATTAGTTTAAATAAATTCACACATAATTAGGCCCTAACCCTAACATAATTAAAGTCACTAGTTAAATATGCTCTTGGCTTTCTGGTCCAGATACACATTATGAGCCAGGTCACTAGTCATTTAAGCCTTTCAGCCAAGCAGGCCCAGGCACACATAGAGGCTTACAGTATATTAGAGGTCTGCACCGGACTGTTTCTTTCCATCTAGCACCCTGCCTCTCCTGCAAGTTTTTATCCTGAGCCTGAATGCTCCCACTGAATTTTAGTCCATGTTCACCTTCTCTCTGCCCACAGTGCTTTTCTTCCCGACCGTTCTCGTTACCTTGCAATTGTTTTCCTCATTGGGCAAAAGCCATTCAAATAGACAATACGTGTACACAAAGAAGTTTCACATCCTTTGATAACACAGTGTGTCCACACTTTGCTCTGCCATTCTTCTAATGCCCCATTGACTACCAGCATAGCCAGCCCTAAATATTGAATAACTGGATGCACATGCTGTGTGCACATTTTTGCATTGAATTTTGTGTTTGTTGTTAGAATAAATGAGTTGTTAAATAAAATAATAATAGTTGTTTTTTTTGTTTTTTGTTTTTTTTGTTTTTGTTTTTTGCATTCATTAAAAAAAGCAATCCACATTAGTCTTTTCTGGTTATTCTCTGACCACCCATTCCCATCCACAACTCATGGACGTACTGTCCGCTATACCGCCTTCAACTCTGAAATTTAATCCAGTGCTGCAAGAAATCTAATCGGGTCCCATGGGTCCTGCAGGTGTTCTGTGGGAATGCAGACCTCTAGCTTAGATCATTAGCGATATGCCATTCAGTCTAATTGTGCAGCATGCTTATCTCAGTATTTTTGTGTATGTTCTAGCAGTGGCAAGTCTCCGTACTTGCTCTGCAGCAGTAGCCCAGCAAATCTAGTCTGCCAAGGCCGATATCCTATCACTATGTCATGCCCATATGAACACTCTAAATTGTATAGAGAGTTGAGCTTGTACTCATTCATTTTCATTATGTTTGGAATGATATGATGTGACACATAAATAATGACAGAATTTGAGGCGAAAATATCCCTTTATGTCACCTTTCTTGGGTGGCAGTGTCAAAATTTCCCATTGAAATCTCATAGGAAGAGATTAGTGGGAGTTCAACTATTCATGTACTGTAGTATGAACCATGCATATAACTTTAATGAACACCGTTTTAAATCACAAATTGATACGGTCTCAGGCTTTTAACCAAGTCACCTTTATCATGAAAAGGTATTGCCCACATTTATTAATAAGGTTTGAGGCTTGCCAATACAGTTTTAGAAAGGTAGAACCGTTATCAATCAAAGCCTTAGGAGCTGTTCAGACTGAGTATGTTTTTGTGCAAAAAGTACTTTTAATTTAACATGCCATCTAAAAAAATCTCATGCATGAGAAACTGAAACTACAGCGAGACACGACACAGCAGTCAGAAACATCAGTCTAGCACATGTTTGCATTAATTTTTTTTTTTTTTTTTAAACAGTGCAGATGGATGAAAAAATTTGTTTTGACCGGCCCCTTACTGATGAAATTTGGTCTGAGTGGTGCTTTATTGCCCGACACAGGCAAATTAAGTATGAGCAATAGTAATAGTGATGCTTGCTATAGCATGCATCACTAATTAAAAATGTGGTACTGATTTTGATGTACCAATTTTGTACTAAATCTGGCCATAATTTATGCTATAATGAACTATACAGTATTGCATTATTTGGCTTGTGATATTCATTAGATGATTCAAATCAGAGAGTGGAAGGAACAATACAGCAGAGCATGGACCAATGATGCGAAAGTATGTGTGTGTGTGAGTGTGTCTGGGTTGTCTTTGATCCAGCTTTGAACCAAATTGTTGTGTTGGATGTTTGTCTAATGTAATGAGGAGGTCTTTCCATTTCAAGTTATTTCAAAGAGCCCTTACGTGAAAATAAATGATGTTTGGCTAAATCTGCATGGATCACAGGGTTACCCTTATGTGCTCTTCACATCAATTAACAGAGCTCTTGAGAAATGTAAGTACAAGTTCTACTGCTCTCAAACTTATCTTCCTTTTCATTTTATTAGAGAAAAATTATATAATTGCCTCTCTGAAAAAAAGGAAAGCAATAGTAAGAAAAGAAAAACAGAATGAGAGAGAGAGAGAGAGAGAGAGAGAGAGAGAGAGAGAGTAAGACAGATAGACCTTACATTTGACATTCAGCTCAGTGGTGCACATTTTCTGCACAAAGGCCTTGGACTCTCATTGTTTTATATGTGTACTGCTGTAGGCTCATTTCTGTAACGTTTCAACTCTTTCTATTTTTCCTATGTCTCTCTCTCACTGGCACTTAATAGATCTTCTCCATCGTCTCTACCTTTATTCTACTAGATTCTACTTTATTTCTACTAGGTTCCCCTTCAGGTCTCAATAATATGGATTTAAAAAAAAATAACAAATTCTGCTGGCTCGATTGGGCCAGTAATTCAATATTTTACTTGCCCTGGCAATATTTTCACTGGTCCTGAGGCAAAAGACTATTTGCACTTGGTGTAAATAGCACTTGAAACACAGAAATTGAAGACAAACTAGTGTGGATGCGCTTTTCTCGTGCGGACGACCCGGGTTCTATTCCATTTTTTCTCATTCTGTTTCCTGTCTCCAGTCTTAATATTTTCTTTAATACTACTTATAATAATAAATACAAATGAATACACTGTAAAGGTTGATTTTCCCGCAGTCATTTGGTCACAGTGAAGGTCGGAGAGTTGAGAGGTTGAAAGGTTTGATCTGGATAAAATAAACCACCATAATATGGTGTTAATATAGTAACCATGTTTAATTTTGTGTTTACAATGATTTTACCTCAAAATACCATGGTAATACTATGGTTAATGTAGTAAAACCATGGTACATTTTTGTAAGGGAATGTTAGGGTTAGGTGTAGGGGTAGGGCTTGGTGTAGGGTGTCTGCAGGACTCTAAATAAACATGCTGTAGTGATGACCCTATTCTCAGTTCCGCAACTCCCTATACGTATCTTACGCAGTCTGCATAGGGCACCAACTCCGTAGGGGGGCACCAGAAACTCCACTGGGTGCCCTTCCTCGCATGTTATACTTTATTCAAGGACCCGATAACAGGCGATCATCTCGCAGCTGACAGATTATCACCTCAGTTTAGCAATAAATGCTAAACTGTGTTCCCTGGAACTCAAAAGATTGTGCTGTTTGCCATCCAATTTCGTTGAAGGGGTTTAAAGTTTTCAAGCTTCAAAAGGTTGCAAAAGCACCATGAAAGTAGTCTACACAACTTGTGTGCTATATTCCACGTATTTAGAATACATATGATATCTTTGAGTGAGAAACAGACCGAAGTTCAAGATGGTGATTTAAAATAGTTCGAGGTTTTAAAACATGTCTTGAGACGCTTGCATTCTGTTCCATTCCATTGTGATCTGAAACTGCTTTTGAATGCAAGAACATGTCCTGTGTGATCCCTTGCTCAGCACCTCTATGCACTTTCAGACTACTGAACTGATGGCACAAATGAAGCACTGGTCCGACTGGGTAAGTTATGGTTCCCTCAACTTGCCTGAACCATTATCTAACAGCCTCGGGCCGTCAGGCCATCCTCATTTTTGATCCCTGCTTTCCCTCTCTCCATTTCTCTCTGCCTCTCATCCACCTTTGGTTGGGATAGGTGAACCACACAGAACAGACCATATGTTCCTCTCATGCTCTGGCTCGTTCAATGCCAACTTTTTTTAAAAAGCAGTTGAGTGGTAGCCTGACAGATGGATTCTCAGTATTCTGCTACCATTCAGATCAGCATGAATATTTCATAAGCATTAAATAAACATTCCTTAAGCATTGTCTAATTGCTAGATGAGCTGCCTTGAGCTTTTCTTGGAGCATGCCATAACAGACCATTTGCTCGATCAAGGAGATCCAGTTCCTCAGATAGAAGGATTTCATGCCTTTCATGTGGTCCTGACAGCTGGTAAAATCTAATCACCATACTGACAAAAGTTACAGGCGAAGGTTTTTGCACTTCTTCTAGAATTAACTAAGTGACGTTGATGAGTTTGCAGGTTGGTGTTTGAGTAATCTCAAAAGATTAGGAAGGGTGTTTATGATCCAATTTCTGTATACTGTATACAGCCTTGAATAGGCTTTATTCAAGATGTCAAACCACAATAAGACACACTTGTTAATGAGAAATTGCCTGTACATGATGTATCTTCTAGCCTAGGCTAAAGCAGAGACTATTTAGCAGAGATGCGCCACTTCTATTAAAATTAATTGGAGAAATTGGAATGCCCAACTAAGCTCTAGTGCCCAATGGACAACGGATGTAGAAATAAAATCCCGCCTTACAGATAAAAGAGCCAATCACCTTTTAGATACAGACATCGCCAATCATCTAGAGAACATGCATTTTATGAAACCAGCGTTGTCAGATTTTACTGCTGATTTGAAATATGTTCTTTGATCTTAATCTTGACCAACCATTTTTTAGATTTTGGTGTTCCCCCATTCAAGTAGATAGGAGCTGCACTGTCATGACTGGAAATAGCCTCCCGGGAGAATTCCAAAGATGGCCACCAGTGGACTGACTTTCTAGAAAGACTTTGGCTAAAGTCAACATGATCACACAAGAAGTCAGCATGTTGTTTCCATTGTTACCTTAGGATCAGCCACATTATGCCGACTCACTGACAAGTGCCATCTCCTATCAGATATGTCATTGGCTCCAGTGTGTTTACCTTTCCTTGTGGTGCGACTGGAAGCGTGTTGTGTCAGCAGCGTGGGAGACCTGTTTTGGAACCCGCGTTGAAACCAATAATTAATCGTGTTCGCATAATCAATGACGAGCGCGATTGTGTTTTATTTTTTCCATAATCGGTGACGAGTGTTATTCGGTGCATTTTTACCTCTAACATAAACTTTTTACTCCACTGATGGTTAGGTTTGAGGTTTGGGTTGAATAGGTACCGTTCATAAAATATGCATTGCTCTTCACTAAATTACAGCCTGTACAGCTTTAAACAACTTGCTTCACAACTCGCTTTTAGCGCCCCTCCATGGACATTTTATCTGGAAAATGGAGCTCACACGTGCCCATATGGTCAGATCAGTTTGCTAAAGTCAGTAATGTACAGTATGTTCCTTGATAATGATTTTGGTGAATTTAAAGCTGCACTTTCAAGCTCTCTATCGACATCTGTGGAAACTTAAAATTGCAAGTCATTTTCGGAAGATCATTGTTTTGTGCATTTATGTCAGTTGTGTTTGAGCACTGCTCTTCAGGGCAGATGAATCTCATGGTTTGAGGTTACCCTTGTACACCATATCATCTCGGAGATATATTCGCCTGCAGAGCCGGAATCATTAAGTGTAATTTTTAAGTTAATATTTTATTATTCGCTTAAATGTTTTTAACAGAGATTTTATTTGCTTTGATGAAGATAAACAACACTCTAATTGACATATTTTAATATGATTATTAATTTTTTTAATCTAAACTAAAATAAAATGGCAAGTTTCATTGAATATCTACGCAGCACCGCTTAGTGGTTGAAAAAAAAAACCTTCTTTTAACTTTGGATATCTTTTGTCTACAATCATGATTCTATCTTTACATTTCTTGGGTCATAGGAAGTACAATGAAGTCTATCATACTTAGGTCAGCAGTGGCGGACAGGCCATTGGGAGAACCGGGACTTTTTAACACAGTTGTATTTCTTGGGAAATAACTGCAGTCTATAGCAGGCGATTGTTAATATTGTTAGTTAGTGTATGGTGGTGGGTGGATGTTGATGTTTATGGTGCTGATGATAATTGGGCCTTTACTCTGGAAGAAGGCCAGTTCTGGACACTCTTGCCTTTTGTTTTGTTTACTTGTCGGCGATTGACTGCACATATTCTGCTCAATGCCACTGAAAAACCTCACACTCATATATAGTGTATATATCCACAGAATCAATGTGGAGCCATGGAATGCAAGTAGGTATATGTTGTGTTTGTGGATTTGTGTGCCGTTGTGTGAGAGAGTCCTGAACTTTATAAGCAGGTTGATTAAAGTTTAAGTCTGTGATATCAACCCTGCCTTCCTGAATAAATCGATCTATATTCCCTAACCCACTGTTTCTCTCGCCCTCTGTATCTCAATGCAAATCTCACTCTAAACAGAGAAAGGTATGGGCAAAGAATGTTTTTTTCCCATTCTAAATCAGTTATTTATTTGTCATCATGGAATTCATTTGTTGACAGTGAAAGATGGATGGCTTGCTTTGCTTTAGTGGACAGTGATGTATTCATGCGAAATGCGGCTGTAAAGAGAGAATGGCGAGGACAGGAAAAACAAAAGCTTTGCCAAAAACACAATTAAAATGCATAAATTAAATCCAAAACCAGCAATAGGCAAGCACATGGAAAGGCTGCCTGTTATTTTTCCAATCTGTACAGGTGATCCTTTCGGGGTTCTATTGTCCTGTGTGTGCCGCAATAAAATGACCATTGACTAAGATTAATTGTGTCTCCTAAAACCAATGATGTCAGTTATTATGCTTTCATATCACATATTGTGTTATTATTTATGTCTCATATATACTGTAGTTCCTTTTCAAAGTGTAGAAAAACAGAAGATGTAAAAGAGTTTTTCTGTCATGAACACTACTTTACCCTTCTAATTAACGAGTTTGACTTCTTCAGCTATTCACATTAATAAAAAATGCACAAAATCAATACAGTCATGCAAACTCCTTATAGAAATTTTTTTATGAGGACCACTATGAGGACCCTATTTATTCTTATGGTTTTGAAATTAAATGTTCAGTTAGCACATATGAGTGTGATGGTGTCTACATACTTTTGGCTAAGTACTGCATTTGTATTTTAAGTGAAAGATAGAGGTACCACCAAAATGATTTTATTAAACATAAAATGGCCTTTCATTTCCATTAATTAAAGACTCATATTTTAAAGAATAAATAATATTTGGTTGGTTTTAATTTTTACCTCAGACTGTTACGCCCTGTGTTGTTTTGTAAATTCTTGCTCCGCTCTCTTTCTCTGAGCGTGTGGGTGTTTGTCTTGTTTGCGTTCTCAGTCTGTTCCAGGTGCCGCCAATTCGCAATTGGTTCCAC
Organism: Myxocyprinus asiaticus; assembly: GCF_019703515.2. NCBI lineage: Eukaryota > Metazoa > Chordata > Actinopteri > Cypriniformes > Catostomidae > Myxocyprinus > Myxocyprinus asiaticus. The sequence goes on from NC_059351.1 coordinate 45,994,141, forward strand.
CTTCCATTGGCTGTTCTTGATTGTGTGCCTAATAAAATTCCTGTGCTGCTTTTCAGATGCGAGCGGTTGCGGATCCGGACTGTTTCCACTGCACGCACGCACGCAGTAGTAGTGTTTAGCTGCATCCGAAACCACGTACTGTCACAGTATGTACTGTATTTGATGAAGGATGCACAGTACGTTCTTTTAGGTATGAATGCGAGTAGTATGAATAGATTTCGGACATACTTCATCTGGGTACGTGGGCATTGTCTCGTGATCCAAATATATGACATAAGAGCAACAACTGCGAAAACTATCTGCTCAGGTTTTTTTTTTTCTCCCGTTTTCTCCCCAGTTTGGTATGCCCAGTTCCCAATGCGCTCTAGGTCCTCGTGGTGGCGTAGTGACTCGCCTCAATTCTGGTGGCAGAGGACGAATCACAGTTGCCTCCACATCTGAGACAGTCAATCCACGCATCTTATCACGTGGCTTGTTGAGCACGTTACCGCGGAGACCTAGCACGTGTGGAGGCTCACTCTATTCACCGCGGCATCCACGCACAACTCACCATGTGCCCCACCGAGAGCGAGAACCACATTATAGCGACCACGAGGAGGTTAGCCCAACGTGACTCTACCCACCCTAGCAACTGGGCCATTTGGTTGCATATGAAGCCTGACTGGAGTCACTCAGCATGCCCTGCATTTCGAACTTGCGACTCCAGGTGTGGTAGTCAGCGTCTTTGCTTGCTGAGTTACCCAGGCCCCCATCAGGTTTTTTTTAAACAAGCACCATTTAGGCACAGGGAACAATTATCTTGGTATATATATATATCTATATAGCACTTACAGTTGAGAAGAACCATCCGACTCGCAATTCACCACCATCCTTTTAAATCCAATGTTTTGAATGTGACGTCGCCTCAGCTCCCTAGGGATTATGGGACCGTTAAGTGTCCAGTTGATCCGCATTTCAGAATCTTACCAGAAATAGTAGGTCATCCGTGTACTTCTCGTTAACTTGCTTCATGAATACTGTGGATTCAGACATACTACTCTGTTGGCCTACTGTTTTAGCATACTATTTAGTAGGTAAATATGGATATTCGCATGTAGTCAATGTATTTTTGACTCAATGTATTAAGCAGTTAGGTCCAAGTATGTATAGCTGCAGACCGGAGACCTCCAAGTGGGAGAGGCTCACCTCCAAGTGGGTGGGGCTTATGCAGCAAGTAGGCAGGTGCTTCAAAGTGGGAGGGGTTTATGCTGCAAGTAGGTGGAAATCCCTATGAAACACAGCGATTAAAACTTAATAGTGAGCTTGAAAAACGACGATTAAAACTTAGTGATTTGTGTGTTTGTCTAATGCAATTTACACTGAAGTTGCATCTTTTGCCATACGTGCACACGTTGATGGTATCTCATTAAAACAATTAGGTTGTAATATAATTTTTTTGACACACAACAGAAAACACTTAAGCTTATACCTGGAGAATTGGCTAATATCAAATATTAAATCTGAATAATTAATATCAAGATAGAAAGGAACATAACAAAACGAGATATATCTGCACTCAGTGAGGTGAGTTGAATGTGTAAATTACATTAAAGTCAATGATTTACTTTTGTAAAAATTATTTTTTTATTTTTTAACCTAAGGTCACGCATTAAAAAAGTTGAATGTATAGTTTACCCTGAAACGGATGCATTCTATCATCAATTTCTCACCCTCATGTTGCTCCAAACTAGTATGACACTCTTCTTTGGAACACAAAATGAGATGTTAAGAAATGTAGTCTGTCAAAATTAACCTACAATGCATAATTTTCTCATTTAATGAATGCTGATAGATTTGCATTCTGCCTAACATGTAACAATAAATTAAGGCAAGTCATAAGTTTGAAATCTGAGGGTAAATTACATTTTTATTTTTTAGCAAAGTAAAATGAAATCTTTACATCAGTCAAATCTTCCATTACCCATCTATTCACAACAATATTATAACAACACAGAAGAGTATTTCATAAATATATTAAAAAGCATATTTAAAAGGGAAGGCACCACAGTTGCCAAATCTTTTCTACAGGTACAAAACATGTAAAAGTGGCTCATAGAAATTGAAACATTTAAAAAATTCAACAGTCCAGATTATTAAGGTGGCACAGTTCGAGAAGCATTTTCTTTACAAATACAATAACATGTCACTCATTAGCACATTTGTATTGCATGCAAGCCCAGTTGCAAAATTCTGGACACAAGGCATCTGAATAAATGCCCTGGAGCTTGCCTCGTCTGCCCTTCCCAGCATAACCTAGTGGATTCACAAGAAACACATTAAGCATGTCTGTGATGCCTTGCTTGTAGAGGTTTGCTTTAAAAGTTATCTGACTACACTACTAAAATGGAAAAGGTTACCTTGTTACTTTAAAGGGATAGTTCACCCAAGAATATGGTGTGTGAAATTCTGTGAAATTCTTGGGTGCAGCTCCGATCAACATAGCAGTCGTGACAGTGATGAGACATATACCAATTTACAATAACATAAAATTAACACAGCACAATTTAAACATCTGATATACACATAATTACACTCAACAATATACAAATAATAACATACACTGTACAGTATACAATACGCACTATATAGATACACATTATTCAATAAAAATAAAAAATAAAAATATATAAAAAAGTATATATAGTAGTAAATATAGAATGTACAGTATTGTACTGTATTGACATTCAGGCTGTCGGTTGATAGTCAGTTGTTAAGAGAGAATATAATATAATAATAATATAATTTATGACAGTCCGGTGTGAGATATAAGAGTAAAGGTAATAAAGTGCATTGCTGATGTATTTTGATCGTGGGAGATCAAGAGTTCAGAAGTCTGATTGCTTGGGGGAAGAAGCTGTCATGGAGTCGGCTGGTGCGGATCCTGATGCTGCGATACCGCCTGCCTGATGGTAGCAGTGAGAGCTGCCCATGGCTCGGGTGGCTGGAGTCTCTGATGAACTTTTTTCACACACCGCCTTGTATATATTTCCTGATAGCATATTATATAATAATACGCTATCATATTGTATTATAACATATTATAAAAATATCACCAAAAATATTAAAAACTAAGAGATGCATAAGCAAACTGAATATTGTGCAGTCCTAAAATTCTAAAATTATAGTGCCACAAGACATTACCTGCTTATGGTTTTCAGTATCCATAACACAGAGAGCAGATTGTAGAAATGGACTGCAGAAACATTACAAATCTGACATGAGAGAAACATTGAAGATTGACATTTGTATTGGAATATGTTGCAGAGAACACATTAACTGCAAAATAAACTCTTTGACTAAATTTTCTCTCACTCTTGTTGAACAATGTTACCTGATAAAGACTATCAATCGCTTCAAACATTGTGCAATAGTCGCTAACAAAATGTACTTTTCATATTATAGATCTGTGCTTGAAATACATTTCTGAGCGCAAATTAAAAAAAATGTAGCTTACCTGTTCAACTCCATCAGGATGCCATTTGCCGCCGAATCCCACAGCGCATATACGTAAAATGGAATGAACCAATCAAAGGCCTTTGGATGTTTGTACAGCCCACTTGGATAGGGTGACCAGATTCCTGCTTGTGAAAAATGGGACAGCCCCCTCCCAGCAAAAATGAAATTGACATATCCTTACCTAGGCACAGATCAATGAGAAGTAGAGGGTGCATCCGCATCTGTAACTGTTGTCACCTTGTACTTTTCGCTGGCAGAAATTTTTGTCAGCGTGCGCTTGTCTTTCAAGAGTTTATAGAAAAATGCAGAGCAGTCCAGTCCAAAATTAAGACATATGAAAAGCATTGCCTTCATGACTAAGTCGAGATTTATCCGGTGTCCATGCTACTTTCATTGATGAGAACACACGATCCACAGATGCAGATGTCCCAGGCAGGCATAAAACAAACTCCACGACCTTGGCTAAGACTCCGAAGGTGATGGCCTTGCTCTCCAACCCACGAAAAACATCTGTCCATCTCTTAGACACGGCCATCTCGTTTATGCTCCATTCAGTGATGCAACGTTTTATAATGTTTTTCGTACAAGCCCACTCATCAAAGAGTGTGGTTTCGTCAATCAAACTGAGAGCAGGTATTCTGGAGCAGAAGTGTTCGAGGCTGCTCTGAATGTCTTTCCACTCTGGGATATCTCTCAGTAGGGCCCACACAAGTTTTTCTGTGTTCTCCAATGAGCGGCTCCAATTTTGGAAATAATCCACCAATGCTGAATAAAAGTTTCTGACTGCACTAAAGAAATCATCCGCTCGCATGTCACCAGCTTCAACCAGGGCATCCAACTGCTTTTTAATGTCAGAGGGTATAAATGATTCCTCCAGCCTGGCCTGCAAGACTTTTCTCAGGTCATGAATTTGCAAAGCCACTTCTGTGGCTGATATGTTGTCTTGCTCTAATATCTACAGTGCACGGTTAAAAGTGGCTGTTTGCTTGAATGCAAAGACAATCCAAAGTTTAGTGCAAGGATCGCTGAAAATGTCTCTTAGAAACTTTGGGCATTTTTTTGAGAAAGAAAGTATGCATGCAGACCATTGAAAATATGTAGTATTCTTTCAAGAGCTGGACCAAGAGAGAGGAAATGTGTGTTGCCATGCTGCAGTAATTTCTGATAGTCCAGTTGCACAAAATGCGAGTATGTTGTATATGACAGCTTCAGATTTGGTGCGGGCAGAAGAAAATTTCGGATCATACAATTTCATTATCAACCTCGCAGTGCAGTCAGCCGACCGAAAACTATGGCCGTGCACAACAGAATGATAAGCAAAAAGTCCTTCACTTGCATGCACCTTGTCAGATTCGAACTTTGCTTCACAAATTGAAGCAAAATTGAAGCAAATTCTATTGATAGGGGATTGCTAACACTTGGTGTGGCACACTTACTTTTAGCAGCATCCACGTGCTTTTTTGTATGAACATGCTGCACGATGACTGTGCGGCCTCTATGGGCGATGAAAAAGCGAGCTCCACAAATCTCACACCTCACTTTACTAGGCTCTGTCTGTGACTCCTTTTTTTTTAGAAATTTTAACTCTTTTTGAAGATCCTCATTAAATGTACATGCACGCTTCCTTGACATTTTTCCAGCTGCAATTTCATCTATGTGCTCTTTCAAACTGACTCTTCAATCAGTTCACTAACTGTATGTCTATTGATAGGGGATTGTGATTGGATAGTTTAATCATGCACTTCAAATAACATGGTGTGATTTTATTGGTTTTACAAGCCATATCCTTGGCTACCTTTGATCAGAATACTCACGTGACTGAGAAAGCTGCATAGGCGATAGATACATTTTAGGAGAGGGGAAATACAGGACAAAACATGATTTGTTCAGAATAAGTCGGGACACTAGAAAAAGTGCTTAAATCCTGTCCTGGGAAAAACGAGACATCTGGCCACCCGACACTTGGAGCAAAAGCCCACCCATTTGGAGCTGGCTCTGACCTCCATTTATGATAGACTCTTTAGGTCTGTAGGGATGTCCTGCCCTGCTAATTTGATATTGTTCATTCTGTTTTTGTTAGCAAAGTTAAGCTTGTTTAATTGAATTTTATTTCCTGTTTTCAGGTTAGTTATTTTCCTTAATTCTTTTTGAAGCTCTTTTGTGACACTTTGTGGTATTCTGCTGCCGTGTGAACACAGACATAGAAAACAGAGAAAGAGTGTTTATGTGTACTTACTTGGCTGTTAATAATGCAACAGGTGCACAAGAGGATGCCTCTTCACATCAGTGCCCATCTTGTTTGATCACATCCAAACATCTCTGCCATCAATCTGAATCTACAAAGACTCTATGAAAGACTCTGGTTAGGTCCTATTCAAGCACATATATAAAATAGAAATCTGACATTATGACAGTTACGAACATTAAAGATGACATAGGAATGCAACCATGCCAATTTTTCTCCCACAAACCTTATACAACATCGATTTTGTCTGAATCGTCAATGACGAGAAAGACCTTGCAGGTCTTGAGAAATCAATCCATGACATTTACAAGCAATCTTTCTGTGTTCTCAGTGCAACAACGCTTGTAAAAACCTCTCCAATTTACTTGCATTGCTAGACAAATGATAGTTCACTGAAGATTTTAGTACTAGTGTTTTTTCCCCAAAGGAAATGACTTATTGATCAATTTAGCATGCTAAATGCTAACACCCTCATAAACTCAACCTGCATTGCACACAGGTAAATGAGCTGTATGCTATTATCATTTATCTCTCTTTGTTGCTTTAGAGAAAAGTTCTAGGACATACAGATTAAACAAAGGATCGTATAATTTCAGTTTATCACTCAATTGGTTACCATATGGCTCTCTGTCACATCTATGTGACTTGAGGAGCCAAAGCAAACTACTCTCTTCTCGATGTATCTCTCTTCCATTCACTTTTCCCCTCCCCTTTCTTGTTTTCTATGAGATGTCCTCTTAAGGAAGATAGTTTAGATTGTCCTGAGAAATGATTTTGTCATTTATTTTTTTTCAATGTATTTCAAGAGGGCTTTTCTCTTGTTGCTGAAATAGTTTAATTTGCTTTTCCCAGGCACCGGCAAAAAAGTAGTGCTAATAGTTTGGCAGATGGAGCTTTCAAGATGTTTATTTGCAGAGTTGAATCACTGTAGCAAGTCAAAGGAAGAAACTGTCTAGACTTTCCATTACTGAGTCCAATGTATGGAAATCAACCCCAATTTGACCAAATTACTGCCAAGCACCATCCATCAGCCATTTTTGGATCAATTCAAGTGTAAATACATTTCCCATTAGCGCTACTGATGAACCTCAAAGACTCGGGTTCTGGTCTCGAGGGAACAAGGAAGCAATCATGCTCAAACAAACAATGGTAAGTGTGATTCGGATTGGATTTGGGTTGCATTTTCCCTCTGAATTACATTTTTACTTCACTGATGTTTAAGTTTAGGGTTGGGGTTTGGATTGGGGGGTAAACTTAAAAAAATATGCATTCCTGTTGACTATATTCCATATTTTACAAAAAATAAATAAATAAAAAAAATACAGTACAACTCACACATGTCCATATATTCAAAAACAACTCCAGCTTTGGCCACTGGGGTGCAGTAATTTGAATTTCGTTTAGAACAGTCTGTTTTCTGTAGCAAAACTTTCGACCTACCTTTGCCAAATTCGCAGTGTGATCAGTCTGATATATCTATGATTGTCTGTTTAAACAGGCTTTTTGCAGAGAGGGAACGGTCAGCTCAGATTCTGTTGTGAGCCATGACCTTTCAATATATGATACAAGAAGATTTGTTTCTCTCTCTCATTTGCACTCTTGTTTGCATTTTCTTATTTGTTACAGTGCATAAGTAAATGTGAAGTGCAGGCTTTTAAAACCCCTTATGCACAAACTCATTTCCAAAGTGCTGTTTCCTCCTGCCAGAATGCAGAGGGCTTTAAATGACGGACTGTAAATTAGTGGATTATTGTTGACTTTATTATGACTTGCAAACCAGAGCTCTGCCGCTGTGTCTTTATTCTAATGGCAGACAGGAAGTGTTTCATATGCAGAGAGAGCTGCTGAAAGAGAGGACAAGATGTCGAGCTCTAGAGGAGGAGCTCAGTACTCATTTGAAAGTACATCACTGGAGAAAACTAGAGGTATGAGTTCAAATTTGCCTTTTACTAATAAACATACAGTTCTGTTCAAAAGCCTTGCAAAACAGTAAATTCATTTACACGGGCAGTCAAAAGTTTGGACACATCAACTAAAAAAAATGAGTCTGTAATTGCATGCGGTTTATCCATTTCACTGAAAAAGATCTTGTACTCTAGAGTGTCTCTCTGTCTCTGTAGGCTATTGATCCAAGCACATTTGAACTGATCCAGAAAATTCATTCTCTCCAGCGGAGGCTGACAGCAAAGACTCGGAGGTTGTGGAGAAAGAGCTTCTGCTACAGGTAAGAACTCTCTTCCACTGGTCAACATTTTTTGCCTTGTTTTCACATATCTAGCCTTGGGATAATACAGAAGTAACAATGGTGAAAGTATACTACTTTAAGACTGTGATATTTGAATCACTGATTACATTTTTGAATTTAGTAATTAGTAAATAATTATTAATTTGTACTGGAAAAACAAATAAACTAAATTGGACTTGATTCAGTAAGTCTACGTGGTCATAAAAAAAAAAAAAAGAAAAAAAAAAGAGACACCTTTGGTATTCACGGTCAGAATTTACAGACCACTGAAAATGAATGGCAAAGACGAACAAAAAAAAAAAAAAACCAGACAGCAATTACAGGGTGAGACTCTAAAACATCCTCAGTGCAAAACACACACCCACTCACACACAACCACATTTATACACACAAAAAAGAACCGGTGAGACTATAAGACAGAACTTTGTTTTTTACATTTGTCAAAAAAAATTATTAATTAATTCATTAGTTACAATGCTAAACACACACACTCAGAAATTAAGGGGTGAGACGATAAAACACTCACAATGCAGAACACACACACACACACACACACACACACACACACAGGTTTGTTTCACTATATAAGTGAGGAAATCTCATAGACTTCCATTGATTTCATAGCAGGCTAACCTAACCCTCACAGAAACCTGTGCACATCAGTAGATTTAAAGCTAAACAAGGTTTGGCTGATTTATGGGCCTTTTTTACTAGTGAGGACCACCTAAAATGTCCTCACTAGTGGGTTTTCAACAAGTTTCACTATATTAGTAAGCACATTTCACAAATTTGTTACGCGCAAATATATTGAAACGTACAGACACAGACATACATGTTTGAAAAATAAATTTTTACTATAGAAAGTTTGATATTGCAAATGCTTACTCTAATTCTTCTGTCTAATTGAATTTGCAGAATTTGCAGTTAATTTCTGTTTCTTGATGTTATTTTTCTTGACAATATTATGCATTTACTTTGAGTTATTAAATTATGTTTGAAATAAATTATTGGTAGAAAAATGCTTATTATTTGTCTTCTCTTTGTAACAACATGGTCAGGTTTGATTGCAAGCATAATGATATTAACTGCAAAAACTGACACTTGAAATCGAATGTAAAATGCTAAACTTTGACAAATAATAGTTTGATAATGTCTAAATATATATCCAAATGCATATCTTGTGATCAAATATAAAATTAGATTACAACAAGCCATCAGACTACACACCAGGTGGCTACAGCCATCTACTGGCTGTTACTGGCATGACATGGTTTTCAAGTCATATTATTTATATTTTGTCCACCAGATGGCAGCAACCTGCCACCAATTTATATCATATTCTCATATTTTCTTCAAGTTTCAACTTATAGAAGTGTAGGTTCTGAATTGTATTTTATTTTATTTATTTATTTAGTAAAATGTATACATTTACATGTAAATAAGATCAAAATAGCATCAAATTCCAAAAGAAAGGTAAAATGTTATTGTTCTCACTTCAGAGAAGAAATGGTATCATTATCATCATCAAAAAAAAAAAAAAAAAAGGGTAACACTTCTGGTCAAAAATGACCGCGAATACCAAAGGGAGTTGCCATTTTTCAATACCATTGGAGGGTTAATTTGACGTGTCTTAAAAACGTAGTGTTCCTGTGTGATGCCTTATTTTTAAGTCGCTTTGGATAAAAGCATCTGGTAAATGACTAAATGTATATGTAAATTAAAAACAATTCTACATTTATAGTGGTGAAATTACCGCTAGAGATGCTACAACAACTGTGCATTTTATTCACTTTCACACAAATCACGAATACAGTGGCTGATTATGACTTTAAAAACACTTTTTTTTTCAATATTACACACACACTGCTGTTATGATATCGAAGCACTTTTACTATAATGCATCATTTGAAAAAAAGATACATTTTAACACTTGAATTACAGACCCACTTACACACTTATTCCAATGTGATTAGCTTCCAAAGTATCTCACTTCATAGAGTGTTGGACTTTGCACTTGAAAGTCCACGTTGGGAGTCCAACAAAGCATGCAAGCTGACACGTAAGATGAAAGTGTCATAGAAGCAACGCAAAATGATGGGGTTCCTTCAGAAAATGTGCTTTTCATTTTGCATTTTGTTTCTGGACACTATCAGTTAGGTTTAAGTGTTGGTTTAGGGTAAGGATGTCTTATAGGACACTATTGGTTAGGTTTAGGTTGAAGTTTTAGGTGAGGGAGGTACGTTTTACTCGTTAAAACCTTCATCTTATATTCACCTTAAAAACCATATCTGATTACAACACCATTTCACTTGCTTTTGGCGCCCTCCTCTGGATATATCACTGGGAAACTGCAACGAAATGTGTAATAAGGAACATAATTCCGTTTTGCAAAAATGTTGCCATGGTCACATAATATTCATGAGATCACACTGTTGAAAATTAAAAACACAGATGAATGGCAAAAACGTGTTTGGTTTGAACAGCCCCTAAGGGTCAGTGAGAGGGTGGAAGTATTAATGTAAATCCTAAATTATGACTGTTTTTAGTGCTAAACATCTTGACTAACATTAGAAGTGGACCTAAGGGGAAAAAAATTAATTATACAAAATGTATGAAATGATGCCTTTAACTAATCAGACAGGTAATAGACCTGCAAGAGAAACAAGACAAGTTCTCAATTTGTCTGAAGGAGACAGACAAAATGTTCTAGAAGTTGATGTTCAATTTACAGTCACCATTATGAGATGGACAGACATGGATGGTGAAGTTCAGTTTGAATGATTACTTTATTTTTCTTTTACACTTCAGAGTTTCAGCTCAGAAGAAGTAGAAGTGATAAAATGGGCTTTCAAAATCCCATTAACATCAGACAGACAGCCGGTTTAAAAAGGGCCCTTTCAATGTATCAAATAAAGCTCAACAGACACTTGCTCACAATCTCTGGACATTCAGAGGTATGAGATCATTTGAAATAACACTTGCTTGATTTGTTTCAGGTCATGAATAGATTCTCTTCTTAAGCTCAATCCAAAGCTCACCATCAATATTTACATAAGCTGTGGAGGAGGGCACAGCAATGTTCCCTCTAATTTTGTTCCCTCTAATCTATTTCTATTGGGCAGATCCTTTGGCCATCTGAGAAGAAATGTGTGCTGCTTTCCATGGCTTTTAAAACAGCCCCACTGCAACCATTAAACAGCAGTGTATTGTTGTATTGTTTTACAGCAGTTCTCGGAAAGAATTTTGACAGCATATACAATATACCACCATTTAGAACACAATATTAAAAAGCCATAGCAGCAAACACAATTTAGGTTTTCCTGTAGATACGCTGGTGGTTATTTAAAGAGACAGGTGCCAATTTGAATAGAATGACCATTATAGATAGAGTATAGATAGGCAGAATGGTCTTTAAGTATTCTCAATGCACCAATTTTTGACAAACAAAGAACAGATGACAAAAAGGGGCTGTTTTTCCTCACCAATGCAGCATCTAATTGCTACATTATTTGCATTGAGGCAGTCCAATAATAAAAGAGGCATGGGGCATATCATGTCAGTTAGTATTCGTGCGGGCAAATCTGGACAGGTGATTAGTAGGTTAACTATTTATTCATGCGTAGTGGTGAATCACATTGCTGTATTGACATCTGAGGGACAGCAGCCAGATTTATTTCTAAAGGTTTCTTTCTATTTCTAGGTATATTTTCAAACAGCGTTTAAACAGTGTTTATTCTGCACCACAGTTAATCTTATATAACACTATATGCATATCATGAATGTGCCGTAAGGTCTTTCTGAAACTTTTGCATCAGAATCTGTTGAGCTAGGTTCAGTTCTCCGAACCGAAGTTTTCATTTGGATAGACAGAAAGCCAAAGCGTTATTATGAATTGCAGTAGATCCAGCAGTCAGAACTGGGTCATGACCCTAAATTTCCAAAGCTCATGCGGGAGCACTTTTTTGAATGCTTCAGCCATTCTGTGTTCTTCCTCAAACCTCTCTCTCCCTGTCTTTTAAACACATGAAAAACTGTTCACTGTACACACTCTCATTTGAACTGTGCTATGGACATATCAGCACTTCTGGTTTTTAGCAGTGATCCCTTAAAATATTGAGAGGCTCTTGTGAGCAAAGTCAGTTATTTCTCCAAGTTGATTTTGTTTTTACATACTCAGGTTCAGTTATGTAATGTATGGCTTGTTGCAAGTATATTTATGACTTTTTTGAAGGGAAATATTTAGGATATATTTTAATCCACCTGAAACCTTATAACCTTTTTAAAGGGTATAAAACTCTGTTTAACATGCTTTTGTAAGAACAAAATTATCCTATAGATAGTCTAGTCTATAGGTAGACTTTTGATTTCAATACCATTTACTATAAGATCTGCTATTTTCAAATTACTTTACATAGTTCACCCACAAATGAAAGTTCCATCATCAGTTAATCACCCTCATGTTGTTCCAGACCATTACGACATTCTTCTGTGGAACACATAAGGAGATGTTGGGCATAATGTGAGTCTCATTCACCATTCACTTTCTTTCATCAAATGATGATAAACCTTCATTTTTTGGGCAAATTGTCTCTTTTTGTATGGAGCTCCTCAGAGGGCAGGGAGGGAATTTTTATTCTAAAGTAGTTTTGCGTTTTCCCATAGCAGGTTTTGCATTCCCATGCAATAGTTTTGCATGTCCTGTAAGAGATTTTTACAACGTCTACAGCATGCGCTTCCGGTCACGCATCAGCAGCAGCAGCATGGGAGACCCAGGTTTGAAACTCGCACTGAATCTAGGAAGCAATCCTAGATACACCTACCTAAAACACAACTGGAGACATTAGCGAGCCTGTAATTTATATTACAATCTTTAATTAAAAATATGGACAATGTGTTCACATTATGTACAGTATGTGACGAGGAGAAGGGCGTGGCCGGGCTGTGAGGATGCACGCCCGGCGCTGAGTTGCCTAATCAGTGGGAGGGAGATAAGAGAAGAGCCGGGTACACCAGAGAGCGAGAGAGAGAGAGAGAGAGAGACGTACACGGTCACTCTGTGTGTGTCATGTTTCAGTTTATGTTGGTGTTTCATTAAAGTCTTGTTGTTTGTTACTCCGGTTCCCGCATCCTCCTTTCCCAGATGAACAGAGATCCTTCACACTGGTCCCGAAACCCGGGAAAGGAGGAAGGGCATGCTGTCTGGGAGAACTCGCCGCTACCATCCGCCAGGAGATGGAGGAGCCACTGCCATCTGACAGGAGGAGGAAGAGGAGCTGTTGCCATCCGCCAGGAGGCAGAGGAACCACTGCCGTCCACCAGGGGAGGCAGGAGCGGCTGTCGTCCGCCAGGGGGCGGAAGAGTGGCTGAGGACTGGCGTGCCTGCGGGAGCCGAAGAAGAGTGTTTTCTTTTCTCTCTCCCTCCCCTCGTCTCTCTCAGACTCACAGGAGGGGGGGATGGCCATCGGGTGGCAAAATGGCTGGAAGGGCAGTGTCTCCCCTTCAGAGATGGGGGTGGGGGGGTGGAGTAAGCCAGTCCGGATGGCACCCTGAGCTGGATTGGGCAGTGGAGGAATGTGGCGAAGAAGAGGGTGTGGCCTGGCCACAGGATGCATGCCCGCTGCTGATTTGCCTAATCAGCGGGAGGGAGATAAGGGAAGAGCCGGGGACGCCAGAGAGAGAGAGAGACGCATGTGGCCGCTCTGTATGTGTGTGTCATTATGTTTCAGTTTAAGTTGGTGTCTCATTAAAATCTTGTTGTTTGTTTCTCCGGTTCCTGAATCCTCCTTTCCCAGACGAACAGAGATCCTTCACAATGTATTTTTTTGTATGCACCTCCCGAAAACATGTTCAGAAACGAGAGGCTGCAGTGTCCGAACAACACTTAATTTCTCCCCTTCACTCTGTTCAAATAACAATATGTGCTTGTGCATTAATTTCCCTAATCAAAAGAAAACATGCTAGTTTGTTTCTCTTTTACATGGGTATATAAACACTTAATTGCATTTAATGCATAAAAACATGCATCTGTCCATTCGCAACAGTCAGATAATCTTAAATCGTCAAGCGCGTCTTTTTTTCTGCAACATCTTCAGACAAATGGAGAACTTAGGAAACAAAATAATTAAAGCCAAGGGCTCACAGACAGTTCAGATTCAAATTTTTTTTTTTACCTTAACCTGGGATTATTTTACCGGCTGTTTTATAGAAGGTAAAAATTGCTATAATCTTTATACTGGCACGACTGCGCATGAACGCGTAAGTCCAGAAAGGTAACTAACAGATGGCTTTTGTTTAAATTTGTTATTTGTTTAATATAATTTACAATTAATAAATTAAATTAATTGATTAAATAAAATTCAGTTAAAATAATTATTTTCTGTGGTTTTAGTCTACAGTTTAAGAATTTGAGACTGCTTCTGATAATGAGTTACACCATTGTCTGAATTTCTACATTAAAATTTCAGTGATGACATTCACACTCAAATTATTTTGGACTCAACAGCAAACCTGCAGCTTGTGTGGATACAGTAATGATGACCTTACTGATGTTGTAATTATACACCAAACCTGTTGATTGCTCTCTCTGAGATGTTACTGTGACTCACTTCACTCATTTGTGACAGAACTTTTGCTCCAAAAATAAAAATAAAAAAATAAGCCATTGTCAATGTCAAAATCTTCTCTAGCTGCCAAGGGAGGATGTCACAGTTGTTAGGCAGGTTAGAGCCGGCACGAGCTGACAGACTTGCAATTGTCCGAGTTCTTTGGTAGACAAAACTGTTGTGGGTGTGCAAAAATTGATTGTGTGTTCCTGTCACTGTCACCCAAAGCATGTCTTTTTCATCTCTGAACAGAGTGACACAGAAAACATCTGTTTGCTTTTAAAACACTCATTGTCTACTGAACACTGTGGCACATGGGGGGATCCAGGACAGCAGAGCAACTCTGTGAGCCTTAGTGGGTTACTTCAGGTGAATGCAGTGTCATGTGGTCCATTCTGATTATTCAGGCTGAAATGGAGGAAACGAAGTCAGAATGAGGCTATGATGCACTGTGACTTCCTGTGTTTCTTTTGGGGGGGGGGGGGGGGGGGGTGGTCTGCCTTGGCTGCTTTTCCTCTTTTTTAAATGCCCCATAAACATTCTAAATTTGCACTTTTATGGCTTTAAATCCATTTCTACTACCATTGAAGCAATTTTAATATGAGTGTACTCCTAAAAATTGACAAAATTGACAGATATACACATTTGAAATTCAAATTCTATTTTCCAATAAAATAACCCCAAAATATTGATGACTCATGTTGCACTACACTGATTTTTGCCCAATCTAATGCTCTCTGGAATGAGAATGTCCCTCCCCTTAAATGCACATGCAACCAACTAGCAAGTGGCAGATCATGGTTCATGTCTTTGATGTAACTAAAGTCTTTTGACTATTTCATTAATATTTAATTAGCCTTATGCTATGTCCTGCCCCAAATTCCTTTACAACAAAGGACAGAAAACTGTGCTTGTCTGGTGATTTCGGGGGGTCTTTAAGTTTCCTAACAAAGCAGGGCTCCAGACTTTTAAAATGGTTGCAAATGTGACCAAAAATGATTGATTGCGACAATGGTTGCCACTGGCGAGAGTCGGGTTGTGTGCTTTCATATGCGGTTTCATCAGATACCAACTTGTGAGTTATTGAATACATCTTAGAGCGTGCACCACCAGTGTGTCTCGAGCCGCTTTTCACCTGTTCTGTTTCTGATGAGCTCGCTGCACCGCACACAGCAACAAATCCAGTGCGAGAGAGTCGTGAACAAATTACTCTTTTGAACCGGATCTTTTTCATGAATCACCTGATAAGAACTGCAGGTTTGAACTCAGGAGCTCAGGTTAGCAGTTTGAATCAGATTCACTTTCTCTGCGAATCAGCCATCAGTGAGCTCACAACTGGGATCACAAACATTTCAAAATAAGAGTCCCAAGTGTATTTCAGTCTTCTTTATTATTAAAAGTCCCGTATTGTGTACCACTTTTTTTCTCCTGGTAATTAGTGATTGGGATTGGAGTAACACAAAAAACTGCATCTGGGATTTCATTCAGTTTGCACTCTTGTAGTCTCTGTGTCAGGGGCCACCTAGTAAGAGTAAAGAAAGACTAAAGCAATATTTTAAAACAATTACAATTATATATATATATAGTAATGTAAAGTAATGTTTTGGAGTCTAAAATGTATTTTTCCTATTGACACTAAAGCTGAAGATATAAATAACCATCTTAAGACAAATGTTTTTTTTTTAATCTTAAGTGCCTAAAACCTTTACACAGTATGCAAATATCTGTAATGTAGATTCTGAAGAGCAGTACTAAATAAAAAAAATATTTTGTCTCTTATATTTCTATAAATTATGAAAGGGGTGTAAACATTTATGAGACAAAAGAGAATGCAAACTTATCTTCTCAACTGTATATACTGTTTATTAAACCTCTGATTAATGGGTTATCAGCTGTCTTCCTTTTCTTTGGCTTTCTATCTGGTTTCTGAACAGCAATCTAAATTGAGTAATTTTGTGATTTGGCTACTAGAAACAGCCATTTGGCTCCTTAATGTTTCAGTTTAGGAGCCAATGGCTCCTAAGTAATTTTTTTTAGTCTGGAACCCTGCAAAGTATAAAAATATTTCTTACATAAGAGGATGAATGCAGGCTATTGAAATATGTGGTTGGATAAAAGAGAGATGGAAATGCAATAGGGGAAACAAGAAAGCGAGAAAGAGAGGGAGGAAAAAGAGAGATAAGGATTTTAAGATCGGATACGGTCATTGGAAGAGAGCCAGGTATTCTTTGTCATTTCCTTTGACTCAGTGAGGATGGATAAATTCAGATGATAGTATTTATGGAAAAAAAAATTTTTTTCTATTCAGGTGGCAAAAGCACATTTTTAGCAGGTAGCATCGTGCCTACTTGGTTTGCCTCAGGCGTACATGGGATTTGCTTTGCCGTAGATCATTTAATCTAGAGCTTTTTGCTGTGGTCTAAGAATAGAGTTGTGTACATTGCTGTTCTAGGTGGCATATCAATAAAAATTGGGGTACCTTTCAGGATAGGATATAGCCCTGTAAAAACACATTCATGTGTCATTTCATGTTTTAGTTGAAAAGCTTAAAATTTAGCTCTTTTTTTAACATCTCAATTGATTTAATTGTCCGCAGTGATCAAAAATATCTGTTTAGCTCTTTTAGTGTCAACAATTGTCTCATTCATTTGTATTTTTACTTAATTAAGGATTTGATGGAGAAATATCTGAGAAATTGGTTGATACAGATGGAACTCTAAAATTACACACTAAAATTGCAAGAGCTGGCTAAAATCATCATTCAGTACATTTACTTGCACTTTAAAGGTTTGATTTTAGTCTGATTTAAACAATAATGCTCCTTTCTAAAATGGCATGTAAACGCTTTAGTCTGACTAAAATCGTACCAGTCTGATTTTTGTGAAGTTGTACTAACAAACCTAGATAATGCTATTGTAGCTGGGTTTTATCCAACATGTATAGCTACACTGTAATTGGACCATAACTGGCCACTGCATTGTACACATGCTTCGAAAGACAGCGTGACGCACTATGTGTATTTGACTCGCCTATTTGGATTCTTTTCTTCAAATATTTGATTAAGCATTGTGTCATGTTTACTCTCGATTCTTGACTACACGAACATCCAATGTAGCTCAATTATAATGTATATATATGTGCATGTAAACGTACTGAGTATTAATCTGATTGGCTGTATTTTACACAACTTCCGTGAGTCTGGATGCACAGGTACTTATCAATTGATAGAGCGTTTCTCAAGAACTAATTGCTGGCATAGTCTAAGCTTGTTAAGGCCCATGGCATCAAATCTTTGAAAGATATACATATATTTTTGAAGCATTTTTTTTTTATATTTATTTATTTATTTATCTTTTTATTAGGCATTTAGTAAATTAGTAAATCAAATTAAATTCCATATACTGAATTAGAACTGTACACACTTTGTTCTGAAATAATCGGTGCTTATTCAATATGGATGGACACAAATTATGATCAAAATTGACAAGTATATTTGACTGTACAACGGAAAAGGGTTATTTTAATGTGCTACTGTTTTATTAATTACCGATATATTATTGTGGTGTGATTGATATCTGATTTTCCTGACACTAATCGACAAATAAAAACAAAGTGAACTGTGGTTGGTTGCTTTACAGTCAAACATCCTCTTCCTGTTTAAATTGCTGCTTCTTGGCTAGAATAAGCTGCAAAGTAGACCGGACTTTATGCTGATATTCAAGTCCAGCTTTGCAAGACTAAATGAAACTTAACTGAGAACTCCGTTAAAGGTGCACTCAGTAATTTTTTCCCCATTAAAAAAGTTTTACTCCTAAAGAAATGAATTGTAATTTTGAAACATATGTATAAAATCATGACCACTCAAATGAGATGAGGACTCTAGTCATATTAGTAACCTCATGAAAGCTGTTTTATTCTACATGGGGCATGGGGGTGCCCTCATGGAGGCTGCCATTTTAGAATCACATGACCAGCTGAATACTACTCACTTAATCTCAGTAACTCAGTAAGTCTTGCTATTGGACACTTTTACTCTTGGATTAAATTAATCATGGCTGATTGTGAATAGTGAATTTCTACTATTGATTTTGAATGATGCTGCATCCACACCACTAGGTGTCACTGTAAGTCCAAGATGACATGAGCAAAAAGCTACTGAGTGCAACTTTAAATCCCAAGCTATAAAAGAGCAACTTCTGAGCAAAAACATATTCTTCAGGAAACTGAGGTGCCAAAATATGTACATTGACGTTATTCTGTGTGTTTTATTCAAGATAAATATAATATGACAGGCAGAAATAACAGCTAGGAAGAGATAGACAGGTTGGTGGGCATCCTTTCTGTTGAACACACATGTTAGTTCAATAGAATTATCAAAGGTCATCCCACATAGGTCCATGAAATATGTTTTCGGATGCAAAAGTGATGTGTTCTTTGGTAAATATTACTAGCGCAGATGTTTGCAGGAGAGAGAGCGAGAGAGTTGGTGTAAGGTGGAGCCAGAGACTGGATTTGATCTCTGCCTTAATGTAATCCTATAAAAGTCAGTATATCAGAGTCCAGAAACTTCTCAGTCATAAATCATTCATTGACTGTCTCTCTCTCTCTCTCTCTCTCTCTCTCTCTCTCTCTCACACACACACACACACACACACTCACTTCACTATTGATGAAATTAAGAAGAAATGGCCACCATGGCGATAAAGAAAAGTCAAAAAGAGAGGGCTAGAGCGAAAAAGGACAGCACTAATCTTGAGAAAAAGCTTTAGAGGGAAAATCTGGTAATCTTCCGGGCTTTACAATAAATCTATATTTTGTGAGTGTGTTTAGCATTGTGTTTGAGGGAAAAAACAATTTTGCAGTTGTTAAGGCCATGAGTGTATCTTCATTGGGAATGCAGATTCTTTTGATCCTAAACGATCTTCTTTCAGATGGTCTAAACCTTCTGAATTCATGATTTCTCCTGTGGCGCATCATTTAAATTCCGTTGAAAATTCAGAGCCTTTATATTAGTGATCATCTTAGACACCAGACAGTCTGCATCTATTAGCATTGATGAGTTCAAACTGGTCAGTACTCCCTTTCTAATTAGCAACATCAATGGTAGATGTGTGTGTATGTGTGAGTGGGATGTGTCATTAGATGATCTTGGCTATTCATCTATCTTTTCTTCAAGTGTTCCTATAATTAACGCCAACTTACATAATGAATTAGCTGTCAGGCATCTGAATCCAGCTGGAGAATTTTTCTTTTGAGGCATGTATGAAAGAGTGGCAGCGTTCGATATGACTAATGGTAAACAAGAGATCTCGATGATGCTTCTTTTTTTATTGAGGGTGAACAAACAATAATCCCCAAAAAAAGTCTTCAAGAGGCTCAAAATGTAAGGTGAAAAAAAGATTGAGCATGTGGTATTTCTAACAATAGATGTTCAGCAGAGCGGAGGATTTTTACATTGTTTTCATGGATATATTCTCTTCTCTTCTCTTCTCTTCTCTTCTCTTCTCTTACGAGATGCAGGAGAGCGGTGGAGGGTGTGGTGGGGAAGATCGTTTCAGCTGTCTGCTTATACTTTATTACTTTATTTCAAACTGTGTTTTTCTATTCTATACTTGTTAAATTTTAGGAAATAATATATTACACATAGTAATTTTTCACATAAATTATACTGCGTGTTAATCTCGATTGGCGGGTGCGAGAATAGCGTCCACTCCGCCACGGAGTTAAGTGCGTACCAGAGTACTAATGTGGAAGGTAATGTTGAGATGTTCACTAGGGAAGATGGCAAACAGTTTGGTGAGGGAACTGAAGCTAAACAAACTGAAAAGACCAAAACTGTGAGAGTAGTAGTAGAACAGGCCATGAACGGAGCATGTGAGAGTGTGAATAATGAAGTTGATAAACAAGGAAATGTGGTAGAAAAAGAAAATCAGTCTGTAGAAATTCAAAAAACTGTTGCTGAAGCTGGTTTGAGTGTTGAGGTTGAGAACACAGATGGAAATGAGATGCTTAATGACAATTTGCCATCTATATCAAACACACTAACAACCGTGGTACCAGAGGATGATAGTAGATATGAAACGAGAGATGAGGACACACTGTCTTTGGTGTCAGGAGTCTCTGAAATTGGGAAGATCAGCTTTATTCTCTGCAAGAGATTAATGATTTCCTAGATGAGACATCTGGAAAAACTGAAGACGTGAAATATTTTTTCCCTGATGTCGACAAATTTGTGGAATCCGTTACGAAATTGCAACGTAATGTTGGGCTTGACATGTTAAATTAGAAAATGATGTTCCGTCTGAGAAAGTTGTTAACAAAATTAAGAAAATCTTCAAATAAATAGTAAACTACAATGGGAGTTTTTCTATCCTTTCAACTCCTGCTCTTTACTGTTTTTTCCCATAAATGGAGCAAGGGATCAGAATAAAAGGGCAGTGTTATCAGAATTCATGAGTGATAGAAATATTGATATAATTATGCTGCAAGAAACTCACTCTGAATATGAAATAGAATGGGGTTTGTGGTGGGATGGGAAGTATGTTTTAAGTCATGGGTCGCCATTCTTTTTTCAAAAAGATTAGCTGTTGATATTTTAACAGTAGAAGAAGTACAGATATGGAGGACTCTATTGATTAAAACAGAGGTGGAAGGTATAATGTTTTTATTTATTAATGTGTACGCACCTAATACTGGTTCAGAGCGTGTTGCATTATTTTTGAAAATTAAAAATTTTATTCATCAATGTGATAAAGACACCTGTGTACTTATGGCTGGAGAACTGTACAGAGGACTTTAAACTTGATAGTGTCACACCCCTTCATGTTACCATCCCTTCATGTCACCATACCTTTATGTTCATGGACTCTTAGTTTGACACTTTCATGGACTTTTATGTGGTAGTTTTTTCCCCCACACTACATTTCCCAGCAGGCAACGTCATCATTACATTCACCTGTTTCCCATTAGTGTTCCCAGCTGTTCCTTGTGCTGTCATTTCCCATGTCTGTATATATTCCCTCGTGTTTCATCATTCATCATCTAGTCTCTTCTATATTAGTATGTACATTTATCTCATTGTTGTGTTTATCATTGTACCCATCATCTTCCTAGTTATATTAGACATTTTTTTGGTGATTCTACATTAAACTCTGCATTTGGGTTCAAACTACATCACTCTCCATGTTCATGTGTGACAGATAGAAATGCAGATGAGCTGCATTTTTAGTCAGGTGTGGTACTTTCTCAGGTGATTCAGGAGTGTGATTTAAGTGATGTTTGGAGAAACAGAAATAATGAGGTAAAACAGTATACATGCAGTGATACTGTAATTAGCAAGCCAGACTGGACAGGATATATTTGAGTAATTGGTTCAATAATAGAGTGATGGATGTTATTATTAGTCCTAATGGTTTTTCTGATCACCATATTTTAACCATTGATATAAACAAAGTTACCTTAAGA
Source organism: Myxocyprinus asiaticus (assembly GCF_019703515.2). Classification (NCBI taxonomy): domain Eukaryota; kingdom Metazoa; phylum Chordata; class Actinopteri; order Cypriniformes; family Catostomidae; genus Myxocyprinus; species Myxocyprinus asiaticus. The sequence goes on from NC_059351.1 coordinate 46,016,192, forward strand.
TCACATTACTATTGGCATTTTAACAAAAATTGTTACACAACAAATATTTTCATGAAAAGTTTACTTGCCTATGGGAAAAGTGGAGGTTACAAAAATGTTAATGGTGGGAGGTTGGTAAAATGCACAGAACTTTTTGTCAAAATTATGTGTCACAAGTGTCATTTAAAGTCAAAGATACAGTTCAAAATTTGCAAGAAGAAATAGGAGAAATGGGAAAAAAGTGTTATTTGCTAATGAGGATGGGATAAATGAAAGATCTAAGATTAGTAAAAGATTAGTAAAAAGGTTGGAATTGAGATATTTTCTGCAAGAACAAGTTAAAAGCCTTAATAAGGTCAACATTTTGTTCAATCAAGGGAATGGATGCTCCCAGTGCATACGTCTTTAAGCTTGAGAGAAATGTGATTCCACAAAAGACTATGCTACATTTGCGGCACCCCAATAGAACAATTACAAATAATCCAGTTGAAACAGTGGATTTTTATTCTGAAGTTTTTGGATCTGAGCAGTGTCACTATGAGAATGCTTCAAATCTGTTTCAAGATCTTCCACAGTTGCAACCCCAACAGAAAAAAAACCCTTGGATTGTGATATTAGCTTGAAGGAACTCAAAGACACAGTTAAGCAGCTCTCCTTGGGCCTGGAATTGATGGGTTATCTGCAAAATTCTGTTGACACTTCTGGAATTTCTCTTGTTTTAGGCGATTTTCTTGAGGTAATGAAAGAATATTTTGAAAACGGAATCCTACCAAGTAGCTGCCGATGGGACTGTACTATCCCTTTTACCAAAAAAAAAAAAAAGAGGATTTAGGATTTTTATAGAACTGGAGACCTGTTTCTCTGTTATGCACTTACTACAAAATACTGGCAAAGTGTTTAGCAATAGGTTGAAATGTTACCTGGATACAGTTATTCACAGTGATCAGACATACTGTATTCCTGAACGATCCATCATGGATAATCTTTTTATTTTAAAAGATGTTTGTCAGTGCCCATGGCATGGGAAACTCGCACAACTGTGAGAGCACCATTAATGCAGACAGATATGTACAAATTTTGGAGCAGCATATACTGCCATCCAGCACTGTTTTTTTCCAGGGACGTCCCGTAATTTTCACCAGGACAACTTCAAACCACATACTGGCCAAATAAGCAGAGAGTGCGGGTGCTAGATTGGCCTGCCTGCAGTCTTGACCATCTCCAACTGAGAATGTGTGGTGCATTATGAAGCGCATTAGATGGCAACGAAGACCCCATACAATTGTGCAGCTGAAGTCCTGCATAATGGATGAATGGGGGAAAATTCCACTTTTTAAACTTAACAAACTTGTGTCTTCAGTGCCTAAATGCTTGATAAGTGTTATTAGAAGAAATGGTGATGTTTCACATTAGTAAACACTCGACTGTCCCAACTTTTTTAGAGTGTGTTGCAATCATCTGATTTGAAATTATTGTACATAAAAAAACAATGAAATTTACAATGTAAAATATCATATAATGTTTAGATGTAGTGCTTTCAATATAGCAAAGGGTGAATTTAATTTACACATTTGTTTTTATTAGCATTTTTCGTACTGTCCCAACTTTTTCAGAATTGGGGTTGTATAATGGAATTGCACTGTCAGCCTATACAGATGACATAACTGTATTTATAAATGGGAAAGAGGATGTAAATAATCTGACAAAGAGCCTAGAGGTCTATGAGAAGGCATCCTCTGCTAAAGTTAACTGGGACAAATGCATAGGGTATGCGATAGGTCAGTGGGTAACTGAAGGGCTTCCAGAGTTACTAGGAGGTTTAAAATGGGGTAGAGAGGGCTTTAAAGCCTTGGTTGTGTTTTTAGGTGTGTCTAGTTTTCAAGAGAAAAATTGGGAAGGAGTGCTGGATAGGGTGATTGCCCGATTGTCTCGATGTAAATGGATGTTACCATGATTATCTTACAGGGTGAGGGTCTTGGTTGCAAATAACTTGGTTGTCTCCATATTGTGGCTCAGATTGATGGTAATGGAGCCCCTGGATGATTTAGTCACTAATATACAAAAAAGACTGGTGGATTTCTTTTGGAGTGGGAAACACTGGGCTCATTCTGCACAGCTCTACCTGCCTACTCATGAGGGAGGGCAGGTATTGGTGGATGTAAGGAGCAGAATTCAGGCTTTTTGAGTACAGGCAATCCAGATACTTCTCTATAGTACTGATTTGACATTGACTCAGACAGCAGGTGCAATTTTGTGAAGAGCAGGGGGTTTCAATTATGATATACATCTTTTTTGGGTACAACTTCAAGAGGTGGGCCTGATCAGGATTACTCCATACTATCATTCAATGTTACAAGCATGGAAAAAGACTTTCAACATTAGAAGAGAGTCTCACCTCTCCACACATTGGGTTTTGGAGGAACCATTGTTCCATAACCCTATAATTTATAGCACATTGTTGTCCTTGGAGGGTGTGCGAGCTAACATGTTGAGGAACAACTGCATAAAGCTGAGGGATCTGTTGAGCTGTGAGGAGATAATGGTCATAACTGGACTAAGGTCTTCACGCTTGGCTTCAAAATTGTTAGAGGGAGTACACTCTGTTTTACCTGGACATTACCTTGAAGCAATACAGAGGAGAGCTTTAAATGAACAGATGGACGTTTCTCACCCAAACTTGTGGATTGTCCCTGTATGTGATCTTAAGGAGGACAGTGAACTAGGAGACTCCTCATGGGAGGATCCTGAGACTGCTGGACCATGGACACTTAAATAAATGCCTAAGAAAGTTATGTATTGCTTTTGTGTTACAATTCATCAAGTAGCATTGAAAAAGCGGCAACCATTAAGATGGACAAGATGGTTTGGGCCAGACTTCCCCTTAAAAGATCAGTGGAGGTCCCTGTATAAGCCTCCTGTAGAGAAGCGAACTGCAGATCTGCAATGGAGACTTGTACACAGGGCAATAGATACAAACAGACATGTGGCACACCTAAATCCAGCAGTCAGTGGTGAGTGAGGGAACTGTAGCCTGGAAGAGACAGTGGAACATTTGTTCTTGCATTGCAGACGATTGTAAGGGCTTTTTAGATTACTGACTAAGTGGTTTTAAGGTTTTGGTGAGAGTTTTTCTGAACATACTTTCAAAGGAGGAGTGAAGTATAGGTTTTCAAGAAAGGCAACTTTTTGTCTGTTGAACTATGTTTTGGGTACAGCCAAGTTGGCAATCTGGAAAACTAGAAAAAACAAGGTACTGGGGATAGGTGGAGTGGATCCAGAGAAAATGTTGAGAGGCTTAGTTGCAAGTAGATTGAGGATGGAATTTGCCTATTATGAACTGGTGAGAGATTTGACAACTTTTAGAGAACTGGTGTTTAAATGAAATATTATGTTGCATTGTTGAAGAACAGCTCATTTTAAATATTTAAAACATTCTGAATTTGAAAAATGCATGTATTTATACAATTTTAATCTGTTTTCATTTTTGTTTTTAAATTATGAATTTTATACTAATCTAAATGTGTGAAAGATGTTAATGTGTAAGATAAATTGTCTTAATGAAGAAAGGTTGAATCTCTTCTCTTCTCTTCTCTTCTTCTCTCTCTTCTCTTCTCTTCTCTTTTTTTCTCTTCTCTTCTCTCATTGGCTCATCTTTTCTATTCTTTCTCATCTTGTCTCATCTCTTGTCTTCTTGTTTTTTTCCTTTTTTTCTTGTCTCTTGTCTTCTCATCTCATCTCTTTTCTTTTCTCTTTTTGTCTCTTCTCATCTCTTTTCTTTTTCAGTCTTCTCTCATCTTGTCTCATCTTATCTACCTTCTCATCTTTTCTCCTCTCCTCTCTTCTCATCTCATCTCTTTTGTTCTTTTCTCATCTAGCTTTTTCTCGTCTTGTCTCTTCTCATCTCTTCTCGTTTTTTCTAGTCTTGTCTCTTCTCATCTCTTCTTGACTCATCTCATACCTCTTCTTGTCTCACCTCTCCCTTTCTCTTCTCATCTGTTTTTTCTTGTCTTGTCTATTCTCATCTTTTGTCTTATTGTCTCATCTCTTCTCTTATTTCTCATCTAATCTCTTGTCTTCTCTCTTGTTTTTTCCCCTTTTCTCTTGTCTATTCTCGTCTTGTCTCTTGTCATCTCATCACGTCTCATCTCTTTTCTCTTCTTTTCTTGTTTTATATCCTCTCTTCCTGTCTCCTCCCTTATCTGCTCATCTCTTTTCTTCTTTTGTAGTCTTGTATCTTCTTGTCTTTTCTTTTCTTTTCTTTTCTCATCTCATCTCGTCTTGTCTTTTCTCATCTCTTCTTGACTCATGTCTTGCTTCTTCCCGTCTCTTATCTCTTTTCTATTCTCATCTAGTCTCTTCTTATCTCTTCTTGTCATCTCATGTTATCTTTTCTTTTCCCTTATCATCTCTTTTCTTGTCTTGTCTCTCTCATCTAATCTGTTTTCTTCTTTTCTCATCTTGTCATGTCTCATCTCTTGTCTTCTCTTCTTTTCCTATTACTCTTTTTTCTCGTCTCTTCTTGTCTCTTCTCGTCTTGTCTCATCTTCTCGTCTTCTAGTCTCATCTCTTTTCTTTTCTCTTTTCATTTCTTCTCATCTCTTGTTTTGTCGTCTCTTCTTGTCTTTTCTTTTCTCATCTCTTCTTGTCTCCTTTCTTTTTTCTCATCTTTTTTGTCTCTTCTCTTCTTGTTTCTTTTCTTCTTTCCTTGTCTCGTTTCTTCTCATCTCTTCTCTTCTCATGTGGTCCCTTCTTTTCTTATCTCTTCTTAACTCATCTCTTGCCTCTTCTAGTCTCTTCTAATCTCTTTTGCTCCTTTTTCATCTGGTCTCATCTCTTTTCTTCTATTCTCTTATGTTCTCTTGTGTTTTCTTCTCATCTCTTTTCTTCTTTTCACAACTTGTGTCGTCTCATGTCTTCTCTTCTTGACTCACTGTTGGACTGATCGAAATTGAGTTGTAAAGTAGTATTTACAAAAAAAGATAAATTATATATATATAGCAAATTTAGCAGAATTATTTTTGTTTTCTCCCTGGTAATGTCTTGTGATGATAGGTTTGTTGTTCTGTGTTCTGTCAGGTCCAGTAGTTTGTGTTTTTGGGGCCAGATCTTTATTAGACCTCCTCCTCGTTCTGAGGGCCTTTTGCTCACATAAATCATTCCTCCTTTTGCTCATCTCCCCTCATCCTCCTCAACTTATTTCCCTCCTCTCCCCTAAAATGAATAATTAGTTACTTCACCACTTTAATTAAGAGTCCAGGTCCAGCTGGAGACAGCTAGCGCTCAAGTTATTTTTAATTATTTAGTCTGGTTTAAGCTGCTTCGTTCCTGTACCATTAAAAAGAAGAGCAGTTAAAAACTTATGAGTCTCCACTGACCTTTGGGTGACCCTATAATGTCCATATGGCCTTGATTTAGGTTGAGATCAGTCTGCTTTTGACAGGTAATGTCTAAAATAAGGATCCTGAAAAATGATTCAGGATCTGCCACTGCAGTCAGGACAATAGAATGTGCTTTGGCATTCTTTAAAGAAATGACTGGAACTGACTTTAAAGACTCAAAACTCCTTAGCTCTGCAGAAACTGAGAACTGATCTATTAGAATATCTGCAGTTAGGAGTATAAAAATCTCTTGCGTATCTGAGCTAAAAAATATGATGGCCCCAATGTAGAGGTGCTGGGAGTTCAGCATTCTGATAATGTATTACCAGCCTTAAAATTAGTTACGTACCATCACTGGCAAAGCTATAAATAAACAGAACTCAGTCTCAGGCTTGAGTGTAGTTAACATTGGAACAGAAGCCCCACTAATGAGCCTAAGAGTAAATCATCTGACTATTTGTTTTCATTGAAGCATGCCCCATATTATCATATGCTGTATAAAAACCTCACAGCAGATAAAGTATTTTTGTTTATTTAAATATTTATGTGCCAAAAGGACATATTTTGCTTCAAAGATCTTTCAACCTGAATCTGAATTTCCATCAAACCTGTTTGAGCTGTATTTTCCCTTGCAAAAGCTGCGTTTGTGTAAACTAAAAACAGTTTGCCAAAAATAGTTGCCAGAAGTTTGCAGCTTATCACCAGCAGTGGTGAACCTTTAGCAAACTTTTGGCAACAATGGACTGTTTGCCAAAGCTGGCAAAGAGTTATTTGGCAAGACTTTGGTAAATATCTGGCTTTCAAACAGTTATGTCTAGGGTTGGGAACCTAACCTATGTTCAGGTTAAATTTTTTAAAATACCGGAATTGAATGATTCTCATGACTTTTGGTTCCCTTAACCATTTTTGACAATAAGTTTTCCACCGATGCGGATGGAACATTGTACTACAAAACTAAGACAGTGTTTCTTGCTGCGCCAGTCAGCAGCTTCTGCCCCTCTACTAAATGTACAATGTGAAACAGTGTAATCCGATTATGGAACCAATGGTTCTAATGAGTCGGTTCTTTTAATCTACAGCACGAAACATGCAGAGCAACCAGTGTGGTTTGATTCATGAACAAATGATTCTTATGAGCCAGTTCTTTTTAATCGAATGCGCAACCAGCGTAATGCTATTCCAGACTGAATGACTCTTATGAGCAGGTTCTTTTTAATCTACAGTGTGTCCAGTGTAGTGTGGTTCCCAAACAAATGACTCTTATGAGCCAGATCTTATGAATTCATGGCATGAAACACAGTGCAACCAGTGTAATGCAGTTCCCAAACTAATGACTCTTATAAACCAGTTCTTTTTAGTGACTCTGACTAGCTTGAAATTAAACAAGAACTGTTACCATGTTATGTAATGTTGTACTGAATGCTCCTGACACTTAAAACAGGCAGTACAGTTACTGACTGGTTGTTCATTTGACAATGTGTAGTTAAAGATGTGCCTAAACGTTACAAATTTTGTTTTATTAGAAAAAAATATATAATTGTAGAAAAAAATAAATAAATGAAATATGTTTTTGTTTGTTTCAAAATTTTATTTAATATATAGTAACAGTAGGACCAATTATTTGATTGCATTTATGCCTCTTAAAAGAATGTGTACACACACTTTTTACAAGAATTATATCAAATGTATCTCTGGTTTGTTATTTCTGATATGTTGAAATCTGAAATTATCTCATCATTTGGCAACAGACTGCTGAGGGCAATAAATCCAATAAAAATGGCATTTCCTATTTTTTATTATATAATATATATATATATATATATATTTCTTCCTGAAAAGTTAGAATTGTTAATAAAAACGTTACAGAATCGGAATTGTTAAGACTAATCGGAATCAGAGCGGAATTATTAAATTCCTTATAATTCCCGTCCTTAGTTATGTCAAACCTGTGGCAACAATGAACCATTCATCACAGCTAGACAATTTTCATGTGAAATGTGCAATTTATTCACATTCAATTTCGTGAATGGAAAAACCTAATAAGCAAGTTAATGTGGAAAAACTTTCAATTCACCAAAAACATTTCAAATTCCTCTCATGTACAATATCCTTCCAAAATCATCCAGTCAAGCACCAGTTTCTCTCTGCAGCACAGAGCATATGGCAGTTCTTCTTTTATTACTCTACCTCTTCCCTCTCTCTCTTTCTGTCCTTTATCCCTCCTTCATTTTAGCATTTCTCTCTTCCTCTGTCCATTCTTGTGATTACTGAACTCTGGGCTGAGCTCTGGGCTTCAAGCACATTGGAGGAAAGACAATTAGACCTTGACTGATATGTGCAAAAAATTGACAGAGATCAATGAGAAGCCGCAGAGGAAATCACTTCATTGCTCAGAGGGAGAGATGAGGTGACCATGTGTTTCAGCAGAACACATCCTCAGTGATAGATCCCTACAGTACAACTAGGAGCTTCCTTGGATGTCAGAAACTTTGATACATTTAGTGCAAAGAGGGGGACACTGTAGGGTGAGCACACCTTTAGGTAACATTAGAAAGTAATTAATAAATGCTTTTAATAATTAATAAATTATATGCTTTGCGATATTAAGATGGTTTGCAGTGTAACTGGAAGCACAAAAACAGAGGCCATGCAATACAATCATTTAAAAAATATGATCCAAACATTTCTGTTGTGAAGCAAATTTGCAGCAACCTGGCGCATTAACAATGAATCCAGCTAATTTGTGCTCACAGGCATGCATAGAACAAATATTTATCAGTCGGAAACATTGCTTGTCCCATCAGATTTTAGATTACACGAATGGAACTATTTGTTTTATAACAACATTTTGACTTCTAACCCTATATTTTCTCTACAGGCCCTTACAGCTGAGCTCAACATGCACAAGAGCCAATCAGAGGACTACAAGTATGAGACTGATCGTCTGGCCCATGAACTTCAAGAGGTCAAGAAAAAATACCTTGCACAGAAACAGAGAGACTAGGAAAATAGGTGAGCTATCCATCTACTAAACCAAAAAAATGAGGCTGTGTGAGTGTTTGGGTGTGTGTGTGGATTCAGGTGGAAGTCATATATCTCATATCAGCATAAAATGCAACATTATACCCACAGCTGTCAGGACAGCAGAAAACACTGGAGTATTTGTGTGTGTTTATGTGATGTGTGTGTATCCATTTGTTTTGTGGTCCTGACAGAAAATGACCTTCAATATTGCCAGCAAGCAGACGTGAATGACATCCCCTGACATGGCCAAAAATTGTACCTTAAACAACAGTCAGAGGGGGGAAAATGGAAAAAGGCATTCAGAGTTGGAAAGAAATCAATGAGCCAGTCAATTGGAGAGATTTCTCGCATTTTGTCTGTTCTTCAGAGCAAATCGTGACACAAGCAGTTATAGAGTGATGCATTGATTAGTAGAACCCTGCCAAGTTCTTTTTATTTTGGCCTTCAATCTAATGAAATTATGACTAATCGTGTGGGCTTTGGAAAGCATGTGTGTCGTTTAAACTGACAGAGCCTTATTTTCTATACTTGATTGGAAGAGAGTGTGTTTTTGGTTGAAGATTGATTTGTATGTATGCAATCTACATAAACCTGCTAACCACTAATATTACCCAAATTGACACAGTCCCACAAACCCACACTTATCACAACCACTCACATCCATCACACTTTAGCTCACCACACACTCACATTCGCAGACATTAGTGTCATTACATATGGGAGGCAGGGTGAGTCTCACGACACCCGTAAAGAAAATATAAGGGTCATATTTCACCTTAAAATCAAAACAGGAAATTATATTTTGCATACAGAAAATGAAGCATATTTAAGTCCATATATATATATATATATATATATATACATATACAGTTGTGCTCAAAAGTTTGCATACCCTGGCAGAAATTGTGAAATTTTGACATTGATTTTGAAAATATCACTGATCATGCAAAAAAACTGTCTTTTAAGGATAGTGATCATATGAAGCCATTTATTATCACATAGTTGTTTGGCTCCTTTTTAAATCATAATGATAACAGAAATCACCCAAATGGCACTGATCAAAAGTTTACATACCCTTAAATGTTTGGCCTTGTAATGAATGGCCCTTTGGGGACAAGTCGACTACCCAAAAGATAGAGACGGGCTAGCCCAGTCGTGGCCTCTTTTCCCCTTCTTTTTTTCACTCCCTAAAAAAAAAGGGGATTATCCGACTGGGCCGACCAGGTCTAGTCGGGGGGTGTCCCTCCCAAGGGGAGGACACCGCGGAGACCACACCTCACCCAGAGAGAGGGGGGGGGGGTATTTAAGTGGAAAATATGTCACATGGTCTTGCTGATCATGTGGAGAAGTCCCATGGTAGATCCTACCCAACAGGGGAGGAGTTACTACAAACATGGAGACTGTGGCAGAGGGGGCCCTGCCCAAGGAAAACGCAGTTTGCCAACAGGGAAACAAATCAGCGGAAGATATACATCGCATGGGGTTACCTTACAGGGAACCGCCACATGCGGAGCACCAACCCCAGAACAGGGCTCTTAGTTAGCACATGTACTGGGCCGGCAGCAAGTCTCTCCGAAAACTCGACTGCCACAGGGCTCAGAGGAAGTCCACCAGGGAACAAAGTTTATGAACAATACTGGGAATTAATGGCGCACGTCTTCATCTCAAAGGAGATGAAAGGCACTATGTGCAAGTGATACACCCAGCCGGCTATCCCGGACTTATCCGCTTGTATTGCGTGCCACTACCCGGGACGAAACCAGTTCCGCCCGGAGGTTGTAGAACCTCGCAAGGTGTTGGTGTTGCCCAGCCTGCTGCTCGGCAAATGTCTGTTAGAGAGGCACCCCTGGCCAGGGCCCAGGAGGCCGCTACACCCCTGGTAGAATGGGCTCATTGTCCTACCGGGGGCGGCATGTCCTGGGCGTGATATGCCATAGCTATGGTGTCAATGAGCCAGTGGGCGATCCTCTGCTTGAAGACAACGCTTCCTTTCTGCTGTGCACCAAAGCAGACAAAGAGCTGCTCAGAGATCCTAAAGCTCTGCGTGCGATCCAAACAGATGTGTAAAGTGCGCACAGGACACAGCAACGACAGGGCTGCGTCTGCCTCCTCCTGGGGCAGCGCTCGCAGGTTCACCACCTGATCCCTAAAAGGGGATGTGGGAACCTTGGGCACATAGCCCGGTCGGGGTCTCAAGATCACACGAGAGTAGCATGGACCGAACTTTAGGCACGTTTCGCTGACAGAGAACGCTTGCAGTTCTCCTACCCTCTTGACGGAAGTGAGCGCAGTCAGGAGGGCAGTCTTCAAGGAGATTGCCTTAAGCTCAGCTGACTGCAAAGGCTCAAACGAGGCTCTCTGTAGACCCTGAAGAACTACAGAGAGGTCCCATGAGGGAACGAGGCGCGGTCTGGAGGGTTTCACCCTCCTGGCGCCTCTCAGGAACCTGATGATCAGGTCGTGCTTCCCTAAGGACTTACCGTCCACTGTGTCGTGGTGTCGCAAGGAGCGTAATGTCCGAGAACCACGTCTGGATGGGCCAGTTTGTGGGTTCTTGGCGGCCGGCCGTGAGACGGGAGGGGGACACCCTTGGGTGGGGGACACCCTTGGCGACAAGCAGATGGGGTGCGGGATCTTGAGCCGCGCCGGGGAAGGATATACCGGATAGCCTCCATCTGCTGATTCACCGTCGAGAACTGCAGGGCAAAGTCCTCGATGGTGTCGCCGAACAGGCCAGCCTGGGAGATGGGGGCAGCAAGGAACCGTGTCTTGTCGGCCTCACCCATCTCAACCAGGTTAACCCAGACACGAAAGACAGCGATCGTGACCGTCTGAAGTTGAGAGGTAATGACCGCAACCAGGAATAACACACAATCGGAAAGACATCTTTAAAAAGACGCATCTTTAAAAAGACATTCGGTGTGTGCCGCTCTTTTAGAGAAATATACTCTTTCAGGACAATATACTCTCTTTTTTCTGCCGAAGCACCCAGGGGCGTTCTCTGCAGTGCACCAGTGCAGAGGAGGGAGAAGCCGCTGAAATGCTCCGTCAGATCCAGCAGAGGTGAATGAACAGTCAGCTCAGTAGACATCGACCGTTCGGCTCCGAAGAGAAAATCTGAATGAGTGGTTGCATACCAGCTCCTTTTATAATACCACTTGCCAGTTTTCATTGGCCTTTTATCAAAGACCAGAGGTGTCTTGGGCCAAGAGTGACCCCTAGTGTCACTACATCGACACAACGTCGTGTGAGTGACAGATAGGGAACTAAGGGTATGCAGACTTTTGAACAGGGGTCACTTCATTCCTTTCTTTGTTGCCATGTTTTGTTTTATGATTGTGCCATTCTGTTATAACCTACGGTTGAATATGAATCCCATAAGAAATAAAAGAAATGTGTTTTGCCTGCTCACTCATGTTTTCTTTAAAAATGATATATATATTACCAATTCTCCAAGGGTATGCAAACATTTGAGCACAACTGTATATACAGGTGCTGGTCATATAATTAGAATATCATCAAAAAGTTGATTTATTTCACTAATTCCATTCAAAAAGTGAAACTTGTATATTATATTCATTCATTACACACAGACTGATATATTTCAAATGTTTATTTCTTTTAATTTTGATGATTACAACTGACAACTAAGGAAAATCCCAAATTCAGTATCTCAGAAAATTAGAATATTACTTAAGACCAATACAAAGAAAGGATTTTTAGAAATCTTGGCCAACTGAAAAGTATGAACATGAAAAGTATGAGCATGTACAGTACTCAATACTTAGTTGGGGCTCCTTTTGCCTGAATTACTGCAGCAATGCGGTGTGGCATGGAGTCGATCAGTCTGTGGCACTGCTCAGGTGTTATGAGAGCCCAGGTTGCTCTGATAGTGGCCTTCAGCTCTTCTGCATTGTTGGGTCTGGCATATCGCATCTTCCTCTTCACAATACCCCATAGATTTTCTATGGGGTTAAGGTCAGGCGAGTTTGCTGGCCAATTAAGAACAGGGATACCATGGTCCTTAAACCAGATACTGGTTGCTTTGGCACTGTGTGCAGGTGCCAAGTCCTGTTGGAAAATGAAATCTGCATCTCCATAAAGTTGGTCAGCAGCAGGAAGCATGAAGTGCTCTAAAACTTCCTGGTATATGGCTGCGTTGACCTTGGACCTCAGAAAACACAGTGGACCAACACCAGCAGATGACATGGCACCCCAAACCATCACTGACTGTGGAAACTTTACACTGGACCTCAAGCAACGTGGATTGTGTGCCTCTCCTCTCTTCCTCCAGACTCTGGGACCCTAATTTCCAAAGGAAATGCAAAATTTACTTTCATCAGAGAACATAACTTTGGACCACTCAGCAGCAGTCCAGTCCTTTTTGTCTTTAGCCCAGGCGAGATGCTTCAGACGCTGTCTGTTGTTCAAGAGTGGCTTGACACAAGGAATGCGACAGCTGAAACCCATGTCTTGCATACGTCTGTGCGTAGTGGTTCTCCCCCACATTTTTGAATGGGTTTTGTTTCACAATCCTCTCCAGGGTGCGGTTATCCCTATTGCTTGTACACTTTTTTCTACCACATATTTTCCTTCCCTTCGCCTCTCTATTAATGTGCTTGGACACAGAGCTCTGTGAACAGCCAGCCTCTTTTGCAATGACCTTTTGTGTCTTTCCCTCCTTGTGCAGCGTGTCAATGGTCGTCTTTTGGACAACTGTCAAGTCAGCAGTCTTCCCCATGATTGTGTAGCGTACAGAACTAGACTGAGAGACCATTTAAAGGCCTTTGCAGGTGTTTTGAGTTAATTAGCTGATTAGAGTGTGGCACCAGGTGTCTTCAATATTGAACCTTTTCACAATATTCTAATTTTCTGAGATACTGAATTTGGGATTTTCCTTAGTTGTCAGTTATAATCATCAAAATTAAAAGAAATAAACATTTGAAATATATCAGTCTGTGTGTAATGAATGAATATAATATACAAGTTTCACTTTTTGAATGGAATTAGTGAAATAAATCAACTTTTTGATGATATTCTAATTATATGACCAGCACCTGTATATATCTATATATATATATATATATATATATTTTTTATTTTTATTTTTCGCATTTTTTTTTTTCGCATTTTCATGACAATTAAAGGAATCGTTCACCCAGAAATGAAAATTCTCACATCATTTGCTCACCCTCATGCCATCCCAGATGTGTATGACTTTCTATTGCAGAACACAAACTATGAATTTGAGAAGAATACTTCTGCTCTGTAGGTCCTTATAATGGAAGTGAATGTGTGCCAAAAATGTTGATGCTCCATAAAAGCACATAAAGCATCATAAAAGTAATCCATACAACTCCAGTGTTTTAATCCTTTCTTCAGAAGTGATATCGTAAGTGTGGGTGAGAAACAGATCAATATTTAAGTCCTTTTTTGCTAGAAATTCTTCTCTCTGCCCAGTAGGGGGCAATATGCATGAAAAATATTAATCAATAAAAATAAAATAAGAATGTGAAAGTTAAAGTAGAAATTGACTGATCAGGGAGGAGAATTTATAGTAAAAAATTACTTAAATATTGATCTGTTTCTCGCCTAATTCTTTCATATCTCTTCTGAAGATATGGATTAAAGGAGTCGTATGAATTACTTTAATGATGCATTTATGTGAAAGCAGATGAAAGAAATTCATACATATCTGGGATGGCATAAGGACAGGATTGGGGAGTAACGGACTACATGTAACGGGATTACATATTTAAAATATGTAATATAAGTAACTGTATTCCACTACAGTTACAATTTAAATCATTGGTTATTATAATACAGTTACATTCAAAAAGTATTTTGATTACTGAAGAGATTACTTTGCATTTTATTGTCATTTGTTTCATTTAATATTTGGTCCTTTCAGATGGAAAAGATTGATACATATAAATGATGTGATCCAAATTGCATTTGAACAGCGGTGAAACACTTTCTTATGATGTGTTACATTCATACGTGCAGACAGAGAAGTAAGTTTGAAGTAAGTTTGGAGCAGAAGAAATAGAAATAAACCTTGTGTAAATTGTCAGCTTTACGCTAAGCTAAAATGCTATTTCGAGCCATTTTACATGTACATGTTACCAAGCACAATCATATTTTTTTATCAAGAAAATTCATGTTAGATCATAATTTCTTTTTTTTCTAGTAAGACCTTTGATATAAGGGCAAAATTCGTATTCTTAATAATAATTTTTGTATTGTTTTCCTGTAAAAACATCTAAAAATCCTTAAAACAAGATCAATTTGATTGATCTTGTTTTAGAAACAACACTGCATAAGATATTTAGGTTTTTCAGAGAATGTATTTTTAACGTGTATTTTGTCTTACTGTACTGGCAGAGTTTTTATAGTCAAAACAAGTGAAAAAATCTACCAGTGCTGAAGAAGTAATCCAAAGCATTTAGAATATGTTACTGACCTTGAGTAATCTAACGAAATACGTTACAAATTACATTTGACAGCATGTATTCTGTAATCTGTAGTGGAATACATTTCAAAAGTAACCCTCCCAACACTGCATAAGGATGAGTAAATTATGAGAGAATTTTAAGCGCATTGCCCCCCAATTCTCAGTTCTGTGAAAAAATGTGAAAAAGATTTATTTTTTTAATAAAAAATAAATAATAAATAAATACAAATATGGTAAATTAGTAATACATCATGGTAATACTTGTTATATTGAATTTAATTTATTATAATAATACAAAAAAATCATTTATTTATATTATTATATTCATATATTTTTAAAGTTTTATTAAATTCATTATTTTTTAAATGTATTTTTTTCCCCAGAAAACATGATTTTTTAATTACTTTATTACTGTATTATTACAGTATTTAAAATGTGATTTTTTTTTTTTTTTGCATCACAGTGATGAGAAAATTCTCATAAAATTTGTTTAGAACCGTTATGTGCTAAAAATGTGCAACCATCTTAATGGTCCTAAAGAATCACTTTAAATACAAATTTATTTTTTTTAAATACTGTATATACTATTATTTTATTTATTTTGACTTTTCTTTGTGAGATTCACCTGATTACCAAAAAAAAAAAAAAAAGAAAAAAAAAAAAGAATGAATGAATGAATAAATGAATGGGTGGGTGAATCCAATTACTCACGTTCTCTGAATAAACCCTATTCACAGATTCATTTTTATCAACATCTGAGTTTAAACGCTAGTCAAAGTCCTCGCACATCTTCCAAGCCCAACGCAGGCCACATTTCCCTTCTGTCACTCTACAGTGATACCTGAATAAGTTGAGAGGACACATCACTCTTTGGTTAGAGGTTGGCACACCTATGGCAACTGGCACATATTGCTTGGATCTGACTGGCCAGTCTCCAGTAGCAGAACTGCTTTACTTCCTGTCACTTCATGGAATGCCCCACTGTGTTCAAGCTGGACAGATTTTAGACATGGTGACCATCCAGTGGGGGTTTAAGGAGAATGCCTGTCTGCTTTTTTGTGGTGCCTTATGAGAGGAAAATGAAACAGCATCAGTCATCTTTGATGATCTTCATTTTCATAACTTAATTCCAGAGAATGACTTGATTTATAATTAAGAAAAAAACGTGAGTTTAATTATTTACTTTTCTGGGGTCTGCGGAAACATTAATAGTGGAGACAGGAAACAAGATGGGGAAAAGTAGGACAAAAGGCGGAATCGAACCCGGGTCGTCCACACAAAGAAGGCACACACCATCGTTACACTCCACGCCACTTCAGTAACACTAGTGTGTGCAGATTGTCTTCAGTTTAGCTAAACTGCCTAAGTCCTATTTTTTAATCAGTATTTTTGTCATGTTTTGCAGAAAAAGAAAAAAAGAAAAAAAAAATCTTAATCTGCAGTCCAAGGCAAAATCTGTGGAATAACTAAACATATTAATCTTGAAACCATTTGTCCTGGCCTACCGCAGGCATCTCTTCCTCCTTTAAAGTCTTGCTGTTTTGAATTCTCCTGGCTGCACGTTTAAACATTGCTCTTAAGCTTGGCTGATGGGCAGTGTATTGATTTCCTTTTTTTCTCTGACATTTTGTGAGCTCAGACCAATGGCTTAATTCTACACAAATCCCATACCTGTGTTTTCACACCAAGTAAAACAGGTCGCTCATGACTGAGTAATGGAGAACGTCTTGTTTTCCACACCGTAACTGAGGGATAAAGGCATTTAGCTAAAGGATAGAGATATTTAAGGAAAGAGCTTAGAGATTTGCAGTCTATATAAGACAAAGCAGCTGAATTGAAGCAGTTCTTAAATGAAAGACTAGCACCTGGATTTTGTAACTCTTGGGTAAATTAAACAGTGGTTATCGATCAATTGATTGTTTTATGATTTAGCAAACTCATTATGACGTGAAAGAGTTAGTTCACCCAAAAATTTTAATGATTTTAGTTTAAATACAATTGCCTCATTTACAGTGCCTTTAGGCGTGTCGTGCCAGGTCTGATGTCTTTCATGCCAGTGGTTCTTGTGTCAATCATAGCCAAACATGGTGTTATGTTTTTTTATATATGTGAAATGGAGATTGTGATTTGAGAGCTGCAGCGGAGGAAAGGATCATCAGTGAATAACAATTTAAACCTCAGTCTGTTTCTCACATAAGGCTATCGTATGGCTTCAGAAGACTTGGGAATATAGCGCACAAGTTGTATGCAGGCACCCCTTGGCCTGTGGCTGCAGGGGGACACCGAATTTCTGGGGGCAGGCCACCCTTTTGTACCCCGTAAACGTTCGTGGGAGGAGGTGTTTGTAAACGCATTCAACAGGAATTGCTTTCGGAGACAGTGCGCAACAACAAAACCCCTCCGTGTAGCGCATGCTCAAAGAGTAACATGTTCAATGGGAACCACTCAACAGAACCCTTCTAATAGGGGAGCCTACAAGCTTAGCATTCTATGGCAGTACAATGGCGAGGAGAAAAGAGGCCATTCTTTTTTAATGGATGTCTATGGAGGAGATGCTTCAGTGTGCTGAATAAACTGCTTTTGTGAGGAAACAGCTGCCTTTCCACATGTTTTACACAAAACAGTCCTTTCGGAATGAACTCTGTGTGGAGTTTACTACAATAAATTGATGTTTTATAAGAGACGTCACAGACGATTTTGTGACAGGTAGGTGTCAGTTTATGGCCCATTCATTTCCCCATTCATTTATATGGTATCCGTAAACGGTGACTTACTGTCATAACATGCAGCTGACCGTTATGCTCTCTCCTATTGTAGAGCCACTGAGGTTGTTATCTCCATACATATAAAATAATCTCTGCCGCTCACAGAGACAGTGCGCAACAGCGAAACCTCTCTGTGTAGCGCATGGTCAAAGAGTAACAACGTTCCACTAATAACACCTCCAGTTAAATGGCCCAGACTTTTAAAGGTAACTCTATCGCCCCTTGAGAACTGAGGTTTGTTACCACCACAGCTTGCATAAAATATGTTTCTGGCCTTAGACACCATTTTCAATTGAACATCTCCTCAAACATAACGAGGAGGAGGTGGTTGAATTTTCTCAAATAAGATGGAATGAGAGGAACGGGCATGAGCATTAAAAGAGCGTACTGCATCAAGGGAACGGAAATCTGCTTGCTTAGCTGATTTAACCTTTCTAGCACTAGCACATGTTGCAGCCCACCCTGTCTACATTCTTAACGGGCAAAAAATCATTCAAAGCTTAAAGTAGCAATTATAGCAACATCAGTAAAAAGATTTAGATGGGTCAAAATGAGTCATTGAATAGATTTAGATAGTTAAATGGTAGAATAAATAATAAAAGACCTTGGTGGATAAGGGTTTCTGACCAGTGGATTGCCGTTTAACCGTTTAGCCTATAAACCATAATGTCGTTCCAAACCCGTACTCTGTTGTTTTTGACAGATGTATTTGACAGTCATTGTATTCCATGGAAATCTAAAAGCATTAAGGTTTATAATGACATGTGGGCGAGTAAATAATGACATCATTTAAAATTTTGGGTTAACTATCCCTATAAAGTTCAGTTTAAGACTATCCACAGTTTTCCTGAGCAACCACTGGGCGGCGCCGTGATGATTCTAGTTGCCTGTTTTCTGTTTCTGGTCTCGAGACACACTTTAAAAATGATCAATACAAGCGATCCAGATGGAGAGCAACAACCATTTAAGATTTTTGGAGTAAAAATGTATTTATGCTGTTGTTGGTTGTCATTACAACTCAAAGTAGTTAATGATATCAACGTAACTAACCTCGGACCACCGCGTCACGTCATCTACACACTCAGATGAGGCACTGTCATTAAAAAACGGTCATCTAGACTCTGTAAAGTATCGACACTATACAGCGACATGTTTTTTGTTTTTGTTTTTTTTTTACATTTTTACAAATATAATACCTTAAACATTACATTACCATTAAGAATATATGCTGATGCGAGTGATAACACTGGAGACCGGAAATTGAAAACAGTCGAATCGTGGAACACTTCCGCGTTCAGGAAATAGGTGGATAAGGGTGCCGTCGGTGTCACAGAATCACTGAAACATGCATGTACTGTATACATTTATACATTTAGCTCGAGTTTTTGTATTTCTCTGTTGGGAAATAAGTGTTGTAACTGTGCACTGGAGTTAAAAAGTGTGAATGACATTTCAAAGAATCAGCAGGGGCATTATAAAGTAAATGATTCACTCTCTCTTTGTTCCTAATGGCAGACTCTGATCAAAAGAGCTGGCACTGAGTAACTTTACTCATAATGACTGCATTATTGCTTTCAAGACCCAATGAAATTCCCCTAATTAATTTGAGATAAAAAATAAGACGTTATTCGACAATTGGATAATCTGTCAGCACAGGGAAGAAGCTAACCTATAACTTTTGTGTTATTTTATAGGTTTGCGTAAGTTTACCTATTGTATTTTATAGTTCATTCTTTCATCTAGAGTCTTTCATGTTCAGTGTCATTGTTTTTCATTACATTTATTTTGTCTCTCTTTTTTTCTCATTTTCTCTCCCTCGCTTTTCACATGTGCTCACGACCATTTAAAACCTAATCTCAAACCCTTTCCCTTCTCTCTGCCTGTACTGTTCGGCTTCACTGAGGTGTGGTAACTGGCTCCATCTGCTCCACACCTGTCTCGCTCAGAACCTTGGCTGCTTAACCATACAATGGTGTTCTTCCTCTGTGGTTTTTAGCACCATGCACCTTGGCTTCATGTATAAAGTGTGACCCTCTTTGTACTTGTGAACACGAAGGCTCAGCTAGCTTGTGCCAGGTCTGGAGTTAAGCTTACAGTAAGCTAATGTCTCACAGACATGAATGGTGCACAGCCATAGTGTACATAATGATATCTAAGTGTCTTGGTGCCCAGACACAGGGAATAGTAACCCAGAATCCTATTCATGTTGGAATCTTAAAAAAGGATAATGATGGAAAAGGGTTATGAGCCAATGAAAAGCATGAAAATGTATGTGTATACAGACCTTGTAAGGAAATTGTTCACAGAAAATAACATTTTTGTCATAATTTACTCACCCTCATGTCGTTCCAAACCTGTGTAACTTTCTTTTTTTTTTTTATGTGGAAAACAAATCATATGCCGTTTCAATTAAAATGTACATCTGTCTTTTCAATATAATGGCAGTGGATAGTGCCTTGCTTTAAAGCTTAAAAGATGACTTAAAAGGATCATAAACTTAGTCCATGAGACTTGTGCATCATATTTCAAGTATTCAGAAGGCATATGATATGTTTTGGTGAGAAACAATTCTGCATCCTATAGCTTTCTATACAGCTAAGTGCATTCACTCCTAAAATCTGACCAAAAGTTCAGTTTCAGGCTGCAGATGATGTTTGGACCACTTGTTTGGGAGGCATGGGACAATGATAATCAGTAGATAGCTTCAGAATTTTATAATGCATAATTTGATTTTAACATGGTTGGCTGTGATTGGATGATGCTGGTCATTACTTTTAATAAGAATTATTAATTCAGCTTTATTGAAAATCAGCTGTAATGTCTATAACGTCTCAAAAACATGAATAACCAACACTCCTGGACACATAATAAACTATTTGATGAAAAAAGAAATCTGATTTTCTATAGCTTGGTATTACTTAAAATTTCACAACTTAGTCCCACTGTCCACATATGTGGACATCAATTTTTATGAAAATTATTTGCTCTAGAAAATTATTATTATTATTATTTGCTTGTTTATTAGGTCCTACTAGTTACAAATCAAAAAGGGAAAGGGAAAATTCACACAGCAGTCACGCGGGGGTCTCAGGAGGATAAGATTGAACATGTAATTGAAGATTAAATATTGCAATAAAAAGAAAATATTTTCAGGAGGAAAGTGGATCGGTAAGTCTTCATTTCAAAGACGTTTCTGTTATTGAACCCCATTTCCACACACAGGATTAATAGTCATCCGAAACCAACTTTTTTCCCCCCACACATTTATAGAATCATTAATAAAATGTTGAGAGCAGAGCTAATAAACACTGTTTGTTTCCTTCCCCACTACCTCTGAAAAATGTGTAATTATAAACTTAAAGCATTATCTCAGTCTATCAATTGATAAAAGCCTAACATACCACACATCTGAATCTTAACTTTTTCCTTCTTTGATCTCTTATTTGAGCTTTCATAGAAATGAAGGTCATTTATTTCAAACTAATGTCAGAGCAGCAAAAAAAAAAAAAAAAAAAAAATCAATAGCTTTTAGGAATATTTAAACAGCACTTGTTGAGGGCCTAAATGTTATCAATTAATTTATTTATTAATTTATTTATATCGACTTAAGGAATATTTAGTGCTGGGATATACTGTATATTTTCCAAATTAGATTTGTTGCAGGCCATCAATATTTCTCTAACTGCTGCAAAGCAAACAAATCATTTTAAACATGTCAAACTTTCTGACTTGCATTTTTAATGCTGTTTGCCATCGAATCATTCATTTTGAAACCATGTTTTTCCACTCTTGTTTTCGCTTGCTGTACAGAACCAAAATAAATGTAATCACAGCTGGCTTGCCATATAAATTCTCTGATTTAGTTTATGTGTGATGAGCGATGGTGTCTTGATGCCTTCCGCCTCAAAGAGAGAATAGCCAGGAGGCAACTGTGAAGCTGACAAGTTCACAATAAACTGCATGCAAATGAGGACAGGTGGATTATTGCATTCCGGGTAGAGAGGGAGACGGGCACCACAAGTAGCTGTGTTTATGAGATGTGATGCAAACAAAAGTCAGTAATGAGACCTGATGAAGTGTGACAAGGTGCAAAAACACTTGAGCATGGATATGTACACACATACTGTATAAACACAAATACAGACCTTCAGGAATAAGGTTTTAGCAGTTGAGTGAGCAAGTACATACTATTAATTTCTTTAAAAAAAGATTTGTGTGAGACTTCCTGAGTTGTAAGACATTTCACTGACTGCTACAGTAACTCCCAATGTATGTTATTTGTGGAGTACGAGTGTACTCCACTGACAATGGATTTTCCCCAAATATTTGATTACAAATTAT
The DNA here is from genome assembly GCF_019703515.2 of Myxocyprinus asiaticus. Taxonomy (NCBI): domain Eukaryota; kingdom Metazoa; phylum Chordata; class Actinopteri; order Cypriniformes; family Catostomidae; genus Myxocyprinus; species Myxocyprinus asiaticus. The sequence goes on from NC_059351.1 coordinate 46,038,133, forward strand.
TTCTATATATGCAATGACATTTATGTAAATAATCTCGACGTGAAGGTAATATTAAAACTTCAGAACTCAAAACTTCCTCCTCACGGCAAAAAGAACATTTGTTGAAACCAAGCTGCCAAAATGACTCATTCTCTACTTCCACATTGTGATGTCACACTGCGGTAGACATTTGCTTCTGACTGCCTCCAAAACAACACATCACCACTTACTTTACCTTATCACTTCCGTAGCCCTGCCTAGTAGCGGTGAGCAGTTAAATGGCAAGTAAAGAGAGCAGGGCTGCGTTCCACTTCCACTCACTAACTCCCCTAAGCACTTCGCCACAGGGAATCCCCACCACCATTTTGGAAGTCCGTACCACTTAATTAAATGAGCGAGAGAAGTTTCTGTTGACAGACCTTCAACCCCTTGATTTTTACCAAGGGAGCAAGCCTACTCAGATGTACGCTTCAGGTAGCTCCATATCCTACAATGCAACTCGATTTTGATATGACAGCAGATCGTGCTTCACCTACTCCACCCCCACACAACTCTAATGATTTATGCAAGTCAAATAAGCAGTTTAGGAGAGTTATATTGAGATTTAACAGCATAATACTTGTAACTATCTTAAACTTTCACAGTCATAGCCTATGTGTACACTGCAGTGTTACTATTTTTATTTATGTAAAACTTTATTAATCCTTTCTAACAATAATTAATTACACTTGACACAAGATGTACATAAATCTCTGAAATCACAACTAAACTTTACCTGAATCTGTGATTGCATCAATCTCTGAAGATGTTGTCTTATCGGGTGCAAAAATCCCCAAACAATTCCAAAAAATAACATCAGCCCTATTACAAGAGTTGTAACAAGCTCCAAGTGATTATGGGCTTAGGCAGTTCCATTTCAACCCATTGCACAGATTCTGCCAGTAGTGGGCACTCATGCAACGTAAGCAATGGCGTATATCCGAGTCCATGAGATGGAGGGAAGTTAGCAAAGGGAGGGGGTAAAAATTGGAAGTGGAAAGCAGCCCAGGTCAGTCAAGAGCAGAGAGCCAATCATAACAGTGGCCATTTACTGACAACTCTTAAAGGGAAAGCAGCACCAAAACTGACCGTTTCTGACAGAGGGTCGGAATGAGAGTGGAAAATAATCATATTTTACAAATATATGTATATTACTGTTTTTTGTGCAAAAAAAAAAACAAAACACAAAAAACATTACTAATATTATAAGTAAACCTCAAGGAACATATTAACATTTTAAAAAAGGCATGCCATGACCACTTTAATCTATAAAAAAAAAAATAAAAAAATAAAAAAATAAAAAATACTAATTATTACATGTTACTATTACAAGAAACAAACATAAAAAATGTAAACATTTATTTTGTGAAACTTATTTCAAGAAATTTTTAATTGTATAAAAATTACGACTTTCCCACAGTTGTGCCGTCATTTCCAACACACCAAAGAATACTGGCCCCAATAGCGTTTCCCTATCTGTCACTCACCCGACGTTGTGTTGATGTAGTGACACTAGGGGTCACTCTTGGGAGCCCCAAACACCTCTGATCTTTGAGAAAAGGCCAATAGGAATGGAATTTGCATGCCACTCCCCCGGACATACGGGTATGAAAGGAGCTGGCTCGCAACCACTCATTCAGATTTTCTCATTGTATTTCAGCGAGATGAATTCCTCCGCCGATCCATTCGCCTCTACAAAAGCTGTTGGATTTACAGTGCATTACAGTGGCATCTCCCCCTCGCGCACTGGTGGAGTGCAGAGAACACCCCTGGGTGCTTCGACAGTCTAAAAGAGTATATATTCTTGCAATAAAAGAGTATATTTTCCCTACTAAAAGAGTGGCACTGACGGAGAGCGTCTTTTTAAAGATGCCTCTCCGTCTGTGTTTTGTTACCTCTCCGTTTCCGATGGCCACAATCACTGTCTTACATGCTTGGGGCGCTGCCCACGCGGAGACAGCGTTCGTGGATGGGTCATGTTCTCACTGTGAGAGCATGACCATGACAATGTTGCGGCCGCGGCTTTCCTTCGTTGGAGGGAAAGCCACCCCAGCAACTCCCCGCCTCAGTCCTTCTATCTACGGGTTTGAGGCCGCGTTGTTTGGAACTGGGGGCGATTTGGGGACACCAATGGGAGCCGCTACGCTGGGTAACCCCCCACGGACCTCCCATTCCCCAGTACTCTCGTTCGCCCCACTGGGATGAGACTGCCGGCTCGTCTCAGGGCGGGTTCGTGATCTCATTTGGCGCTCGTGAAGTGGATGAGCTCTCAATCGCAGCATTGGAGAGCGGGCTGGTCCAGTCTGACGCTGAGGACGATGCGGAGCTGGTGGCCATGCTTGCCCGGGCAGCTGCGAGTGTTGGGCTGGGGTTCCACTCCCCCCTGAACCCTCACAGCTTGGCGATTTATTCCTGGGCTCGGAGCGCTGCTCACGGCCGCGCCTCGGTCCTTTTCTTACCGGAGGTGCATGAGGAGCTCATGAGGTCATGGAAGGCACCTTTCACTGCCCAGATCCGGTCTCTGAGCTCCTCTGCTCTCACTACCCTCGACTGCCAGGGGGTACTCAGTGATTCCCCAGGTGGATAAGACGGTTGCAGTGCACCTGTGCCCACAAAACGCTGCCACTTGGCGGACCCGTCCGAGACTTCCGTCCAGCCTAGGTTTACGTCGTCTCTGGCAACTAAAGCCTACGGCTCTCCTGCAGGTGCACCAAGCCAAGGCACTAAGAGAACTGCACGAGGGTAGTTCTGACCCTGGATTGATGCAGGAGCTTAGCTCGGTGACCGATCTCACCCTCCGGGCAACGAAGGTCACGGCGCGGACTCTCGGGCAGGTGATGTCCACCCTGGTGGTCCAGGAGCGCCACCTATGGCTCAACTTGGTCAAGATAAGGGAGGCTGACAAGGTATGGTTCCTTGATGCCCCTGTCTCCCAGCCTATTCGGCAACACCATCGAGGACTTTGCCCAGCAGTTCTCGGCGGTTAAGAAGCAGATGGAGGCTATTCAGCATATCCTGCCCTGGCGCGGATCAAGATCCCGCACCCCGTCTGCTCGTCACCAGGGGCATCCCCCTGCAGCGACAACACCAGCGTAGAGCCACCCACAGGAAGCCCCACTCCTGCATGCCCAGCTGTGGCACAACACACTCGCCTGGGCAGTGTGACAGATTACGAGGACAGTTCCCTCCTCCCCCGTCACTGACCGGTCTTATGGTGGGTACCTGGAGCCAGGTAAGTGCTTTGATGTCCCCTGACTCAGCACGGCCACGAGTTCGGGGTCCGAGCCCCCTCAACGTGGTGCCTTGGGGGCATGGCTTACACTCCCCAACCTGTCGCGATGGCTGACTGGGACCGTCCGACTCGGCTATGCGATTCAGTTCGCCAGGCACCCACCCAGGTTCAGCGGCGTCCGTTTTACCTCAAATGCAGGGCAAGAACATCACTGCCCTGCCTGCGGAGATCGCGTCCCTTCTGCGGAAGGACGTGGTAGAGCCTGTCCCTCCAGCCGAGATGAAGAAGGGGTTCTACAATCCCTACTTCATCGTACCATGAAAAGGCGGTGGGTTGCGGCCAATCCCGGACCTGCGAGTTCTGAACCGGGCCTTGCACAGACTTCTGTTCAAGATGCTGATGTGGAAACGCATTTTAGCGAGTGTCTGGCATCAGGATTGGTTCACGGCGGTAGACCTGAAGGACACGTACTTCAACGTCCAGTACAAGGTCCTCCCCTTCGGTCGGTCCCTGTCACCTCACGTCTTCACAGAAGTAGCAGAGGCAGCCCTTGCCCCGCTGGTCATCAGGTTCCTTAGAGGCGCAAGGAGGCTGAATCCTCCTAGACCACGTCTCGTCCCCTTGTAGGACCTCTCCATGGTCCTTCAGGGCCTACGGGGAGCTCCATTTGAGCCCCTGGAGTCAGTTGAGCTAAAGGCACTCTCCTTAAAGACTGCCCTTCTGACGGCGCTCACTTCGATCAAGAGGGTAGGGGACCTGCAGGTGTTCTCTGTCAGGGACACATGCCTGGAGTTCGGTCCGGAATACTCTCACGTGGTCCTGAGGCCCCAACCGAGCTATATGCCCAAGGTTCCCACAACCCCGTTTAGGGATCAGCTGCAAGCGAAGCTGCCCCAGGAGGAGGCAGACCCAGCCTTTTCATTGCTGTGTCCAGTGCGTGCTTTGCGCATCTACTTGGATTGCATGCAGAGCTTTAGAGGCTCTGAGCAGCTCTTTGTCTGCTTCGGAGGACAGCGGAATGGGAGCGCTGTCTCCAAACAGAGGATCGCCCACTGGGTCATTGACGCCATCACTTTGGCATACCACGCCCAGGATGTGCCACCCCCCTTGGGGCTTTGGGCACACTCCACCAGGAGTTGCCGTTGCCGGCCCAGTATGTGTGCTAACTTGGCCCTGTACTGGGGTAGGTGCTCCACATGCGCTGGTTATCCATATGTAACCCTGTGTGATGTATCTTCCATGAGATGGTTCCCCCATTGGTGAACCCGCATCTTCCTTGGGCAGAGGCCCCTCTGCCCCCGGTTGCCGTGTTTGTAGAGCTCCTCCCCCCCTGGGTAGGACCTACCATGGGGACTTCTCCACATGAGACACTGCTGACAAGACTCGGTAAGACCATGTGAAGTATTTTCACACAATTTCCACCCCCTCGGGCAGGGTGTGGTCTCTGCGGTGTCTTCCCCTTGGGAGGGACACCCCTCCGACGCGGACGCTATATGGCCCCTAGCTGAACGATTTTTCCTTTTGGGGAGAAGAAAGATAAGAGGCTGCGGCTGGGGCAGCCTGTCCCCATTTTTGGGCAGTCGACTTGTCCTCGAGGTGCAGGGGACCGTACGACACTTGTAGGAGCATCGGGGGAGGTTACATGATGGCCAGGTGTGCTGGCTACGAGGCACGCAATAGCCTGCAGTCTCGCACCACCAGTCCACGTAACACAGTTCAGCTAGTTGTGGCGTATCGTATAGGGACCCCTAGTGTCACTACATCGACACAACATCGAGTGAGTGACAGATAGGGAACGTCTTGGTTACTTTTGTAACCTCCATTCCCTGATGTAGGGAACAAGACGTTGTGTCCCTCCTGCCACAACACTGAACTATTTGCTGAAACGGCCGGGACCTTGTCTCGGCTCCTCAGCACAAAACCTGAATGAGTGGTGGCGAGCCAGCTCTTTTTATACACGTATGTCCAGAAGAGTGGCATGCAAATTCCACTTGCCAATTCCCATTGGCCTTTTCTCAAAGATCAGAGGTGTTTGGGGTTCTCAAGAGTGACCCCTAGTGTCACTACATCGACACAACGTCTCGTTCCCTCCATCAGGGACCAAGACATTTTCCCCAAATTTGTAGTGTACTTGTTGACCAAGTTGACAAAAGTGTCAGTGAAGAGCATGCTTCACATGAAATGAGACGAGACAAGTGATGTTTCAAGAAAACAGGGTAAATATCACTTGGAAGCAAAATATTTTTATTGGGTGTTATTTCCAATCAAGTAGCTATTTTGCCAAATGATGAAAAAAAAAAAAAAAAAGGGAAAATATCATTTGATTCTGTGTATTTCGTATACATATAATGTTAGCTATGAAATTATCCTTAGCAAGACAAAGCAATCAAACATGCCCCCCCCCCCACTGTTAGCCCACTCCTCAACTGAACTTCGGTTGATATGAAAATAAACACACTTCTGGCACACGTGTTAAAAGTAGTACAGCATGTAAATTGGCTGGAAAGAAATGACTAACCCAATGAAGAGTCATTACTTTCCTATCGTTGATACTAGAAAATAATGATCACACTGAAGGCTTGCATTGGCAATCAATACATTAGACTTCAATTAAATCAAACAGGATCACACACAACTCAAAGGAACTCTAATCTCACCCAGGGTAACTAGAAAATAAACCCGTGTTATAACATAAAATGAAATCATTAAAATTAAATGGAACTTGACACATAACTATAACCCCAATTACTTTTAAATGTAAATTAATAACACTCCAACAGTCCCCAGAACCGGCACAGACATACTTAATTAACTATGCAAATACAACAGCCAATAGAAAGTCCCCAAGCATACAGTAAACAAAACAGATGTTACATAAGGACTATAATTCGATGTAGTTCTAGCACCTAACATTCATTTAAATATATAAACATGTACTAACCCTACATAACTTTACATAACTACAACCTTTACCTCATCAAGTTACACAATGTCGAATGCAAAATGCTGCTTTAAAAATGGTATAAAACACAGTATTATTGTGCTTGCGTAACATTGTTCAATGCAGACACAAACAATACTGTCAAACGATTTAATAGACATATAAAAAGGAGTGACCCATGTACAAGAACACACCGTTGAACCAATACAGTGTTCGAGAAGTATCTGAAACTGAAGACAGCTGCCTCATCAAAGACATGTGTGAAATGTGAATAAAATTAAAAATGTATAGCCAGTCTCTCTGTTCCATTGGTGCAAAATCACATTTGAACTGTGTAAGGGGGTCTTCCAGGGTCCCCCGTGATAGAGATCGCCTTCCTTGGGAGTCCCCCTCAGTAGCGTTGTGCGGGGCCTGGTGCGACTGCTTCGATTGTGCCCTGATTGTGTACATGACTTATGTGTCTCTCGTCAAGTATTGAAGCTGAGGCAGGACCCAAATGCAGAGTGAAATGGAATTTATTAACAAAAAACAAGGCAAATAAAAAGTACCCCATAGGGGAAAACACAGTCACGGCTGGAAACCCACTGAAGCTGGGCTGGGAGCATACGAGCTTTGTCCAGGACCGACCGGAACCAACAGACGGGAAACTGGACCAACTAGAGACCAACATGAAACATGAAACAAGACGAACTGGCACTGGACAGCACACACGAGGAGACTAAAATAAGGAGAGAAATCAAACGGGTTAATGGGCAGGGCATGTGTAACAAATTAACTAACAATGGGCAAACAAGGAGGCGGGGTATGACGCAAGACTGAGAGACACGCGGCAATACAGAAACAAAACAAACACCCGAATGGCACGAGCGCACATCCGCGAATGGTGTCCGAATCCCAACACCAATCGAAATTGACCCAGACAGGAAAGCCAGGATCCAGATATCAAGCTCCGAACATGAAACAAGAGACCTGAGGAGCACACGGCAGGGAAATTTCAACCAAAGCCTTGCGCTCACACAAAGACAGAAACGAAGAACAAGACAGACACAGAACAATGATGTCATGACCCTGTCACACAAAAAGCCAGACTGACAGAGTGAAAGGATCGTGACACCCCCACTCCATGGAGCACCAACTCCAGCCCCAATACTAACCCTGAAATCTGATTGATTGTTCAGAACAACAAAGATGTTCATCTAAGAACATTTAATACTTGGCGAAACACAGTAAGCCTTGTTCTAATGGCTCAAAGTCTCCAGCTCTGGAAGATCTCTTGCATTGTTCTAGTGTCAGCCTGTATTGGACAGACAACACAGATGCATACTGAGTTTAAAAAGCCAGAGCTAGCTTGAATTACAGTGAAGGCTCTGGTTCTTGTGCAGAAGGCTCAACATACTAAAATGCAGTGTCTACAATGGCATCAATATTTTTGATACATAAATTGTCTACAAAGCAGAACTATGTTCATGTTTTCCAATGAAGAATATTTACAATGTTTGTGAGATGCAGTGCCCATCTCACAGAACAAAAATAACTGTTTCACACTTTGGTGATTTAAGAGGGTTTCCAGTCCAATCATTGGTTGGGAAATATGTCGCCTCCAGAAGAACTAGAAATTTTGATTTGCTATGTATCAAATTCAGACTTGTCCATCTTGTCTGTGGAGGTTAGTACTCCATACCCAAGTGTGAAAATGCATCCTTCCATACTAAATAGTATGCTAAAAGCAGAATGTCAATTGAGTAGCATTTCTGAATCCTCAATATTCATAAAAGAGTAGGTGAGAAAGACATGTGTGACCTACCACATCTAGTAAGATTTTTAAGTGTGCATCCACTGGACACTTCCATTTTGACATGGGAGCTGGGAAGATATCATATTAAAAATGCTGAATAAAAAAATTTAAAAAATCGAGACGATTGGCTCTTTTTAACTGTAAGCACAATATTTTCCAAGAACATTTTTTTTTTTTTTTTTTTTTGTGGATATATTTGACTAACAAAACCAGAATAAATAATTTTTTTGCAGTTGTTGTATTGCACCTTATATTCGTGTCAAGGGACAATGCCAATGATCACGTATAAAGTATTTCGGGGAATGTATTCATACTACTCACCTTCATTCTAAAAGAACATAATTAATGGCGGAGCAGTACATTCTTCATCAAATGCAGTACATATTCTGACAGTATGCAAATTCAGACGTGCAGCATGAGTTTTTTACATACACAAAATGGAGCTCACATGTGCCCATACGCCCAACAGCACTTACCATTTTGGCCACTGGGGCACTGTTGCATTTCGGTAAGCACAGGTTGATTTTAGCTAAAGAAAAGTCAACTTACTGTTTCCAATTTCACTGTGAGATCAGTCTTAAAATCCTGGGTCAAATCCTAGCCTGCCCCTGTTGTTCCGGCAGCCAAGGTGGCCAGTAGCTTTTGGCAACTATATGGTTAAAGGAAGCAACACCAGTACGGGATTCCAAATACCGAAACAAACTTGTGTAGAAGGTCAGCTTTGCTACTGATCTTTTTCTGGACTCACAGAGAAGAGGAAGATAGCAAATTTGTATTCCCATCATACGTAAATAATTCTGTATATCTTCTCAATTATACCATATCTTTATCACCATCCACTTTAGTTCTAGTTTAAAGAAGCACATTTTGAGTGTGGAAAGGGGAGCACATGTTTTAACGCACATCTTGTGTTTGTTGCTTACTACAGTGCCACCGCTCCCTATACACATATTACGCAGTCTGCGTAGGGCACCAACTCCCTAGAGGGGCACCATCTTACCCTTAGGGGGCACCAGAAACTCCACCGGCTGCCCTTCCTTGCATGTTATGCATTATTTAAGGACCCGATAAAAGTCAAGGGACACAGATTATCACATCGCAGCTTGCACCACTTCATATTATTGCCAAGCATCGCCTCCAACCCAGCTGTCTGACAGTTGTGGAACTCTGCATAGGGCATCAAGTTGGCCAGCGCCGACCCTGGCTTTCTGATAAAGTATTAAAAAGCTTTTTGATGGTTTGATAATCTGATTGCCTGACAACACAAATGTGGGGACTGATTTGTATTGGGTTTACACAACCTTTGCTATTTTTTTAGCTAGCATTGAGGTGGGTCATTGCTCCGCTTACTGCCATTTTGTCTCCGCATTTTAAAAGAAACATTTTGAACTTTAATTAGGGAGTGGACCTTGGCATTTAGCCAAGTCTAGTAGTTAGGAAGTAGTCTAATCAAAGCTGCATTGCTGAGTGAGGGATGTCACTGTGTTGCTGCAGTATGTTTCAGGCCATCACAATAAACACCATGGTCTCATGGGTGAGATGTGTGTGTGAGTTTGTTTGTGTTTGTGCCCAAACATAATGCAGATCCTCTGTTGTGCACTCTGGAAAAATCTCATCTCACAGACAGCAGCTTCCAATGTTTGAATCATTAGTATGCAGTTGATACTAGATTGAAACGTGTCCAGTGATGTTCAAAAAGGGATAATATGTTCGGGTCCAATAACATTGTCCATTTACCTGGAGTTTATAGATCTGTTTGACGTCTCTGTAAACTTGATTTACAGGGGGATACGTTTCAAATCTTTCATGGATTCATCTGGGGATGTGAGTGTTTGTGTGTGTATGAAACTGTAAAGGGAGATTTGTTTACACAGACACATAGGTCATGTACACAATGAGGGCGCAATCGAAGCAGTCACACCAGGCCCCGCACAACGCTACTGAGGGGGACTCCCAAGGAAGGTGATCCCTATCACGGGGGACCCCGGAAGACTGTGATCACTATTGACAGGGACAGCAATGCGCACCCCCCCCCCCAACATCAGATGGCAAGAGGCCAAACACATTCAACTTCGCCATAGGCCACGTCCTTTACTTGAGACAGCCCTGTACACACTGCCATGTTTTGGTTGTGGCAACTACATTTAATGTAATAGTTCACCCAAAGTTGTCTGTTGAAAGTTCATGAGAGCTATGCGCGAAGCTCTTTCACAGTGGCACGCATGTTCATATGGAAACGTGCATTTTAGCACTTCATAGCGCTCATGAACGTGATTAAGCATTCATCAGAGAAGTCATTACCTTTTTTAGCTGCAGTGTGTACTTAGCCACATGCATCTAAAGCTGCTTTTCCACCATCTGGTGGAACAGTTCTGTGCACAGTGAGGAACGGTTTCAAGTAGCATTTCCACTTGAGCACAGTTCGGCACAGCATGATTACAGACCTTTCTCAATCCAACTTTCTCAGCACAGTACCTAACTGTGCTTTACTGTGCTCAAACCTGCTGGTAAAATGGCTTTAGTACGTGACAACTCACGATTGTCAATTTGCCAACGCCAAGGTAACTAATTTGTTTTTAGGTAGCTGGCAATGTTCACTATGGTGAGGTTAATAAAATAAAAAAATAAAAATACTGTATGTTTGGTGTATCTTCATGATTTGCATCCTCTTCAATGCTTCCCTCTCATTGCCAACTGATGAATTTGTTATGTACAATCAAGCACCACAGTGGAAAAAGAAACGGAAACCTTGCCAGAGGGCCCAGATCAGCACGGAAAGGCTCGATTTTGCAACAAGAACTGTTCAGCATGATGGTGGAAAAGTAGCTTAAGAGACATGAAATAAGTAGAGAATGAAAGAAGAAATGAGAGATTAAAAGTAACCAAATTTATTCAAATGGCACAAAAGTTGATTCTAGACAGGCTAGACTGCTCACACAAAACAAAAAGATACACATACAATTTGTCAATGCTACATTAGACAATAAAACCATAATAGCTGCCACCAACACAATTTAAGTTGTGATACTGTGAATTATAATACCCTGAATTAAATGCCACCAAATAAATCTAAAGTCTATTGGATTGAAGTTCTCAGTGTTTCATTATTCATTAATCATTGATTATACCATTAGGGTTGAGAGTGAGTAGACGTTAATACGTGCTAACAATTTAAGTCTGGACATCTTTCCTTACTCTTTAAATATTTAACAGTAAGAGAGCAAGTTTTGTGGTAAAGAAGAAACGTTTTTAATAGAAAATACCATTCCACTAATGAATGGTTATGGAGCAAAAGTAAAGCATGTGAGAAAAATATTCACTTTCAAAGATTTTCAAACCTTCACATTCCAAGCACACACATCATCTGCTATTGATTTACAAGATCTAGAGTGCCCATTCTCCCCACCCTCTCTCTCTCTCTCACTCTCCCTTTTTTACAGTATTCTCTGTTTCTCTCTGCCTACAGGAAACTATAGATCATATTTGAATTACTATGGTAAAGGGACATATAATCAGCCTGATGGAGTGAGCGGACTGATTTGAAAGACAGGCAAATAACCATATCTTCCCCTTTATTATTCCTGCCTGCATGTGGATGTATTGGATAAACTCTGCACAGAACCTAACTGCTTTCCCCGTAATTCCATATAATATGCTCCTGTCCTGATTCCTAATTCGCTGATTTTGAAACTCCCCGTAGACTGTTATTACAGCCCTGCTCAACATGCTGATAGATTTATTTGCTCCAATGAATTAATCACGCATTTAATAAACAATACATGTATTTAATTTGATGGAGGGCCACGGTGTAATTGGAAACCAGGGACAAAAACGTCACCGCAGTTACTTTTTCTTTTTTTTTTTTTGGCATTTAAATGTACTGGAAAGCACAGCGGGAAATATTTAGATGTCACTGGCAATAACAACAAGGGTCAGAGCACAGGAAGAGATATCAGAACCTGTGGTTCTGTTGAGTCAGTGTGCAGGTCTGATTCAGGACGGAATTCACTAAAATTGAATAGTGTGCTGTTTGTGTTGTTTTAGTTCCCCATTCTCTGAAGGAATTATGCAAATCAGTGAACGGCACAAACTTGCCCAAAAAACGCAATTTGCGCAGCACAATTCCCCATCTTGTAGGCTGTTTCTGAGAGCAAGATTATGAAGGATGCAGTAGATTACTACATTTTGGCATACTTTACATGGACTGTACAGAATCATGCCACTGTGATCCAAGCAGCTAAATCGGCTCTTTAAAAATGCACAAAGTGCACTCATTTGTCTTGTGTCTCGTAATATGCCCGCTTATAACACTCTTCTCCATCATTTCATCATTATTTGATGAATTAATGCTGCCACGATAGATAGAAAATCACTTTTTAATGAAATTCTGTTTACCACTTGCTTTCTATATATATATATATATATATATATATATATATATATATATATATATATATATATATATATAGTGTGAGCACGTGTGAGCTCCATTTTGCGGGTGTTTTTTCCACGGAGGGGCACCAAAATCAAGTTGTGAAGTGAGTTGAATTCAGCTGAACAAGCTGTAATACAGTGAAGAGGAATGCATCTTTATAAACTGTACTTCTCAACCCAAACCCCAAACATAAACCTAACCATCAGTGTAGTAAAAACATAATGATAGAGGGAAAAATGCAGCCTCCAAATCACGCTCGTCACTGATTATGCAAATGTAATTACTGCCTGGTTTCAATGCAGGATCTGAACCTGGGTCTCCCACGCTGGTGATGTAATGCGTTTCCAGTCGCACCACAAGGGAAGATAAACACACTGGAGACATTGCAAAAATGTCTGATAGGAGATGGGGCTTGTCACTGAGTCAGCTTTATGTGGCCAATCCTAGTGTTCCAGAGCTCTCGGAAACTACATGGCAACTTCCAGTGTGATCATGTTGTCAGTTCAAAGGAGAAGCGAGCATGTGACCGAAGTGAATTTGCTGGTTAGAAGTTCCCTGTTAGCTGGTAGGCTGGTAGATGCTGGTACTGTGATGGCAAAACATTTTTTTTTTTTTTTTTATTGACGACCATTAAAAAAAAATAATAATATAAAAAAAAATGTATTGCATATATTTCAATTCAATATTGTACATCTTTTTTCCAGGGGCAAGTTGTTTTTGAAGGGCTATGAAGAGACTTCTATTTTTCCCTATCCCTTACCAAGAGTTCGGTCAAATGAAATCTGATCTCACATATGTATGAGTGTCCAAAAAGCAAAGATGGCAGCCTCCAGTTTGTGTACTTCCGTGAACCCTGTGCTAGCTGAGCAGATGCCTTTGAAATGAATGGGATTGCTAACAAAATAGCTTTCTCCAGGTATTTTAGAGCTCCTTGGTTTTGGTTGAGTAGATATTAACGAGAGAGCTTCTTTACCAAACCTATGTGTAATTAGAATTAAATGTTTCTTTTTTGGGTGTTTTTTTGGTGACTGTAAAAAGCTGAAAGTGTATTAAATTGAGGAATTTAATTGACTTATTAGCAGCTGTTCCTATGGAACATGATACTGTTTCCACACAAAAGCAGTTTATGCTGTGGTCTGAGCAAGGAGCTCGGTCTGAGGCATCTCCTCCATTCACTTGCATTCAAACCGATTCAAATAGCTCTCCTTATTGACTATTCCAAGATGGCGGTGCAACTGACACATACAAACCAGCCAAATGAGACATCTATGTATGATTGTCTATGCTCCTCTACTGTAAACAACACTGTGCTTCCGCGATTAAGCTTACGTGCTTACGTCACATAAGAGGCAGTTTAAACTCCACCCTCATCAACGTGCTGGCGGAAGCAAACATTTTTAGTAAAAAAGTTTTAAATATTGATCTAGTTCTTACACACACCTAGCGTTTCGCTTCAGAAGACATGAATTAATCCACTGGAGTCTTTAATGATTTTACTTTTATGATGGCTATATGTGCTTTTTGGAGCTTCAAAAAATTTGCACCCATTCACTTGCATTTTATGGACCTACAGAGCTGAGATATTCCCCTAAAAATCTTCATTTTTGTTCTGCAGAAGAAGGAAAGCCATACACATCTGAGATGGCATGAGGGTGAGCAAATGATGAGATAATTTTCATTTTAGGGTGAACTAATCCATTATCTTAGCTTATTAAAAGACCAGTCTTGGGATTTTAAAAACCAGTATTGGAATTGTTCAAATGAAGAGCGCAATTAATCTGAACATTTTTATTTTTACTCATCCCTGATATCTGTTATTTTTATTTGAAGACATGCATTTTGTTTTTTAGGCTCAACATAGCAAAATACAATTATTTTCACAAACCTCTTGGAACTTACTTATGTAATCCCTAAAGTGTGCATAACCTCAGTTGGGAGTTTGATCTGTCCTTTGACAGAGAGCTCAACTATGTTAAAATTCTATTGTGTAATCCACATTTTAAGCCATTTTTCTCAGTTTCAGTGTTGGCGTAGTTACTGCATTTTGCCTTTGTCAGGCAGTATACTGTAGATTTTTTTGTTTTTGTTTGTACTATTGTCTAGATTACTGTGATTTTCTATATAACTGTAAAGATGGCAAAAGAGATCAGACAGAGATGACACCAGAGAACTGCATCCAGTCAACTCATTCCTGGTGCAGACAAAAGCGATAATTTCCTCAGATGCTAATTCATATTGTCCTCATTCAACACATCCTGGCCAAAGGCCTGAGTTGTTAATCAATCGGCCGATCTTCGGATTGTCAGAAGTCATTTGTTTCAGATGACAATGACAATACTTGTCAAGCTCATTTTACAGATGTCTAGACCCACATCCAAGAATCAGCATATTTCATCGTATTAATTTCTGTTTGTTTACCAATGGGAGAAACAAAGGTTGGACGAGCTGTTTGTTTGTTCAAGCTTGTTGCCAAATGTCTTCATCGGTCCCACTGTGAAATTGCATTACACAGTCAGTGAATATTAATTGATGACATTTGGTACTGGACAAACAAAGTTAGAGAGATGTGTGTGTGTGTGTGTGTGTGTGTGTGTTTGTGTGGTCCTGGAATAATAGTGAGTTTAACGAGAGATGTGAGCTCTATGATCACTGGAGCACAGTTGAAAGCGAGCTGGATGATAGCAGATGTTCTCTATTGGGATGTAGAAAGAGGCTATGTTCAGAATGGAATAATAGAATACTGCTTACAGAATATATAGTGTATACTGCCTGCTATTTTCTAAAAATAGTATGTGAACAGTATAAAATATGCATTGATGAACATTTCAAACGGTAGTTTACACAATTGTTGTCACATGATCTAATTACATACACGTTTAAAGGGATCGTTCACCAAAAAATTAAAATTCTCTCATCATTTGCTCACCCTCATGCCATCCCAGATGTGTGTGACTTTCTTTCTTCAGCATTCTTTAATACCACGATTGGCATCCAGTTATAATTTCACTTAAATTCACTGTTTAGGTACACACACAATCTTAACCTCCTGAGACCCTCGTGTGACTGCTGTGTGCATTTTCCATTTCCCTTTTTGATTTGTAACTAGTAGCACCTAATAAACAAGCAAAATAAATGAATAAATAAATAAATTCTAGAGCAAATAGTTTTCCTACAAATTATCCCATGTGACTCTACTCTCCCTAACAACCGGGCCAATTTAGTTGCTTAGGAGACCTGGCTGGAGTCGAGCTCGCGACTCCAGGGGTGGTAGTCAGCGTCAGTACTCGCTGAGCTACCCAGGCCACCAACGTGAATTTTCTTGATAAAAAAATATGATCATGTCTGGTAACATGTACATGCAAAATGGCTAGAAATAGCATTTTAGCTTAGTATAAATCTGACAATTTACACAAGGTTTATTTCTATTTCTTCTGCTCCAAACTTACTGCTCGAATGAATGTAACATGTCTTAAGAAAGTGTTTCACCACTGTTCAAATGCACTTTGGATCGCATCATTTATATGAATAAATGTTTTCCATCTGGAAGGACTAAATATTAAATGAAACAAATGACAAGAAAATGCAAAGTAATCTCTTCATTAATCAAAATACTTTTTGAATGTAACTGTATTCTAATTACCAATTATTTAAATTGTAACTGTAGTGGAATACAGTTACTTATATTTTGTATTTAAATACGTAATCCCATTACATGTATTATGTTACTCCCCAACCCTGTATATATATATATATATATATATATATATATATATATTAGAGAGAGAGAGAGAGAGAGAGAGAGAGAGACCAATAAATACAAACTAGTGCAAATTGAACCCAAGAAGACATCCTTTATTTATTTATTTTTTAAATAATTTTTATCCCCTTTTCTCCCAATTTGGAATGCCCAATTCCCACTACTTAGTAGGTCCTCGTGGTGGCATGGTTACTCACCTCAATCGGGGTGGCGGAGGACAAGTCTCAGTTGCCTCCGCTTCTGAGACCGTCAATCCGCGTATCTTATCACATGGCTTGCTGTGCATGACACCGTGGAGACTATGCATGTAGAGGCTCATGCTACTCTCCGCGATCCATGCACAATTTACCACACGCCCCTTTGAGAGCGAGAACCACTAATCGTGACCACTAATCATGATCAATACTCGCTGAGCTACCCAGGCCCCCAGAAGACATCATTGTGTTTGTCTCGTAACTCTTGTATCTGATCTCTATCTTTCCTCTGTCATCTCTGCAGGGAGGAGTAAAGTCTTGCCCAGGCAGGACAGCCTGTGATCCAGCCGCAGCGACCGGATGGCCCCAGATTCATTGGAGGGGGCTTCAATCTTAGGCAGCACAACAAGATGTCACTTCAAGTCCTGGAACAGCAATCCTGATGCCCACCACTGCCCCACAGGACCCCATTCACCCATCCTCCCATCATCCCCTATTCTTATATCATGCTTTCTCTTTTTTATTCAGGTCAGTCAGCTCTTCAGTCAGTCACTATAGTCAACACACTGACACTAGGGCAGTTTTTGTTGCCTTCTGGAATAAAATAAAGGGTATTGTCATCACTGAAATGTTTCTGTTTCATTCTGAATTTAAAGGGATAGTTCAATCAAAAATTAAATTTCTGTAATCATTATTCACCCTCATGTGGTTCCAAACCCATATAACTTTCTTTCTTCCTTGCAACACAAAAGGAGATGTTTGGCAGAATGACAGCCTTAGTCACCATTCACTTTAATTGCACTTAATTCCTTTAATTACACCATTAAATACACTTTAATTACACCATTCACTTTAACTTTCTTTCTTTCATGGAACACAAAAGGAGATGCTAGGCAGTATGTTAGCCTCAGTCACCATTCACTTATATATAAGTGAATGGTGACTGAGGCTAACATACTGCCTAGCATCTCCTTTTGTGTTCCATGAAAGAAAGAAAGTCATAGGCGTTTGAAATGACATATGAAGTGAATAAACGATGACAGTGTAGGGCTTTACTGGTTGTTTAGATCAGTGTTACTATCAGAAATAATTAATAATTATTTCTTTAGTTATTAATTAATATTTAAATTAAATAATAGAATCTAACTCATTAAAACCTCATATGGGGCTCCAGTAAATGTAGTGTGCTACGTTTAAGAGCGGGTTTGTATATTAGCAATAATTAATAATTATCAAAGATAATTATTAATTATTAAAATCAATAGAACATTGATTTGAATCAATGTTAGCTTTTTTTAATCCTTTAAATCAACAATTATCAAAGATAATCGTTAATTGTTAACATCGATGAAACATTAATTAAAATTAACACTAGCTTATTGATCTTTCAAATTCAACAATCATCAAAGATAATTATCAATTATCAAAAAAATCAATAGAATATTAATTAGGATTAATTTCGCCGGGGCACCACCCTGGAATCAGGGACTAATAACCAGATAGTATAACAGTCTCAACATTAGATTGTTCTCTTAGGAAAATCGACATTGTTTTTCAAAAAAAAAAAAACAATGAATGAAGGCTTGAATCCGAGCACTGACATCCCATCAGCATTGGACACAGGTGTATGCAAAACAAACTAAAACACTTCTCTTTAAAATATAACAAAGTTTATTTATGCAGTAATATCAATTAATAATTAATACAATGCAGTCAATAAACTTCCGACTTACAACTACAAACTAACAGTGATATGATTAGATATGGTAACCAAAATAATCCTATAACACATGAGGGTGTGTGTGTGTGTGTGAGAGAGAGAGTGTGTGTGTGTGTGTGTGTGTGTGTGTGTAAGGAGGGACGCGCACAAAATGGCGGACGTGACTCTCGTGGAGAGTATGTCACGCGAGACTTCCGGCCAGAGAATATGGCCGCGAATGTGGGCGGAGAGAAACCAGTCAATGGCGTCTGCCAGTTTACCGCGTGTATCCACTTGTATGATAGCTTAGGGACAAAGCTGAGCTTCATCACGAAGCTATCTACTAGCCAAAAATGTGTGTGAGAATGTTTGTGAGGGGTCGCGTGTGTGTGTGTGTGTGTGTGTGTGGTTAGTACGAGAGAGAGAGAGAATAAAGTGACGGCCCCAAAGCCGGTTTCGCGATTGTGGGAGAGAAAGCAGCTGTTAGTTTATCACTCAGAGACGCGGTGGATGGCTCGTAAACCGTCCCGCAGTCTTTGATTCTTTAATGGATAAACTCAGTGTGCCGGTCTCACCCGCGATGGCGAAAATGCACAACAGTCCAATGTGGTTGGACTACAACACAGCAGATCTCATTCGTGATAAGTCATTACAGTAATACCTTGAGTATTATTATTAGCAATGAGCGGACTCGGCGGTCCGTAAACTGTACAAGCAATAACCTTGGTACACAAGAATAACACACTATAATATTCTATCTCTGCCCAGACATAAACCTCTTACTTGAATTGCATGAGGATGCAGCTAGAATGTGTGTTAATTCGTCATTTGACTCCGACTCGTTTCCTCGAGGCTTGAGTGATGACGGGAGGCCGTTTCCTCGCTCTGTCGGCGGGCGGTACGGCTGCTGATTCTCGGCGGGCTGGCGGAGATATCAGCAACATCGACTTTTCTCTCTTCACTTCTGCAGGCAAACGGATGAAGATGTGGATTGCTCGGCGGTGTCCTTCGGATCCGTTAGAGTGTTTGGTGGAACACAGAGTAATCTCAACTTGTCCAGTGAGATGGAGATTGTATGGCCACAGTTTCAATTCGGACATTACTTCCTTGTGCCACAAGGCTACACCTGAGAGCAGCGATGAGCTGCATCTACACAAGGTGAGCAAACTTGCTGGAAGCAAATCCCAGAAGCATTTCAGAGGTATTTCTACTCCTGATGATGTCATGGTTGAGGAGCATTCTGTCATGTGCCTCATCCAATAGGAGTTGAGAGTTCGATTATTTAGTGAGCAAGGCTTCATGGGATTTGTAGTCTGTTTTGGACTCCCTTTGTTTGATTTTGGCGCGGTTTTTATCAGTAAAATTTATGACTTTGTATGTGGTCCTCAGTTAGGTTTTACGACTGGGTTAGGCCTGCCTTTGTCTTCTATCTGAATACATGAGTCCCAACAACAGTTTTCATTTTTGTGAACTTATCGTTTAAATTGCTGCTTCTGTAGGCAGCTCTTTAGATTTTGAAATGCACCCATTGTTTCAAGCGTCTAAGTTCAGTCTCACACATTACAGAAGTAATTAACCATTTCAACATCTGGAAATGTAAGCGCAGTGTAGTACTAGCAGGAAGACTCACAGCTGTACATCATCACACCATTAGCTATGTTACTCCTAGCCAATCAGGATCAGAATCAGAATCAGAATTGACTTTATTGCCAAGTAAGTTTTCACATACAAGGAATTTGCTTTGGTGTTGATGCATACAGTAACAATAAACAATAAACATAGTTAGATAAATAATAAACTATATTTAAGATAAAGTATATACAGAAAAGTAAACTGACTGGTTTTAATAAAGGAGCTGTACAGTTGTGCAAAATATGTGCAGTTGTGCAGGGATGTGCAAAATATGTGCAGAATATGAACCATAGAATGTGCAAATGTTCACTGTTCACACATGTTATGTAATGTTAATGTAATGTGTAGTGTCTACGGAGGTGGGATAAGAGACAGTGTCGGGGGGTCCTAGGCCTTGTTTATGAGGCCAGCTGCAGACAGGAAGAAACTGTTCCTGTGGCGTGAGGTTAAGGTCCTTATGGACCATAGCCTCCTGCCAGAGGGGAGTGTCTCAAAGAGATTGTGTCCTGGGTCTTTTCTGCCCACCTCAGGGTCCTGGAGGCATACAGGTCCTGGAGAGATGGCAGATTGCAGCCAATCACCTTCTCAGCAGAACGAATGACATGCTGCAGTCTGCTTTTGACCTTGGCAGTGGCAGCAGCGTACCAGATGGTGATGGAGGAGGTGAGGATGGACTCAATGATGAAGGTGTAAAAGTGCACCATCATTGTCTTCGGCAGGTTGAACTTCTTCAGCTGCTGCAGGAAGTACATTCTCTGCTGTGCTTTTTTAATTAGAGAGCTGATGTTCAGCTCCCACTTGAGGTCCTTGGAGATGATGGTTCACAGGAAGTGGAAGGACTCCACAATGTCAACTGGAGAGTCACAAAGGATGATGGGGGTGGGTGGGCCTGGGTTTTTTCTGAAATCTATGACCATCTCCACTGTCTTCACAGAACTGAGCTCCAAATGCTCCAAATGCTTCAAATGTTGTGAAGACACAATCATGCGTCAACCATCGCTTTATAAGCCTGCTCACAATCTATCACATTGCTGTTTCAGTATGCCAACACGGAAACATCATTCGATAGCTCACTATGTCTGACGTCGGGTCAGATTCGCTCCACCGATGAGTTACAGCTCTGGACATGTATTAGTCACTGCTCCTTACCTTTTATCCAGGATCAGTAGCTCCTCGCCATAACACACATCTGCAATTTCCGGATTGTCAGTAGGATCGTGGCCCTCTTGGAATGATAATGGACATGTTAATGGCATCTCCGTCAAGTCCAATCTCTCCAGGCCACAGATGAACCAGTTCACATAACATCTCGGGAAGCCCGCCTTCCCTCCCCAACAATGCTGCCGCTTCATCACAACTTTCTGCCCCGCATCAAACCTATGGGCGTAAACGATCAGCAAACCTCGATCTTCATCCATGTCTCAGTCACATAGGAGACCTCCCTCAGTCGAGCCACTGCATCTATCACAATTGGAATGCACGACCCAATGCGAAAGGAGCGCGCTCCTTGCCAAGTCCATCAAAATCATCGCCTCAAGGCAGCAGCTGATTCCCATCAGAAATAAGCTAAGTTCTCAATCATATCCATCAAATGCATTCAGAGGATGGTTTATGGGTCTAGGCTTTCTGTTGCCTCTGGGTTCCGGGTTCCGGGTTCGTGTGGTATATTGTCTGTTCATCATAACCATCACTGGCATCAATATCAAAATCAAGAGCTAATATTTCATTTCAATAGAGCATTCGGCTCTCATAGTTAATGGCAGTGAACACGTGATCACCATAAGAGTAACTCAGTGCATATACAGCAGCCATATCACCCTGTAGCTCAAGACCGGTTGCCCACTGAAGCTAAGCAGGGTTGAGCCTGGCCAGTACCTGGATAGGAGACTGTAACAGCAGTCATGTAGGACTTTTAATCGGTCACTTCAATGCTTTACAACTTCACAAACATAACAGATTAAACATAGCAGCTTCAGGAGCACCGTGGCCTTCCTTGTGCCAGACTCTCTCTCCCTCTCTGCTGGTGGCGTGGCTGCTTATATGACCCCGCTGCCACATATCCCCACCGCCCGACTCAGGCCGGGAAGACATCCGGCCTGTCTACCAGCCCCCCCCCCCCCATTTCTGGAAAGGAAGTCGGCAACAGCCATCTGTGCTCCCGGTCTCTGGACCACCTTGAACTTAAATGGCTGAAGAGCCAGATAACAATGGGTGATCCGCGCATTGGTATCCTTCATGTAGTGGAGCCATTGGAGTGGGGCGTGATCCGAGCAGAGGGTGAAGGCCCACCCCAACAGGTACTGGAGAGTGAGGACAGCCCACTTGATGGCAAGACACTCCTTCTCTATGGTGCTGAACTTAATCTCCCTCAGCGAGAGCATGCGGCTAATGTACAGCACCGGGCACTCCTCCCCCTCCACAACCTGCGAGAGTACGGCCCCCAGCCATCTGTCTGAAGTGTCTGTCTGCAAGACAAAAGGGAGAGAGAAATCGGGTGAATGTAAAAGTGGCCCCCCGCAAAGTGCGGCTTTAACCTGCATGAACACCTGTTGACACTGCTCCGTCCACTGGACCAGGTCTGGAGCTCCCTTTTTAGTGAGATCAGACAGCAGGCTGGTGACTTCCGAATAATTAGGCACGAATCTCCTATAATAGCCAGCTAGTCCCAGGAACTGTCTCACCCCCTTTTTTGTCTTGGGACTCGGGCAGGTCGCAATTGCCGCAGTCTTGTCAATTTGTGGACGCACCTGCCCATGGCCCTAGTGGAACCCCAGATACCGTACCTCCACCCGCCCAATCGCGCACTTCTTGTGGTTTGCTGTGAGTCCCGCTAGTCTCAGCGATCTCAGAACCACCCTCAGATGCTGCATGTGTTGCTGCCAATCATTGCTATAAATGATGATGTCATATAAGTAGGCAGCAGTGCAAGCCGAATGCGGTCTGAGGATTTGGTCCATGAGACGCTGAAACATAGCTGGGGCTCCAAACAAACCGAACGGAAGCATCACAAATTGGTGTAATCCAAACTGCGTGGAGAAGGCTGTTTTATCACAGGAAATTGGTGTCAAGGGGATCTGCCAATAACCCTTTGTCAAATCCAGTGTCGAATGAAATCAAGCAGTGCCCAACCAATCAAGCAACTCATCAACGCGAGGCATTGGGTATGCATCAAATTTAGACACCACATTGACTTTTCTATAATCCACATAGAACCGTACAGACCCGTCGCTCTTAGGAACTAGCACAACCGGGCTGGACCAATCCCTGTGGGATTCCTCTATTACCCACATATCGAGCATTGCATCCAATTCTTCCCGGACAATTTTCTTTTTGTACTTGGGCAATCGGTAGGGACGGCTACGTACCACCACCCCCGGCTCGGTCTCGATGTGGTGCTGTATGAGGTTCATACGACCCGGTAGAGGGGAAAACACGTCTGCAAACTCCTTTTGCAACTTGGCAACCTCTGCGAGTTGATACGGTGAGCGGTGGTCTCCGCAAGTGACCGGGGTGAAATGATTGTGTTTTGTATTCACCTCTGGCCCAAGCTCCACCCTCTCCGGGACTACCGTAGCCAACATCACAGGGACCGCCTCCCTCCACAATTTCAGGAGGTTGAGGTGATATATTTGACGTGCGCCCCCTCTATTGGTTCACTTTACCTCATAATCGAGATCCCCCACTCATCGTGTGACCTCAAAGGTTCCTTGCCACTTGCCGAGCAATTTGGAGCTCAATGTAGGAAGTAATATGAGTACCTTACCTCCCGGTGCAAATTCCCGCAGTCGAGTTCCCCTGTCATACAGTCGGTTCTGTCGTTCTTGAGCTTGGAGCAAATTCTCCTGTGTTAGTTGCCCCAAAGTGTGGAGTTTTGCTCTAAGATCAAGAACGTATTGAATTTCATTCTTACTGTTTGAAGGTCCCTCCTCCCAAGCTTCGCGTATAACATCAAGCATGCCACACAGGCACCACCCATACAGCAGCTCGAATGGGGAAAACCCAGTGGAGACTTGCGGGTCCTCTCATACTGCAAATAACAGGGGATTGAGCCATTTGTCCCAGTTTCTAGCATCCTCATGCACGAACTTAAGAATCACGTTTTTAAGGGTTTTATTAAATCGCTCCACCAGGCCATCTGTTTGTGGATGGTAAACACTGGTGCGGATTGATTTAATGCCCAATCATTTGTAAAGCTCACGTAGTGTCCGTGACATAAAAGTTGTGCCCTGATCGGTGAGGATTTCTTTCGGAATCCCCACCCAGGAGATTATTTTGAAGAGTGCCTCCACAACACTGTGTGCTGAGATGTTGCGCAGAGGCACTGCTTCCGGATATCGCGTTGCATAGTCCACTAGGACCAATACAAAGCGATGTCCGCGAGCTGACCGCTCCAATGGCCCGATGAGGTCCATTCCAATTCTCTCGAAGGGGACCTCGATCAGCGGAAGAGGGCGCAATGGTGCCTTTTATGTGGCCGGTGGATTCAACAGCTGGCATTCGCAGCATACCGCACACGACCTGAGGACATCGCCGTCAATGCCCGGCCAATAAAAATGGGCTATTAGGCGGTTCAGTGTTTTTCTTTCCCCTAGATGACCCACCATGGGATTATAATGAGCCGCCTGGAACACCATTTCCCAATGGCTCTGCAGTATTAAGAGCTGGGTTTTATCTTCCTTTGTTTGAGGATCCTGCATCACTCTATACAATCGCTCATTTATAATTGCGAAATAAGGATGTGAAAGGGTGACATTCGGGGCTTCCGGTTCCGGGGACTGAGGGAATGGCAGCATAGTTCATCGTTTCCTCTGACGATATAACTAATAGTCCCACTAAATCTTGAGAAAACTTTTAGTTAAAACAGCTTATCATAGTGGGACAACAATGGAAACAAGAGAGAAGACTAGGAAAACTAACACAGAGGTCATGGAAACTGAAGGTAGACAACAAGGTGGCACGGCACATGCATTAGTACAAAAACAAGATGCTAATTGCCAGCAGTCTCACCTGGATAACACACAAATCAATCTGGAATGAATCCTGGAGGAAATTCAAAACTTTCACAAAGAGAACAATCGTCAGCTGGATGAAAACAAGATTGAATTAAACAAGACATATCAAAGAATCAGTCACGCAGAAGATCGCACTGAAGCAATTGAATGCGAATGCAAAACTTGGAAGAGAAAAATGCAAAAAATGATAAAACTGCCGTCTCAGCTAGAAAACAAACAGATTGATCAAGAAGGCAGGTCAAGAAGAGATAATATAAGGATATACAACATGCCGGAGGATGCAGAGGGTAATTCCATGACTGACTACGTTGAACAATTGCTGTGAGACACTCACAGCACAGTTCTGTATCCGGATTTTCCTCCGGATACAGAACTGTATGTGGAGAGAGCCCACCAGGCACTTATATCCAAACCTGGAGTGAATGCGAGACTCAGATCGATTGTAGTGAAATCCCTCAGGTACAAAATGAAAGAAGAAGTGATCCGGAAGGCGTGGAAGAAAAAGGATATCTTTGTAGGTCAACAAAAAATCTACTTCGATCGTGATTATCCTCCTGCGGTTCTTCAGAAAAGAAAGGAATAATCTGAGATGAAGAAAGTGCTGAAAGAGAAGAAGATTCGATTCCAGACTCCATATCCGACAAGGCTACGTGTGTTTTACGAGGACGGGACCCATATCTACCACACTGCTGAAGAGGCATATCTGGATATGGTGAAAAGAGGGTTCAATGTAGAGAAAACACCACCGACAGAATCATTAGTGGAACAACTCGAACGCACGTCTTGGGAGACTGTTGCACAACAAAAGACAAGAGGTAAAAAGGTTCCGAAATCGACAGACATCAGAGAACGATTACAGGCATATAGAAGATAATTTGAGGCTGACTATGCCCTCTACAATTGAGAGAAGAAAAAAAAAGGTAGAGGTTACTCACATGTTTGGACCATAAACTATTGAGTATTTAACTTCTTTCTTTGCATTATTGAATGACAGATACTATGTTGGACATGTGAGTTATGTTCTTTTACATCTCATGTAAAGATGGTGAACTGGGGGACCCTGATCACCACTGTGGTAGAGAAGGTCTTCCCCCCACGGTAGATGCCACCACTAGCTTGTTACAGGGTCATTTGTTTGAGACCCCTATGTTGGAATCACAATATGTTTGTCAAGTTCTTTTTTGTGTGTGCATTCTCTTTACTGGTTCATATATTGCTTTTCCAGGGACTGTGCCTTTACCATCCTTTAGATTTAGATGCTATATTGAACAGACATAACAAATAACGAAGTAAAAATAATCTCCTTCAATGTGAATGGTTTACTTAACCCAATTAAACGGAAGAAAATCTTAAGTAAAATGAAAAAAGAAAATGCTCATATAGTATATCTACAAGAGACACATATGAGTAACACTGAACATGAAAAATTGAAAAAATGGGATTTACTCAGATTTATTACTCATTATATCATTCAGGGCACAGGAGAGGAGTTATTATTCTGATTTCCCATAAGGTTATTTTGGAAAAGAAAATATGAATCTGTTGACAAAGAAGGCTGGTTTATTTTTGTTCATGGAATAATGAATGGAACACCTGTTACTTTATTTAACATTTACGCCCCACCTGGTAGTAATGTTACCTTTTTTCAAAAGATTTTTCATATTGCGGCCTCTGAAACACAGGGTATATTGATTTGTGGAGGTGATCTAAATGTACATCTACAACCTGAATTTGACTCCTCAAACAAAAAACAGCTTTTCCTAAATCCATTAATACATTGATGAATGATATTGGCATAATTGATGTATGGCGAGACTTATATCCGAATACTAAGGATTATACACATTTTTCTCCCCCACATTCTGTCTACACTAGGATAGATTATTTCCTCAAGTTTAATAGAGATAGAACTAGTGTAAAAAGCTGTGACATTGGAACAATAGATATCAGTGATTGTGCCCCAATCTACCTAACAGTAAGACTAGATAATAAACCTAAGGATACCTTGTGGAAATTTAACTTGAACCTTCTTAATGACTCCTCTTTCAAAAAATATATATAAAAATGAGATTCACTCTTATTTAGAAAATAATGATAATGAAGAGGACCCATCCCATATTGTGGGATGCTGCAAAAGCAGTATTAAGAGGTAAAATTACAACAAATTAAAACAATTAGAAATGAAATGAATATGTTGTATACTCAAGAAATAACAGGAATAAAATTGTTTTCCAGGCTAAAATATAATGAAAATGGATCTAAATTTATGAAAGTATTAGCGTGGAAATTTAGAAAACAACAAGCAGACCAAACAATATATAAAATCAGGGATCCTGTGACCAACACAACACAGACCAAACAAGAGAATATTCAAGATGTTTTTGGTCTTGGTTTTATAGAAAATGATATTCTAAAATGCTAGAAGACAGAAGCCAGGAGATTGACAGTTTTGTACCCTGGAGTTACCTACCCTCACTGATGAGCAAAATAAAACATTGATAGCAGAAATAACAGCAGATGAAGTGAAATGGGTTATTACCAAATTAAAATCTAATAAATCCCCAGGACCGGATGGATTTACTGGGGAGTGGTATAGAGCATTCCAAAAGGAACTAATACCTATCTTTGTCCGTACTTTTAATTGGGATTTAAAGAATGTGGCAACTCCTCCATCCTGGAAGCATGCAGTAATATCTATTATACCTAAGGAAGGTAAGGATAAGTTAGAATGTGGATCGTACAGACCCTTATCAATATTAAATGTTGACTATAGACTGTTCACATCAATTATGGTTAGAAGAATGGAAGAATTCCTGCCTAACCTAATAAATCAAGATCAGGCAGGTTTTATTCGTTAGCATCAGACACAGGATAATATTAGGTGCACATTGCACGTAATGAACCATATTAGGAGAAATAAACCAAAAGCAATGATTCTAAGTCTAGATGCTGAAAAAGCCTTTGATTCGGTTAGCTGGACCAATCTCTATAAGATTCTACACAAATTTGGCCTTCACGAAATTATAATCAGAAGTATACAAGCACTTTATGACACACCGACTGCAAAAATAACGATTAATGGTTATTTATCAAAATAATTTACTTTGGAAAGTGGTACTAGACAAGGATGCCCATGGTTCCCTCAGCTATTTACACTCTATTTGGAACCCTTAGTACAAAGCATCAGACAGGATAAAACAATTCAGGATATTAGTATAAAAGGAGTGGAACACAAAATAGCCTGCTATGCAGATGATATATTGATTTATCTTGGAGACCCATCCAAGTCCTTACCTCAACTCATGAAAAAATTTAAGAATTCTGGCCCTCTTTCTGGATATAAATTAAATATTGATAAAACAGAAATAATTTCATATAATTATAACCCCACTGCAA
Organism: Myxocyprinus asiaticus; assembly: GCF_019703515.2. Lineage (NCBI taxonomy): Eukaryota > Metazoa > Chordata > Actinopteri > Cypriniformes > Catostomidae > Myxocyprinus > Myxocyprinus asiaticus. Next base: position 46,066,244 of record NC_059351.1, read on the forward strand.
ATATTATAAATACATATTCATTAAAATGGCATACAAAATCATTTAAATACTTAGGGATCCATTTGAAAAAAGACAGAAAAAATACAAAGAAAGAATTTTAGACCGCTAATTGTAAAAATCAAAGATTTAACCAGATGGAACTTAATTTCCTTTTTTTTCAGTTTTAGCTCGAGGATTGAAGCAATTTAAATGAACATATTACCAAAATGTCTATACCTATTCCAATGTTTACCTGTAGAAATAACCGGAAAACAATTCACAGAATGGGACAAAATGCTTTCATGATTCATTTGGCAAGGGAAAAAGCCTAGAGTACACTTTAAAACACTACAGCTGCCAAAGGATAAAGGAGGGTGGGCGCTTCCTTCATTAAAAGATTATTATATAGCAGCGCAAATGAGGTCAGTGATAAAAGTCTTGGTTACTTTTGTAACTTCCGTTCCCTGATGGAGGGAACGAGACATTGTGTCGATGTAGTGACACTAGAGGTCACCCTTGGGAGCCCCAAACACCTATGATTTTGAAAAGAAGACCATTGGGAATTTGCATGCCATTCCCCCGGACATATGGGTATAAAAGGAGCTGGCTCGCAACCACTCATTCAGGTTTTTTGATGAGGAGCCAAGACAAGGTCCCGGCCATTTCGGCGGGTAGTTCAGTATTGTGGCAAGAGGGACACAACGTCTCATTCCCTCCATCAGGGAACGGAGGTTACGAAAGTAACCAGGACATTCCCTATCTGTCACTCACTCTACATTGTGTCGATGTAGTGACACTAGGGGTCCCTATATGAAATGCCACAATAAGTTGAACTGTGTTACATGGACTGGCGGTGCGGATGGGCAGACCGCTGTGTGCCTCGTAGCCAGTGCACCAGGCCGTCACGTAACCTCCCCCAACACATCGAACGGTCCTTTGGGAACAAGTCAACCTGCCCAACAAATAGGGACAGGCTAGCCCAGCCGTGGCCTCTTTTTCTCTTTTTTCTCCCCAAAAAGAGTGGAATTTTGTTTACCAGCTTGGGGCCATAAGTGTCTATGTCAGGGGGCGTGTGTCACTCCCAAGGGGAAGACACCACGGAGACCACACCCCGCCCGGGGGGGGGGGGGGTATTTTGAGTAGAAATACATCACATGATCTTACCGAGTCTTGTTGGAAGTATGTCATGTGGAGAAGTCCCATGGTAGGTCCTACCCAAAGGGGGAGGAGCTCTACAAACATGGTGACCGGGGGCAGAGGTACCTCTGCCCAAGGAAGACGCAGTTTACCGACAGGGAAACGATTTAGCAGAAGATATATCACATGGGGTCACCTATGGGGAACCAGCGTATGTGGAGCACCTACCCCAATACAGGGCTTAGTTAGCACATGTACTGGGCCAGCAGCGAGTTTCTCCGCAAACTTGTTTGCCACAGGGCTAAGGAGGATAGTCATTCAGGGATCACAACTTGTGAACACAACTGGGAGTCAAAAGCGCATGTCTTCACCTCAGGGGAGGGGAAAGGCGCTATGCACAAGCAGTACACCCGGCCAGCTGTCCCGGAACTTACGTGCTCGTACCTGACAATATATGGGACGAGACCAGCTCAACCCGGAGATTGTAGAACCTAGCAAAGGTGTTGGGTGTTTCCCAGCCCGCTGCTCTGCAGATGTCTGCCAAAGAGGTGCCATTGGTCAGGGCCCAGGAGGCCGCCACACTCCTAGTAGAATGGGCTCGTAGCCCCATAGGGGGTGGCACGTCCTGAGCGTGATATACATCAATGACCCAATGAGCGATCCTCTGTTTGGAGACAGCGCTCCCTTTCCGCTGTCCGCAAAAGCAGACAAAGAACTGCTCTGAGCTTCTAAAGCTCTGTGTGCGATCCAAATAATACACCGGACACAGCAACGCCAAGGCTGGGTCTGCCTGCTCCCGGGGCAGTGCTTGCAGGTTCACCACCTGATCCCTAAACGGGGTCATGGGAACCTTGGGCACATTGCCCGGTCGGGGTCTCAAGATCATGTGAGAGTAGCCCAGACCGAAATCCAGGCATGTTTTGCTGACAAAGAACACCTGCAGGTCCCCTACCCTCTTGATGGAAGTGAGCGCAGTCAGGAGGGCAGTCTTCAAAGAGAGTGCCTTAAGCTCAACTGACTCCAGGAGCTCGAAGGGGGCTCCCCGTAGACCCCAAAGGACTACAGAGAGGTCCCACGAGAGGATGAGGTGTGGTCTGGAGGGATTCAACCTCCTAGTGCCTTTCAGGAACCTGATGATCAAGACGGGCTTCCCCAAATAGTTACCATCTACTGCATCGTGATGTGCCGAAATGGCGGCTACATATAACTTCAAGGTGGAGGGGGACAGCCGGCCCTCCAGCCTCTCCTGCAGGAAGGAAAGCACCGATCTGACTGTGCATTTCTGGGGGTCTTCGCGTCGGGAAGAACACCACTTAGTGAACAGACGCCACTTCAAGGCAAACAGGCGCCTCATAGAGGGATCCCTAGCCTGAGTGATCATGTCTACCACCACAGGTAGTAGGCCACTTAGGTCTTCCATGTCCCATCCAAGGGCCAGACGTGGAGATTCCAGAGGTCTGGTCGCGGGTGCCAGATTGTGCCCTATCCCTGAGAAAGAAGGTCCTTTCTCAGGGGAATTTGCCGGGGGGGGTGGGGGTGCTGTCACGAGGAGCGTGTGGTCCGAGAACCACATCTGGGTGGGCCAGTAGGGTGCTACTAGGACGACCTGCTCCTCGTCCTTCCTGACCTTGCACAGGGTCTGTGCAAGTAGGCTCACTGGGGGAAACGCATATTTGCATAGTCCTGGGGCCCAGCTGTGTGCCAGCATGTCTATACCGAGGGGTGCCTCGGTCAGGGCGTACCAAAGCGGGCAGTGGGAGGATTCCCGGGAAGCAAACAGGTCTACCTCTGCTTGACCAAATTGACTCCAAATCAGCTGGACCGCCTGGGGGTGGAGTCTCCACTCTCCCCTGAGCGTAACCTGTCATGACAGTGCATCCGCTGTGGTGTTGAGGTTGCCCGGGATGTGAGTGGCTCGCTGAAGACACCAGAGGAGGAGAAGGCGGGCGAGTTGTGACATGCAACGGGAGTGTAGGCCACCTTGGCGGTTGATGTACGCTACCGTCACCGTGTTGTCTGTCCGGACTAACACATGCTTGCCCTGGATCAACAACCGGAGCCTCTGCAGGGCGAGCAGTACTGCCAACAACTTGAGGCAGTTGATGTGCCAACACAGCCGGGGGCCAGTCCAAGAGCCAGTGTCTGCATGCCCGTTGCATACAGTGCCCCAGCCCATCTTGGAGGCATCCGTCGTAACCACGACACACCTGGAGATCTGCTCTAGGGGAACCCCTGCCCGTAGAAATGCTAGGTCGGTCCAAGGGCTGAGAGGCGGCGACAGATCGGCGTGATGACCACGCGATGTGTCCTGCAGCGCCATGCCCATCTCGGGACTTGAGTTTGAAGCCAGTGCTGAAGCGGTCTCATATGCATCAACCCGAGCGGTGTGGCCACCGCTGAGGATGCCATATGCCCCAGGAGCCTCTGAAAAATTTCAGTGGAACTGCTGTCCTCCATCTGAATGCCTTCAGACAGTTTAGCACCGACTGTGCATGCTTGTTCATGAGGCGTGCCGACATTGAGTCCAACTCCAAGCCGAGAAAAGAGATGCTCTGAACCGGGGAGAGCTTGCTCTTTTCCCATTTGACCCGAAGCCCCAGCTGGCTGAGGTGCATGAGCACCAGGTCCCTGTGCACACACAACACATCCCGAGAGTGAGCTAGGATTAGCCAGTCGTCGAGATAGTTGAGGATGCGGACGCCCACTTCCCTTAGCGGGGCAAGGGCTGCCTCTGCGACCTATAATAATAATTAATAATTTTAATAATTTTCTTTATTCATCACACATTATACATTTTGCACATATACAGTGAAATTCTTCTTTTTCACATATCCCAGCTAGGCTGGGGTTAGAGTGCAGGGTCAGCCATGATACGGCGCCCCTGGAGCAGATAGGGTCAAGGGCCTTGCTCAAGGGCCCAACAGTGGCATCTTGGAAGTGCTGGGGCTTGAACCCCCGACCTTCTGATCAGTAACCCAGAGCCTTAACCGCTGAGCTACCACTGTGAAGACGCAAGAGGACAAGGACAGGCTGAAGGGGAGAACCTTGTACTGGTACGCCTGGCCCTCGAAAGCGAACCACAGGAAGGGTCTGTGTCGAGATAAAACTGAGACGTGGAAGTACGCGTCCTTTAGGTCTACCACCGTGAACCAATCTTGATGCCGGGCGCTTGCTAGAATGCGTTTTTGTGTCAGCATCTTGAACGGGAGTCTGTGCAAAGCCAGGTTCAGTACTCGCAGGTCCAAGATTGGCCGCAACACATCGCCTTTCTTCGGTAGGATGAAGTAGGGGCTGTAAAACCCCTTCTTCATCTCGGCCAGAGGGACAGGCTCTATCGCACCCTTCCGTGGAAGGGTAGCAATCTCCGCACGCAAGGTAGTGATGTTCTCACCCTTCACTGAGGTGAAGCAGATGCCGCTGAACCTGGGCAGGCACCTGGTGAACTGAATCGTGTAGCCGAGTCGGATGGTCCGGGTCAGCCATCGCGATGGGTTGGGAAGCACAAGCCATGTGTCCAAGCTCTGGGCGAGGGGAACCAAGGGGACAATCTCGTCGGACGTACCGGCGGGTGGGGCCTCGTGGCGGGGTGGAGCCTGAGGCGCCATGTCGAGAGGGCTCGAGCCCCATAGCTGTGCTTAGTCCAGGGACATCAAAGCACTTACCTGGCTCCTGATACCCACCATAGGATCGGCCGGGGAGGGGGGAGGAGGAATATTGTACCCGCAGTCTGTCGGAACCAACCTGGTGTGGGCGTGTTTGTGCCACAACTGGGCACACAGGGGCAGGGGGGCCGCCCATGGAGCACCATACCTGCCATAAAGGAGCGGTGGCTGGTGGTCGTGATAACGACGGCCATGAGCACCGGATATGTGACCCAGGGAATGAGGAAACCGCTCCTTTTCTGAACGTGTAGGTGCCGTGGCATGCGGCAAATCAACAAAAAGGCAAAAGATTCTCCTCCCGGCCCTCCACCAGGAGATGGAGTGGTCTGCTTACCATCTCTAGGCCTGCAGCAGGTCTCCACGTGCCTGGGTCGCCCGTCCCAGGGGTGCTTCGAAGCCTTCCTCGGGTTCATGGCGGCCGGCCGTGAGACATGTGGCATATGCTTCCTGCGGGTGGCACCACGCTGGGGCCGGGCTGTGGGGGCGGGCTGCAGAAGAGCCGGTGTTGTTGCGACAGGAGGATGCCCTTGGTGACAAGCAGACGAGGTGCAAGGTCTTGAACCGCGGCGATGCAGGATGTGCTGAATAGCCTCCATCTGCTGTTTTACTGCCGAGAACTGCTGGGTGAAGTCCTCGACGGTGTCACCGAACAGGCTGACCTGGGAAACGGGGGCATCAAGTAACCATGCCTTGTCAGCTTCTCACATCTCGACCAAGTTGAGCCAAAGGTGGTGCTCCCGGACTACCAGGGTGGACATAGCCTGCCCGAGAGTCCGCACCATGACCTTCATCACCCGGAGAGCGAGGTTGGTCACCGAGCGCAGCTCCTGCATCAATCCCTGGTCAGAACTACCCTCGTGCAGTTCTCTTAGCGCCTTGGCTTGGTGCACTTGCAGGGAAAGCCATGGCGTGCAGTGTGGAGGTGGCCTGTCCAGCGGCACTGCAGGCCTTAGTCGCCAGAGACGACGTAACCATACAGGTGCTGGACGGGGGTCTCAGGTGGCCCCGCCAGGTGGTAGAGTTTTGCGGGCACAGGTGCACCACAAACCGCCTTATCCACCTGGGGAATCACCAAGTACCCCCTGGCAGCCCCACCATCGAGGGTAGTGAGAGCAGAGGAGCTCAGAGACCGGGTCCGGGCAGCAAAAGGACCTCGTGGGCTCCTCGTGCACCTCTGGGAAGAAAGGGACCGGGCCGGGCACAGCTGTGAGCGGCGCTTCGGGTCCAGGAACCAATTGTCAGGCTGTGAGGGTTCAGGGGGGGTGGAGGGTTCCTCTCCAGCCTGACACACGTAGCCGCCCGGGCAAGCATGGCTGCCAGCTGCACATCAGGCTGCGACTGGGCGACCGCACCCGAAGATGGGAGCCCAGTCGAGTCCTCAGCATCAGCAATTGAGAGCTCATTCACTTCGCGAGCGCCGAAACGAGATCGTGAACTCTGCCGGCGGTCTCATCCCAGTGGGAAAACGAGCATACTGGGGACTGGGAGGTCCATGGGGAGTTACTCGGCGGAGTGGCTCCCATTGGGGTCCCCAAATCGCCCCCAGTGCTAACCGACGCAGCCTCAAACCCGTAGGTAGAAGGACCAAGGCGGGGAGCCTCTGGGGTGGTCTTTCCCTCTAATGAAGGAAAAACCGCGACCGCAACATTGCCATGGTCACGCTCTCGCAGTGAGAACATGACACATCCACAAATGCTGTCTCCGCGCATAAGACTGCGATCGTGGCCATCGGAAGCAGAGAGGTAATGACCGCAACCAGGAAATACACACAAATGGAGAGGCATCTTTAAAAAGATGCTCTCCGTTAATGCCATTCTTTTAGAAGGGAAAATATACTCTTTCAGTAGGAAAAATATACTCTTTTAGCTGCCGAAGCGCCCAGGGGCGTTCTCTGCACTTCACCAGTGCAAGAGAGGGAGAAGCCGCTCTAATGCGCTGTAAATCCAACAGCTTTTCAAGGTGAATGGATCGGCAGAGTAATTCAGCTCGCTGAACACAACTGCTCGGCTCCGAAGAGAAAATCTGAATGAGTGGTTGCGAGCCAGCTCCTTTTATACCCATACATCTGGGGGAGTGGCATGCAAATTCCACTCACCAATTCCCATTGGCCTTTTTTTCAAAATCAGAGGTGTTTGGGGCTCCCAAGAGTGACTCCTAGTGTCACTACATCGACACAACGTTGAGTGAGTGACAGATAGGGAACTGGTGTGACCCACATTAACATGCTCCATGGAAAAATATGGAAAGTTGTATTACAAAGAATATTTGTGTACAAGCAATATTATCAGACAGCAAATTATGACAATATATAGGTGAGTTAGAAGACCCATGGACAAAGCTTACCCTAAATATTTGGGCAATGGTGATAAGATAATTTAATTTGTTGGAACACACTACAGTTCTGAAATGGTTTGCTTATGATTCAGACTTCACTCCAAATCAGTTTGATAACAGATTTCATTTGTGGACAAACAAGGGAATTACTTCATTTTGCACCATCATTGAGAAAGATGAAATTTTAAGCTTTCAATCATTAAAGAAAAAGTTTTTACTAGAAAATCAAGATTTTTACAGGTACCTCCATGTCCGAAATTATTATGATCAAAAAATAAGAAGAAAACTCAAAGATAATTTGAATCCATTGATAGACTTGCTCAAAAAGGCACACACATCAGGTGTTAGATATAAGATAGTTTCTCAGATATATAAGAGTTTAATAAATATGAAAACACTCTCTACAACTTATATCAAAGAGAAATGGAAGACAGAAAGTGAAATAATCTTTACTGATGAAGATCAATTATTCCCTCGACGTTGCGATCCCCCGCCAGAAGCCATCTCCGGCAGGCATCTCGGAGCCATTGGGTGAAGGCAAACGGGCGGTCGGTCATCTCCAACTTCATTGACCGGAAGAGCTGGCAATGCTGCTCTGGACTGCGGCCAACCCACGGCAGGATGGTCTTCTTCAGGTCCTCATAAGCCAGGAGGTTCACTGCTGGCAGTTGTTGTATTGTGAGCTGGGCTTCCCCGGACAGCAACGGGAGGAGCCTGGCAGCCCACTGATCACGCGGCCAGCTCCATATCTCAGCGGTCTGCTCGAATAAGTCGAGGAAGGCTTCCGGGTTGTCCTCGACCCCCATCTTCAGAAGCGTGGGTGGGGGCATGGGGCTGTGGTTGTCCGGGGAGGCGGCCGGGGCACTCTCCTGGCTGAGAAGGCTACGGATCGCATGCTGGTCCTCTGCTTGAGCCCGAAGGATCTCAAAGAACCGGCGATCTTGATCTTGCCGGAGCTTAACGAGGGATTGTTGGTGGGACTGGTGTAAGCCAGCAAGGGATTTGAGGATCTCTGCCAACTGGGAGGACTCCATGGGGCGTACTTCAAGATCCCGGATTTCGGCACCAGTGTAACAGCTCACATAGAGAAGGGAAGAAGAACACAGGGAAGCAGGTTTTTCCAGGCTCAGGTAGGACTTTTAATCAGCCACTTCAATGCTTTACAACTTCACAAACTCGTCAGCTTCACAGGCACGTAGACTTAAACTCATTAGCTTCACAGGCACGTAGTAACTTAAACACATCAGCTTCACAAACATAACAGATTAAACGTAGCAGCTTCAGGAGCACCGTGGCCTTCCTTGTGCCAGACTCTCTCTCCCTCTCTGCTGGTGGTGTGGCTGCTTATATGCCACTCTCCCCATGCTCACTGGAATTAGAGACAGGTGTTACACATAATCTAGCTCAGGTGCAAGTGCCCTTACCGCTTTCTCTCTCTCTCCGGATGGATGCTTGACCACACCCCACTGTCACAGAGACCTCCTGGGGAAAACGTCATGGTTACTGGTGTAACCTCCGTTCCCTGATGGAGGGAACGAGATGTTGGTGTCGATGTAGTGACACTAGGGGTCACTCTTGGGAGCCCGAGACACCTCTGGTCTTTGATAAAAGGCCAATGAAAATTGGCGAGTGGTATTTGCATGCCACTCCCCCGAACATACGGGTATAAAAGGAGCTGGTATGCAACCACTCATTCAGGTTTTACGCTGAGGAGCCGATATAAGGTCCGGCCATTTCAGCGGGTAGTTCAGCGTTGTGGCAGGAGGGACCAACGTCTCGTTCCCTCCATCAGGGAACGGAGGTTACACCAGTAACCATGACGTTCCCTATCTGTCACTCACTCGACGTTGGTGTCGATGTAGTGACACTAGGGGTCCCTATACAAAACGCCACAAGGCTGAACTGTGTTACGTGAACTGGCGGTGTGTGGTGGGCAGACTTGCTGTGTGCCTCATAGCCAGCACACCAGGTCGACACGTAACCTCCCCCAACACAGTTATGAGTGTCAAACGGCCCTTTTTGGGGACAAGTCGACTACCCAGAGATAGAGACAGGCTTAACGCAGTCGTGGCCTCTTTCCCCTTCTCTTTTTCCACTCCCTAAAAAAGAAGGGGGATTATCTGACTGGGCCGCCAGGTCTAGTCGGGCGGTGTCCCTCCCAAGGGGAGGACACCGCGGAGACCACACCTCACCCCAAGAGAGGGGGGGATATTTAAGTGGAAGAATACATCACATGGTCTTTCCAACCATGTGGAGAGCCTTCAAGGTAGATCCTGCCCAATGGGGGAGGAGTTACTACAACATGGAGACTGAGGGGCTCTGCCCAAGGAAGACGCAGTTTGCCAGTAGGGAAACGAACTAGCGGAAGATATAGATCGCATGGGGTTAGCCTTACAGGGAACCGCCACATGCGGAGCACCTACCCCAGAACCGGGCTCTTAGTTAGCGCGTGTACTGGGCCGGCAGCGAGTCTCTCCGAAAACTCGACTGCCACAGGGCTCGGAGGAAGTCAACCAGGGAACAACTTTTGTGAACACTACTGGGAATTAACAGCGCACGTCTTCAGCTCAAAAGGAGGTGGAAGGCGCTATGTGCAAGCGATACACCCGGCCGGCTATCCCGGGCTTATCCGCTTGTGTTGCGTGCCACTACCTGGGATGAAACCGGTTCCACCCGGAGGTTGTAGAACCTTGCAAAGGTGTTGGGTGTTGCCCAGCCCGCTGCTCTGCAATGTCTGTTAGAGAGGCACCTCTGGCCAGGGCCCAAGAAGCCGCTACACCACGGGTAGAATGGGCTCGTAGCCCTACCGGGGGTGGCATGTTTTGGGGGAGACATGCCATAGTTATGGCGTCAATGAGCCAGTGGGCGATCCTCTGCTTGGAGACAGCGCTTCCTTTCCGCTGTACACCAAAGCAGACAAAGAGCTGCTCAGAGATTCTAAATAGATGCGTAAAGCGCGCACCGGACACAGCAACGACAGGGCTGGGTCTGCCTCCTCCTCACCACCTGGTCCCTAAAAGGAGTGGTGGAAACCTTGGGCACATAGCCCGGTCGGGGGTCTCAGGATCACGTGAGAATAGCCCGGACCGAACTCCAGGCACGTTTCGCTGACAGAGAACGCTTGCAGGTTACCTACCCTCTTGATGGAAGTGAGCGCAGTCAGGAGGGCAGTCTTCAAGGAGAGTGCCTTAAGCCCGGCTGACTGCAAAACTCAAAGGGGGCTCTCTGTAGACCCTGAAAAACTACAGAGGTTCGATGAGGGAACAAGGCGTGGCCTGGAGGGATTCAGCCTCCTGGCGCCTCTTAGGAACCTGATGATCAGATCATGCTTCCCTAAGGACTTACCGTCGACTGCGTCATGGTGTGCTGCTATGGCAGCAACGTACACCTTCAAGGTGGAAGGGGACAGCCTCCCTTCCAACCTCTCTTGCAGGAAGGAAAGCACTGATCTGACTGCGCACCTCTGGGGGTCTTCCTGATGGGAAGAACACCACTTAGTGAACAGACACCACTTAAAGGCATACAGGTGCCTCGTAGAGGGAGCCCTAGCCTGAGTGAACGTGTCTACCACCGCAGGTCTTCCGCGTCCTGTCCAGGGGCCAGATATGGAGATTCCAGAGGTCTGGGCGCGGGTGCCTGATGGTGCCCCTTCCCTGAGAAAGAAGGGCCTTCCTCAGGGGAATTTGCCCGGAGGGAGCTGTCACGAGGAGCGTGAGGTCCGAGCACCACGTCTGGGCGGGCCAGTAGGGTGCTTACCAGGACGACCTTCTCCTCATCCTCCCTGACCTTGCACAGGGTCTGCGCGAGCAGGCTCACTGGGGAAAACGCATATTTGCGAATGCCAGGGGACCAGCTGTGTGCCAGCACGTCTATGCCGAGCAAGGCCTCGGTGAGGGCGTACCAGAGTGGGCAGTGGGAGGATTCTTGGGAGGCGAACAGGTGCACCTGTGCCTGACTGAATCGACTCCAAATCAGCTGGACCACCTGAAGGTGGAGTCTCCACTCTCCCTTGAGGGTAACCTGTTGTTACGGCGCGTCCGCCGAAGTGTTGAAGTTGCCCGGGATGTGAGTGGCTTGCAGTGACTTGGTGCTGCTAACTCCGTTGGATGAGACGGCGGGCAAGTTATGACATACAGCGGGAGCGCAGACCGCCTTGGCGGTTGACATATGCTACCGCTGCCGTGCTGTCTGTCCGAACTAGCACGTGCTTGCCCTGGATCAACGGCCGGAACCTCCGCAGGGCGAGCAGAATTGCCAGTAACTCGAGGCAGTTGATGTGCCAACGCAGCCGCGGACCCATCTAGAGGCCGGCGGCTGCGTGCCCGTTGCCAACAGCGCCCCAGCCCATTTTGGAGGCGTCTGTCATGACCACGACGCGCCTGGAGACCAGTTCTAGCGGAACACCTGCTCGTGGAAACGAGAGGTCGGTCCAAAGGCTGAAAAGACGGTGACAGACCGACGTAATGGCCACGCGGTGTGTCCCGTGGCGCCATGCCCGTCTCGGGACTCGAGTCTGGAGCCAGTGCTGAAGCGGCCTCATATGCATCAACCCAAGCGGGGTGGCCACCGCTGAGGACACCATATGCCCCAGGAGCCTCTGAAAATGTTTCAGTGGAACCGCTGTTTTCTGTTTGAACGCCTTCAAACAGGCCAGCACCGACTGGGCATGCTTGTTTGTAAGGTGCGCCGTCAAGGAGACTGAGTCCAACTCCAAACCGAGAAAAGAGATGCTCTGAACCGGGAGGAGCTTGCTCTTTTCCCAGCTGACCCGAAACCCTAGTTGGCTGAGGTGTGAGAGCACCAGGTTCCTGTGTGCGCATAACCCGTCTCGAGAGTGAGCTAGGATTAGCCAATCGTTGAGATAGTTGAGAATGCGAATGCCCACCTCCCTTAACGGGGCAAGGGCAGCCTCTGCGATCTTCGTAAAGATGCGAGGAGAAAGGGACAGGCCGAAAGGGAGGACTTGTACCGATACGCCTGACTCTCGAACGCAAACCGCAGGAAGGGTCTGTGTCGAGGAAGGATCGAGACGTGAAAGTACGCATCCTTCGGGTCTACCGCCGCGAACCAATCTTGATGCCGGACGCTCGCTAGAATGCGTCTTTGCGTCAGCATCTTGAACGGGAGTCTGTGTAAGGCCCGGTTCAGTACTCGCAGGTCCAAGATTGGCCGCAACCCACCGCCTTTTTTCGGTACTGTACCGGCGGGTGGGGCCTTGCGGCGGGGCGGAGCTTGAGGTGCCACACCACATCGTGGCCGTGCTGAGTCCGAGGACATCGAAGCACTTACCTGTCTCCTTGTGACCACCCCCGGAACAGCCTGGGATGGGGGAGGAAGAGGCCTGTCCTCATGACCCGTGGAGACTGTCACATCGGGGGCGGATTTGTGCCACAGCTGGGCGCTCAGGGCGGGAGACCGCCGCTGGAGCGCCAACCTGCCAAATGGAGTGGTGGACGGTGGTCATGATGCCAGCCGTACACACCGAATATGTGACCCAGGGAACAAGGAAACCACTCTTGCGGAGCTCTTGAGTACTGCAGCCACTTGGGCATGCAGCGCAATTAAATGCAAAAGGTAACAAAAAGAAGATCTGCTTACCAGCTCCAGAGCAGCGGGTTTCATTGTCCCTGGGTCGCCCGTCTCAGGGGCACTTCGAAGACCTCCGTGGGTTCTTCGGTGCCGGCTGTGAGACGGGTGGCGTCGGCTTCCTGTGGTGGGCTCCACGCCGGGGCCGGGCCGGAGGGGCGGGCTGCGGCGGAGCTGGTGCAGTCACCGCAGGGGGATGCCCTCGGCGATGAGTAGATGGGGTGCAGGATCTTGAGCCACGCCGGGGCAGGACAAGCCGGCTAGCATCCATCTACTGCTCTACCATCGAGAACTGCTGGGCAAAGTCCTCGACGGTGTCGCCGAATAGGCCCGCCTGGGAAATGGGGGCAGCAAGGAATCGTGTCCTGTCGGCCTCACCCATCTCGACCAGGTTGAGCCAAAGGTGGCGCTCCTGGACCACTAGTGTGGCCATCGTCCGCCCGAGAGACCGCGCCGTGACCTCCGTCGCTCGGAGAGCGAGGTCGGTCGCCGAGCGCAGTTCCTGCATCAATCCCGGGGCGGAACTACCCTCGTGCAGTTCCTTTAGCACCTTGGCGGACTTGCAGGAGAGCCATGGCGTGCAGGGCGGAGGTGGCTTGTCCAGCAGCGCCGTAGGCTTTGACCGTCAGAGACGACGTAAACCTACAGGCCTTGGACGGGGGCTTTGGGCACCCGCGCCAGGTGGCGACGCTCTGTGGGCATAGGTGCACCGCGAGCACCTTTATCCACCGGGGGATTGCCGAATAACCCTTGGCCGCCCCACCATCGAGGGTAGTGAGAGCGGGGAAGCTGAAAAGATTGGGACCGGGCAGTAAAAGGTGCCTCCCGCGACCTTGTCAGCTCTTCATGCACTTCCGGGAAGAAAGGAACGGGGCGGGGCGTGGCTTTGAGCGGCGCCGCGAGCCCAGGAACCAATCACCGAGCCGCGAGGGTTCAGGGAAGAGTGGTGAAATCCACTCTAACCGACGCTCACGGCTGTCCGGGAAAGCATGTCGTCATCTCCGCGTCAGCCTGTGACTGAGCGATCGACCCCGAAGGGAGGAGCCCAGCTGAGGCTTCCGACTGGACGAGCCCGCTCTCCGATGCTGCGCTCGAGAGCTCATCACTTTCGCGGGCTCCGAATAAGAGGTCGAACTCGCCGTGAGACGAGCCGGCGGTCTCACCCGGAAGCCCGATCGGGGCAGACGAGCGTGCTGGGGAATGGGAGGTCCGCGGGGGGATACCCGGCGGGGGCGGTCCCATTGGGGTCCCCAAATCGCCCTCAGTGCTAGCCGTGCTGGCCTCAAACCCGTGGGTAAATGGACCGAGGCGGGAGCCTCTGGGGTGGCTCGCTTCCTTACGAAGGCGAGCCGCGACCGCAACGTTGCCATGGACACATTCTCGCAATGAAAATGTGACCATCCACGAACGCTGTCTCCGCGTGAGCAGTGCCCAGACACGAAAGACAGTGATCGTGACCGTTAGAAGGCGAGAGATAACGAGCACAACCAGGAATAACACACAATCGGAAAAGCATCTTTAAAAAGACGCGTCTTTAAAAAGACGTTCCGTGTGTGTGCTCTTTTAGAGAAATATATACTCTTTTAGAGGGGAAAAATGCTCTTTCAGAAAATATAATCTCTAGTTTTTCTGCCGAAGCGCCCAGGGGCATTCTCTGCAGTGCACCAGTGCAGAGGAGGGAGAAGCCGCTGAAATGCGCCGTCAGATCCAGCAGGTGAATGAACAGTAGAATTCAGCTCAATGAGCATGACCGTTCGGCTCCGAAGAGAAAATCCTGAATGAGTGGTTGCATACCAGCTCCTTTTATACCCGTATGTTCGGGGGAGTGGCATGCAAATACCACTCGCCAATTTTCATTGGCCTTTTATCAAAGACCAGAGGTGTCTCGGGCTCCCAAGAGTGACCCCTAGTGTCACTACATCGACACCAACGTCGAGTGAGTGACAGATAGGGAACTGAGGTTGCTGTTGGAAGAGGTATTAGGGAGGCCAGCAGGTGGTGCTCACCCTGAAGTCTGTGTGGGTCCTAATGCCCCAGTATAGTGACGGGGACACTATACTGTAAAAAAGCACCCTCATTCAGATGATACATTAAACCGAGGTCCTGACTCTCTGTGTTCATTAAAAATCCCAGGGCACTTCTTGTAAAGTGTAGGGGTGTAACCCTCTTGTTCTGTCCAAAATCCCCCCATTCAATCATGGCCTCCTAATAATACCCATCCATTAATTGGCTCTATAACTCTACTCTCTCCTCTCCACCAATAGCTGGTGTGTGGTGAGCATACTGGTGCACTATGGCTGCTGTCGCATCATCCAGGTGGATGCTGCACACTGGTGGTGGTTGAGGAGAGTCCCCTGTTCACTGTGTAAAGCGCTTTGAGTGTAGTGTCAGAAAAAGCACTATATAAATGTAACATTCATTCATTCTTATTCATTCACCGTGTTGACTGTACCCCTTTCGGGGAATCAAGATCTATTGTTCATGCATGTCATGATGCACAGTGCTCATTGTATGGGGTCTCATAACTCCATTCAGATAAGGAAGCACCACTGTTGTTGCGTGCCTCTCACACCTAGCGGTATGTTCTGCCATTACATTCCTTATTTCATCAGATAATTTCATTACCAGCGTAATGCATTTTGCTGCCTTATATGATCAAGTCATTCAGGGGCGTGATTCCTATTTCACAGCATATTTACATTTTATTACTCATTCAGGCATCAATACAGTGCAGAAATTTGTATTATATGTCTCTCTGTAAATCATTTATTCTTTTATCATTTTCAGACCATGTTTCAATCAGTGCAGACTTTCAAGCATTGGGGCTTTATCAATGTTCCAAATTTCAAAGCTCATCACGAGTTTAACAACTATGTCAGCCTAACTAAATTACATTTTAATTTAAGTATCAATGCATTTCAGTTTTTGCTCCGTTCACTTTTAATGCACTCGTGGTTGGGGCTGTTACATTTAGTAGCAGGTAAATAAGGTTTTGTTTAATCATTGTATAAAACATGTGCCGGATTAGTTTTCACAGCATTCGAAATTTCAAAAGCTCATTTTCTTTATCGCTACTTTTAATTTTCTGTTCCTGCTGGTATGTCATAAGCTCCCTCTTAATGCTTTCCACGTTATTTCTATGACCATGTTTGCCTATTTCTACAACCAAAGTTACCAATGTTTTTGCTTTTCACTCCATTCACTGTAAATGTATTTGAGGTTAGGGCAGCTTACATTTACCAGCAGGTAAGTAAGATTCATTTATTCTTGGATAAAACCGTGCCGGATTAGTGTTCTTGCGAAGCAGATATCAAATATTCAGTCGACTGAAGCTTTACATATAATGGACCAAGTGTCGTGCTGCTGGTTTACAGGCTTTATCAGGAGCTTAAGCTTTAGTCATCACATCTTTCTCATTTACATACTTCAACCCCATTCAAGGCTGGGCACAGCGCCCTCCTCTCCAAAGCAAACATCAAGACGCTTCCAAAAGTCATACCCATACACCCCGCTGCTCATTTCAGCATCATGTAGCAAATTGTACTTCACTGACTGACTCACGAATGACTGTAGAAGTAGTCTTCACATTTAGATTTCCATCTGAAGACTCATGCTGGATCATTACAATATTTTAAGCTCTCGCCCATATGCACCCACTCCTATCCTCTGCTCCTCTAATCACATGACACTCTCAGCTCCACCTGGATGTTTAAAAAAATATTCTCACAAACTGGGCATACCCTCTCCAGTGGAGAAACCATAGCCCTTCTACGTTTCTCAAATTCCAGCATCGTGCTCTATTTACTCCAGATGCAAGCTTCCCCGCCTCTCTGTTAATTAGACAGATTATTGGGCCTGGGTAGCTCAGCGAATATTGATGCTGACTACCACCCCTGGAGTCACAAGTTCAAATCCAGGGCATGCTGAGTAACTCCAGCCAGGTCTCCTAAGCAACCAAATTGGCCCGGTTGCTAGGGAGGGTATAGTCACATGGGGTAACCTCCTCGTGGTTGCTATAATGTGTGGTTCTCGCTCTCGGTGGGGCACGTGGTGAGTTGTGCATGGATGTCGTGGAGAATAGCGTGGGCTTCCACATACGCTATGTCTCCATGGTAACGCGCTCAAAAAGCCACGTGAGATTCGTCCTTCGCCACCCAGATTGACAAGGACTTAGAGCACATTGGGAATTCCAAATTGAGGAGAAAACCTCCTGCGCAGTTTCAGTTACTTTATTCAATCTCCTGTCTCTTTGGGTCACCTTATTTTGCCATGTGCATCATTCATCAAGGCCACTCCATCTCTCGCCTCCTCACGCTAGCCATTTGTCGATAACAGTCTGACAATGTATCTATTGATGACCGCTGCCAATCGGACCTCAAATTTGGGCCCTGTTGCTAATCACTGGAACTGATTTTCCCTTTTCCATAACAAAATCCCGAAACCTTTTTCACAGACTCCCTCTGAAGGTCTTGAGGCTTCTGTATAGGAACATGATTCACAGGGAAATGGCCAGACAAATTTTTCACTCGCGCCAGCTCCCCTTCATCCACATTTTCACAATTCACCACATCGTCGTCACCAGCATCTTATGGGCCCCCCCTGGGCATGCAAACGTATCATAATTTTTTGTGACACCACTACCGCCATTGTGATCATCAAAGGCAAGTCCTCCTCCAGGCTTTTTAGCCCCTACTGAGACATTTGACATGGCAGAGCACCAACTGAACCCCATTCTCTCAGCCGAGCACATTCCCGGGTTTTTTCAATTAAATCTCGTTCCATCAACTATGTCCCTCTTGGACCCTGCCCACACCTTTCGAACCTCTACCGGACTAAGCCCCTCAGTCCTCCCCTTTAGATTCCGCTAAAACTCATGCAGAAAGGACTCGCCCAGTTCACGCTTATTTCACCCTTTTTTCTCAAACACTCCAAAACAGACCATGCGGGGTGCGGTTGTAGCATAACGATATCTATAATCTCCAGCTCCTCCTTCCTCGACACCTCCACTGCATATATCTGCAAACTAGTTCACAATCTGCATCTGACCCCTCAAATATTTCGATCCCCTCCCCTAGTCTCGGGGCACTCATTCAGAATTGGTGCGGTCACAATGGCTGCTCATTAAGGACTATCAGAACCCACAATCAGATGCTTGGCCGCTGGTCTTCTTCATCCTACCAGAAATATATTCGACCCAACCCTCAAATCATCACACATGCTCAACTCTCCATCAGCCATAAGTTTTCATACCTATCTGGTGGCGGTGGGGGGCTCTCACTGCTCATCCACATCTTTTTCCACTTTATTATCAAATTCAAGCATGTCTATTGTCCTGCAAGGACACCGCATAACCATATCCGCCCTCCTCACAGGGGCTTCCACAATCCCAAGCACAGTTTTCATTTGCATAGCTGCCTAGCCTAGCTTGCCCTCGTCGGAGGGCTCATAATCAACATGGGATATCTTTCTACAAAGGGTATTGCATGACAACGTCACCATTATCGTATGGCACATTTCACATTTTGGCAAAGATAACCATCAAACAACGGCTGCCCTCGTTTGAGGGATCGAGCCTCTTGGGATATCTTTCAACAAAGAGTATTGGGTATCTGTTCATCTTTCAGCAAAGATAACCATGAAACAATGTCCACCCTCTTCGGAGGGTTCATAATCAAATGTTGTTTTGTTTCAATGAAGGGTATTGCACACAACGTTGCCATTATCGTATGGCTCTACGCTACTTTGTTCATCTTTCGGCAAAGATATTTAAAACAATGCCAGCCCTCATTGGAGGGTTCATAATCAATGTTGTCTTCTTTCAAAGAAGGGTATTGCATGCAACATCGCCATTATCATTTGGCTCTGCGCTACGTTGTTCATCTTTTGGCAAAGATATTCCAATCAACGCTGCCCCCGTTGGAGGATTCATAATCAAATGTTGTTTATCTTTCAACAAAGATACTGCACAACAATGCTGGCCTACCGTAGGACCTCATATCGTGTTGTTCATTTTTGGCAAAAAAAAAAAAAAAAATGCCCCCTCTATCATAAAAGCCATAAGTCAATGCAAGCACAGCTTATCCTATTGCAAATGTATTGCACAACCATGCCAGGGATATTGCATATTTCATGCAAGTGTCAATTCTAGGTGTTCACATTTCCTTTTTTCTCTTCTCCAGAATGAACGCCTAACACAAGACCTGTTTTGTACCTGACTGGATCTTCTCTTTTGGGGGTAGTATTTTATTTTCTCTATTTTGGGGTAGGCTCCTCGTCCCCTGCCTCCTATCTCCGGCGGGATATGACAGTTCCGAGTACAACTTCTTCGGACTGACAGACAGGGCTTATGCCAAAGAGAGACATTACATTTTTGTTTTTTTATATTCATCAAATAAATGTAATCTTAAATTTTACTCAAGTCTGCAAGTCTTCCTGATAGAAATTTAAGCGCAGCATGGTTCTTGCGGGAAGACTCACAGCTGTACATCATCGCACCATTAGCTAGGTTACTCCTAGCCAATCATGCATCAGCCATCGCTTTATAAGCTTGCTCACAATCTATCACATTGCTGTTTCACTCCACTGCCACCAGTTGAGTCCTGTCCTGCATGGAGGTAGGCTCCTCGCCCCCTACCTCCTATCTCTGGCAGGATATGACAGTTCCTAGTACAACTTCTTCGGACTGCCAAATGGGGCATACGACAAAGAGAGACATTACATTTTTGTTTATTTATATTCATCAAATAAATTTCATCTTAAATTTGACTCAAGTCTGCGAGTCTTCCTGATAGAAATGTCAAATGTGTGATTTTTTTTATTTTTTATTTCAGCTTTCAATGTGCGTTGCATGAATGAAAGAACAGAAAAAGCAAATACAGTGCATCCGGAAAGTCTTCACAGCACTTCACTTTTTCCACATTTTGTTATGTTACAGCCTTATTCCAAAATGGATTAAATTCATTATTTTCCTCAAAATTCTACAAACAATACCCCATAATGACAACGTGAAAGAAGTTTGTTTGAAATCTTTGCAAATTTATTAAAAATAAAAAACGAAAAAAATCACATGTACATAAGTATTCACAGCCTTTGCTCAGTACTTTGTTGAAGCACCTTTGGCACCAATTACAGCCTCAAGTCTTTTTGAGTATGATGCTACAAGCATGGCACACCTATTTTTGGGCAGTTTCTCCCATTCTTCTTTGCAGGACCGCTCAAGCTCCATCAGGTTGGATGGGGAGCGTCGGTGCACAGCCATTTTCAGATCTCTCCAGAGATGTTAAATCTGGTTCAAGTCTGGGCTCTGGCTGGGCCACTCAAGAACATTCACAGAGTTGTCCCGTAGCCACTCCTTTGTTATCTTGGCTGTGTGCTTAGGGTTGTTGTCCTGTTGGAAGATGAACATTCGCCCCAGTCTGAGGTCCAGAGCACTCTGGAGCAGGTTTTCATCAAGGATGTCTCTGTACATTGCTGCATTCATCTTTCCCTCAATCCTGACTAGTCTCCCAGTTCCTGCCGCTGAAAAACATCCCCACAGCATGATGCTGCCACCACCATGCTTCACTGTAGGGATGGTATTGGCCAGGTGATGAGCAGTGCCTGGTTTCCTCCAGACATGATGCTTGCCATTCAGGCCAAAGAGTTCAATCTTTGTTTCTCATGGTCTGAAAGTCATTCAGGTGCCTTTTGGCAAACTCCAGGCAGGCTGTCATGTGCCTTTTACTGAGGAGTGGCTTCCGTCTGGCCAAAAATAGCCAAAATGGCTATCCTTGAATGTCTGGCAATGTATTTTGATATCACACTGAAATTTTGATGTGTTTGCACATTTAGTGAGATGAGATATGGCTACTTTTTCATAAAAAAAATAAATAAAAAATAAATAAATAAATTGCAACTATAATCACTTTTGCAGCTTTTAAGCCTTTTAAAGGTACCGGATAAGCCTAACTAACTACATAGAACAACAACAACTATTGCCAGTTTTATGTCAAACACGGTGCTTTTGTTAAAAATCTTGAGAACAATCCATAAAGTGCATTGGCTTCCAATTAATGGAGTTCTATGCTTATCATGGATCTGTACCTGATAAATACAGCTTTTAACTCTTTAAACTTCATGAGCTTTTTGCTGAGATCTTTGTTGATTTGAAGGTGTATGGGATGGTCCGTAGAGAAAGGGACTGTAGAGTCGGTCTCAATGCACTCCTTCCATGACTTCTATTTACCATACAGTATACAGGTGCATCTCAATAAATTAGAATGTCGTGGAAAAGTTCATTTATTTCAGTAATTCAACTCAAATTGTGAAACTCGTGTATTAAATAAATTCAATGCACACAGACTGAAGTAGTTTAAGTCTTTGGTTCTTTTAATTGTGATGATTTTGGCTCACATTTAACAAAAACCCACCAATTCACTATCTCAACAAATTAGAATATGGTGACATGCCAATCAGCTAATCAACTCAAAACACCTGCAAAGCTTTCCTGAGCCTTCAAAATGGTCTCTCAGTTTGGTTCACTAGGCTACACAATCATGGGGAAGACTGCTGATCTGACAGTTGTCCAGAAGACAATCATTGACACCCTTCACAAGGAGGGTAAGCCACAAACATTCATTGCCAAAGAAGCTGGCTGTTCACAGAGTGCTGTATCCAAGCATGTTAACAAAAAGTTGAGTGGAAGGAAAAAGTGTGGAAGAAAAAGATGCACAACCAAACGAGAGAACCGCAGCCTTATGATTGTCAAGCAAAATCGATTCAAGAATTTGGGTGAACTTCACAAGGAATGGACTGAGGCTGGGGTCAAGGCATCAAGAGCCACCACACACAGACATGTCAAGGAATTTGGCTACAGTTGTCGTATTCCTCT
Organism: Myxocyprinus asiaticus; assembly: GCF_019703515.2. NCBI lineage: Eukaryota > Metazoa > Chordata > Actinopteri > Cypriniformes > Catostomidae > Myxocyprinus > Myxocyprinus asiaticus. The sequence continues at coordinate 46,087,811 of NC_059351.1, forward strand.
TGTTAAGCTACTCCTGAACCACAGACAACGTCAGAGGCATCTTACCTGGGCTAAGGAGAAGAAGAACTGGACTGTTGCCCAGTGTTCCAAAGTCCTCTTTTCAGATGAGAGCAAGTTTTGTATTTCATTTGGAAACCAAGGTCCTAGAGTCTGGAGGAAGGGTGGAGAAGCTCATAGCCCAAGTTGCTTGAAGTCCAGTGTTAAGTTTCCACAGTCTGTGATGATTTGGGGTGCAATGTCATCTGCTGGTGTTGGTCCATTGTGTTTTTTGAAAACTAAAGTCACTGCACCCGTTTACCAAGAAATTTTGGAGCACTTCAGGCTTCCTTCTGCTGACCAGCATTTTAAAGATGCTGATTTCATTTTCCAGCAGGATTTGGCACCTGCCCACACTGCCAAAAGCACCAAAAGTTGGTTAAATGACCATGGTGTTGGTGTGCTTGACTGGCCAGCAAACTCACCAGACCTGAACCCCATAGAGAATCTATGGGGTATTGTCAAGAGGAAAATGAGAAACAAGAGACCAAAAAATGCAGATGAGCTGAAGGCCACTGTCAAAGAAACCTGGGCTTCCATACCACCTCAGCAGTGCCACAAACTGATCACCTCCATGCCACGCTGAATTGAGGCAGTAATTAAAGCAAAATGAGCCCCTACCAAGTATTGAGTACATATACAATAAATTAACATACTTTCCAGAAGGCCAACAATTCACTAAAAATGTTTTTTTAATTGGTCTTATGATGTATTCTAATTTTTTGAGATAGTGAATTGGTGGGTTTTTGTTAAATGTGAGCCAAAATCATCACAATTAAAAGAACCAAAGACTTAAACTACTTCAGTCTGTGTGCACTGAATTTATTTAATACACGAGTTTCACAATTTGAGTTGAATTACTGAAATAAATGAACTTTTCCACGACATTCTAATTTATTGAGATGCACCTGTATATGGATGGATGGATGTATGGATGTATGGTTGGGTTTATGGATGGATGGATGGATGAATATGGTAATGGTGACCAGTAACAGCACCTAAAATACACTCTTTCCTTAAAAATAACTTTGTTGATAAAAAATTCATGGATTTTTTTTTTTTTTTTTTTTTTTTTGCGTTAATTACCCTTTCAGAGGAATTTTGAAGTTGTTTTTGTGAATGCTGAATTTCTCTTTCCCATATTTATGGATGCTATATCTCTTTGACTTCAATTTTATTTTGCTGGTATGCTCTGCAAATAATGATCCCACTTCTCCTTAGGGAGCTGAATTATTTTTGTTCATTTTCAGTTCCTTTTTTGTTGTAGTTTCTCAGGGGCCAGACATTGTTTTGAATTAATTTATCCCAGCATTGCTTTGATCTTTCATTTTACAAAATAAATAAAGTAGTAAAATGTAAAGGAGTCCTAAAAACAACTAAATGCATGAGAGATGCAGGTTCAGTTCATTACTGGCACTCTTAAAACAGAGGATAGAACTGTTGTTGACACTCTCTTTGCTTTTCTGAATTGTGGTAACTATGTTTACATATTGGCATTTTACAGGTCTAGAGTGCAGTTATTTTTAGTTTTACATTCCACAAACTAGGAATAATTGGTCAGAGTGGTAAAAAAATATATTAAAAATTCCAGAAATAACAATAATATTTGTGAAATTCGTCCATTGTATCTACAGATTTATGGATTTTGCCTCCGAATCTAACTTCTATTCAGCACCTGTTAGTTTGCACAGTGTTGGTGTTCTCATTGGCTTTTTATTTACAAGCTAAAGACCTGAGAGTGTTCTTTCTCTAATGGTGTCACTTTGACTCTGCTGACAGTTTAAGCATTAAGTTAATTAGTGGTCGACCGATATGGGTTTTTTAATGGCCAATGCTGATGCCGATATCCAGAGTGCAGGGTGGCCGATAGGCCAATACAATGCCAATTTATCACACAATATAATATAGTAAAGAACATAAACATAACATTTCTTAAAAATTAATAAGTATTATTTAGCACTATATGTACTCAGTTTCACACAAAACTTATATTAATAAGTTTCATGAATATACTTTTATTATGCTTAATTATCTTTAAAAAAAATAAGACTATTCTTCTTCTGTTTCCTCTTATTTCTGTTTAGTCATAAAATTCTAGTAATTTATTTCTGCATGAAAAAAATGGTTAATATAGACTGAAACATCCCTTTTTCAGGACACTGTATTTTAAAGATTATTTTTTTTTTTAAATCCAAATAACTTTTCAGATCTTTATTGTAAAGGGTTTAAACAATGTTTTCCATGCTTTTCCAATGAACCATAAAAAATGAATGAACATGCACCTGTGGATCAGTGGAGCTTACAGACGGTAGGCAATTAAGGTCACAGTTATAAAAACTTAGGACACTAAAGAGACCTTTCTACTGACTCTGAAAAACACCAAAAGAAAGATGCCAAGGGTCCCTGCTCATCTGTGTGAACATGCCTTAGGCATGCTGCATGGAGGCATGAGAACTGCAGATGTGGCCAGGGCAATAAATTGCAATGTCCGTACTGTGAGACACCTAAGACAGCGCTACAGAGAGACAGGAAGGACAGCTGATCGTCCTCGCAGTGGCAGAACACGTGTAACAACACCTGCACAGGATCAGTACATCCGAATATCACACCTGCTGGACAGGTACAGGATGGCAACAACAACTGCACAAGATACACCAGGAACGCACAATCCCTCCATTAGTGCTCAGACTGTACGCAATAGGCTGAGAGAGGCTAGACTGAGGGCTTGTAGGCCTGTTGTAAGGCAGATCCTTAACAGACTTCACCGGCAAGAACATCGCCTATGGGCACAATCCCACCTTTGCTGGACCAGACAGGACTGGCAAAAAGTGCTGATGAGTTGCGGTATTGTCTCACCAGGGGTGATGGTCGGACTTGCGTTAATCATCGAAGGAATGAGTATTACACCGAGGCCTGTACTCTGGAGCGGGATCGATTTGGAGATCGAGGGTCCATCATGGTCTGGGGCGGTGTGTCACAACATCATCGACTGAGCTTGTTGTCATTGCAGGCAATCTCAACACTGTGCGTTACAGGGAAGACATCCTCCTCCCTCATGTGGTACCCTTCCTGCATGCTCATCCTGACATGACCCTCTAGCATGACAATGCCACCAGCCATACTGATCGTTCTGTGCGTGATTTCCTGCAAGACAGGAATGTCAGTGTTCTGCCATGGCCAGCGAAGAGCCCGGATCTCAATCCCATTGAGCATGTCAGGGACCTGTTGGATTGGAGGGTGAGAGCTAGGGCCATTCCCCCTAGAAATATCTGGGAACTTGTAAGTGCCTTGGTGGAAGAGTGAGGTAATGTCTCACAGCAAGAACTGGCAAATCTATTGCAGTCCTTGAGAAGGAGATGCATTATAGTACTTAATGCAGCTGGTGGCCACACCAGATACTGACTGTTACTTTTGATTTTGCCCCCCCCCCTTTGTTCAGGGACAGATTTTTCCATTTCTGTTAGTCACATGTCTGTGAAACTTGTTCAGTTTATGTCTTAGTTGTTGAATCTTTTTATGTTCATACAAATATTTACACATGTTAAGTTTGCTGAAAATAAAAGCAGTTGAAAATGAGAGGACGTTTCTTTTTTTGCTGAGTTTATTAGAAAGAAGGAAATTACAGTACACACAGTAGTCCAGCAACAATGGATGGCATTTGCACATTACCAGTTGCATTTTCTCATAAAAGACCCAATTAAACCAATTGTAAATACAGTACTGTAGGACTTTGAATGTTTCACTGCCTGGTGCACTTAAAGGGCACACAAAGCAATAAGCAGAACCTTCTGGAGGAATAACCTTAGGGCCTTTCCAGGCCATAAAACTGTGAATCTATACATTTGGTGCCGACAATTCTGAGGTGTCCTCTCCCAGTTCCATCCTGCATCACATCACTAAACAAAAGAACTGTCAGAAAGATCGCACTCCCCTCATGGAGTCCCCTTTTGGGAGACTGAATCTCCTTTTAGGTTGCTGATTTGAGATAATTAACAAGTGCCAAATGGTTGGTCAGGAGACTAACCATTTTGCTAAAACAGCAAAACCACATGATTTAAAAGAAAACGGTCATTGGTCAAGGAGCCCTGCACCCCACAGGACAGTTACATAGGGCAGACTCAGTATGACCTTCTGAACTTTTCCACGCAGATACCGAACTTTTGACTCTCTATGCATCTCAACCCAAGATGCCCAAGCTCTCTGTTGGACCAAACGTACAATATCATTTTATACACCAGGCTTAGCCTGACTATATAATTTACAGAATGATGCTGTGAATTATTTGGGTTATTTGCAGTTATATATTTTCCTATGAAATTCATGATTAAAATGTTCACTTTTTGAGAGGGAAACATAAATCTTCACACAAAATGGGCCATAAATTAATTATCTTTAGGGGAGGATAGAAATGACCATGTGACCCAGAAAAAGACACTTCTGATTGGCTCAAGACACCTTTTGGGTGTGGCCAACCTCAACTCAACAAAACCTCTCCTCCCAGGATGAACTTTGCTTGTTCTCTTCCCTCGTGGCTCTTAGCCCTTCTTTGGCTGGCTTCACTTCGGCGCCCCTCTGCCCAAGATCCGCACAATGTAGAGTCCAGGAAAGCTTGGATTGCAAAGCTGAAGAAGCTCTTCTCTGCACTACGACTCACCAATGTGACGGGGAGTCGTGAGTCTCCCTTGCGAGAGGCCTCTCTTCAAAGCCCCACCACATCATTCCAATCCACGATCTTAACAGGTCCTAAACATCGACGGAACAAACAGAACTTTCTACACAGAACCAAAGCAATGCAAGGAAACGCAAGCACATCTCCAAATTTCGCTGAAAGTGCTGGTGTCTATTTAATATAATTTGAGTAACCAGATTGCAAATTGAGGTATTCTAAATGAAGTATCGATGGTTCTCAAGGCACTGGTTATAGACTCTATAAAGTTAAATTTTCCCTGTTGCAGATCACTCACCAAACTGTTTTTCATGTTCGTCTATGTGTTAGTTTAGTTTGATGACCTAGATTAGCAATATAGTCTTGTTTGTATTCAAAGTTAATTTGAATGTGGTATATTTTGATAATAATCTTACCACTTGATTTTTTAAAAGATCTGCGCTCTGAAGCTCAAACCATATCTAAACATATTTGTAATATTATTTTAAATAAGCCATTAGAATAGTATTACTCTAAAGAGTTAACAGATGCATCATATAAACTCAGTGTGGCCGAGTGATCAGACGTTCACTTTTAATTCTTTCAATAAGTGAATTAATCATATTTCCCTTATTATGCAAATTCCTTACATTTAAATTGTGATCAGATATAACAGGCCGTTGTATTACATATTAACCCTCTGGGGTCGACGGACGTGCCGGAGCATCCTGTTGGATTTTTTCCTCATAACAGTGGAAACAACTTAAAATACTCCGTCATTTTTGGGCATACAGATAAGTGTAAGACATCATTAGAAACTATAAAGGGTCTACTTTTATTTGTGTACACTCACAATAACAACAATACCTTGTGCTTTTGTAAAATAAAGAAAATAAAAAGGGTGCGCTTTCAGCCGTCTCTGTCTCCGCGAGCATCTTTCTGAAACACGTCATAAAAATTAACTGAAACTCCGCAAATACTTTTCAGACAAACATGAAACATGTCTAAAGAAAGCTTAAAATGTCTACTTTTTTTAAAAAAAATTCAAATTTAAAACAAATATTCTCCTGCAATGTAATCTGTATGAATCAAAGCGATGTACAATTTCTCCTGGCTCAGCTAATTATGTACTATAATGTGACACACCCACCAGCAGAGTGCACTATTCATACAGTAATGTGCTGAGGCGATCAATGCAAATGGTAAGTGCCCCCAACAGTGCCTTAAAAAGCATCAAGTTCATCATCAGATTCATTCACTTTCCTGCGTGTTTGGAAGATGGCATGCTACACAGGTGAGGAAGTTCTATAGATGGTCCTGGATAGTGACGAAGAGATCACATTTTCCTCAGAAGAAGAGCAAGAATCCGACGAGGAACGTTTGCATTTTGAAGTGCGACTTGATCCAGCCGAGGATACAATTTCGGATGAGTAAGTCTTTACTTACATTAGTTGACATTTATATAAACATGTACATATTTTACTAGTTGGACTATTTCCAGAATTGCCATCCAGTATTCAGAGTATTGAAATTTGAAATATGTCCTAATAGGCAAGTTTTAGTTACATTTAAAAGTTGTTTTGGCTAAAGCAGGTATTTAAATTGTATGCTGTATGATATAAATATGATATGTAATGTGATATAAAAATAATATGAATGTTTAGATTATATTTTAACTTGTGTTGATGCTGCCTCATTATCATCAACGAAGCTTGTGCTTGCAAATATCTGTTTGGGTGTAAATGTGTAAAATGTGCTGTAAATATGCCCATATTAGAAAATCAGCATATTAGAATGATTTCTGAAGGATCATGTGACACTGAAGACTGCAGTAATGATGCTGAAAATTCAGCTTTGATCACAGGAATAAATTGCATTTTACAATATGTTCAAATAGGAAAGTTATTTTAAATTGTAAAAATATTTCACAGTATCACTGTTTTTGCTGTATTTTGGATCAAATAAATGCAGGCTTGGTGAGTAGAAGAGACTTCTTTTAAAAACATTAAAAAATCTTACAGATCTAAAACTTTTAAACGGTAATGTAGGTGTAAAGTTTTTAAGTAAAGTCTTTATGTAAAGAAAATGTATAGTCAGATTACTTCTTTTAACTTAAACTTGATTTTGTGAATAAGCTACAAACAATACATTCAATCATTAAATCTCCTCACATTAATTCTCTCTCAGGGGAGGGGTCTTTGTCTTCTCAGGTGTGAATCACATCAATATTCATGATCATCCACGCCTCCTCACAGATGGCCTTTCTAACACAAAAAGTGTCTTACAAAAGTTAAATGACTATATTGTTTTGTATGAATGAGTGATCAGGATGGTTTTCACATCATTTTTGTAGCAAAAACTCTAGGCTACAAGATCCAGTTCTCAAAAGTCTTGTGAACAAAAGTTTAGTATGTGTTATATGGCCTTATTTCAGTGACTTAAAATTTTAGTTTTTTCAAAATCCACGCATAAACGTTATTTTCTCAAAAATACAAACATGTACATACATGTTGTTCACATATTATTGTAGCCCATTTTGTGCTGAATACAGTGTTATCAGATATTAGCCATTAATATGTTTTTAAGCAACTGAAAAAAGCACAAATGTCAAGGCATGTCAAAACTTCTCCAGGGCCCAAAACACCCTCAGACACCAGATGGTTAATGGTGGAGAATTTTATTCAGATTTACAATCTGATCATTTGTCATTTATCCTTCTTATAATGGTTAACGGCTAATTCCATTATACAATTACATTAATTTAATTTCTAACACATAATCTTCCTACAGTACACACTGAATATGGTATTTACTCATAGTGCACGTGAAGTGCTTTTACTTTGAAGTTGCACTCGTCCTTGTGCTGATCCAGCGAGAGCAGCAGCAATCTACTGAGAGTTTAAATGCCGTGGATCACCTGCTTGGATTATCACATACTGGCCATCATGATTTGTGAATTATTAGAGGAAAATTTGATCCTTATCCTGAAGTTTTTGATTCTGGCTGATGGAATACGTGCTTCAGAGGAAGATATTAGATGAGTGCTGGACGGGAAGAAAACTCTGGATTTTCGTGAGGTTCGTGAATTACATCTGTTTAAACAAGATATCTGTATATTTGCAGACAGTATATGATAGACGTTTTATAGATATTTGCCTTTTTAACATTAGAAAAGACAGTTAAGCGATACAGGGAACTGTTGAGGGGAGAGATGGAGAAAGAAACAGGCGAGCACTTTAACGCGTCGTGGCTCTGATATTCGGACCGTTTAAATGAGACTGTGTTGCACACTGGTCTAACACGATGGCACATAGCAACAAAACAAACTGTGATTGGTCGTTTACATGTCTCAGAAGCTCCTTCACATGCAAGCAGGCAATTCTCTGTGCCCTCATGGCCTTATGAAACCAATCGGCCAAACAGGAAAATGTATCGGCCGATGCGCTAATGAAAAAATTCAGAATATCGGCCTCGCCTTAAAATACAATTAGCTTTTGGCACCACCTTGTGGAAATTTCATCAGGAAGCTGAAGCAATATGCCATGTGTTTAACAACACTTCCAGTTTTGGCCACTGGGGAGCATTGATACGAATTTTGGTAAGCTCACACTGCTTTCAGCGGAGAAAATTTTGACCTACTGCTCTGTATTTACAGTGGCAGAAGTTTTATAATTTTGACTTCAGACCTTTTTTTTTTTTTTTTTTTTGAGAAATCTTTGAAAGACATAAAAATCTTCCTTAACTATTTCACCAGCTTCTAACAGCCTTTTCCCTATTCTGATGTATGACTCTACACTTTTAGACCCAGTTTGTAATGCCAAATCAAAGACAAACAGCAAACAGTCTATGAATAATCATGACAAGAAGGCATTTTAATGACATGGAGTCAGCAGCTGGCCCACGCTGAACGCCTCTGTCTGCCGAGAGGAACATTAAATGCAACTGGTGATGCTATAGTCAGTTCTTTCTTTTTCTCACCTTCATCTTTACTGGGTGCTCAGTGGAGTTAAGTTAACAAACTGTGCTTACAGACAATGTACTGTACAAATGGAGGTGTGTGTGAGTTTATGGGACATGCAGGGCTCTGGTTACTCAGTGACATGTTTCTGCACAGCAAATTTTGTCTCTGAAGATGCCGGATTAGGAGCTTCAGTCCTGTTACCTACTCAAAAACACATCATAAACACATCCTCGCTATCAGTGTGATTTACTGAGATTGCTTCATTTTCCCAGAAAAACTAAATAAAGGTAGTCTCCAGCTATTTGGCTTTGGTGTATTCACTTCATTAGAGGTAATGATTCTGTTTGTGTTATTGGAGGAAATTTTGATCGGTCCAATTACACCTACTGCAGAGATACTGGAATGATAATGAAATGAAGAGCGCGAGGAAGAGGAAGGAGGGAGAGAGAGAGAAGGACAGAAAGACAAGATGAGCAGTTACAGTAAGAGAGTGTATGGGTGGAAAAGAGGAATTCACAGAGGAAAACACGAGCACATATGCGTGCTTGCAAAAATGCACACATGCAATAATTATAAAGTAAACAGCATGTGAGCCCGTTAACAGACCTCCCAAAAGACCTCATCTCATCAAGGACCGCAATTAATGCAAAGACTGACTTGAGGTCAAGCACACACACACACACACACACACACACACACACACACACACACTGGATAACTGCGGCAAACAAATGCTAATGCTGCCTATTCTATACTGTAGTGTATTTTCTTTCATCAAAGCCTGTATTATGAACATTACCTCTGTTTTACAAATTCTGTGGGGGAGTTCACTAAGCACGAATTGCGCCCATTAAAAGCACCGGTTATTTACATGTGCTTTCTGCATTGGTTAAGCACCTGATTCACTAAAGGAATTAGGCAGATCAGGCAACGACGAACAAACGCCCACAAAATCGCTTCTGAACACAATTTGCACACTCAATTCCGATCTTGTGGGCCAAAGGCGTAGATTTTGTTAGGGATGATATGGACATCTCCATACCAACTTTAAAAAAATTACCAACCAACATTAGAACCACATAAAAAAAAAAAAAAAATACTTTAGCTTTATTCTATGTGTTTATTTTAATTTTAATGACTTTTAAAGTTTCTCAGTTTCATTATTCATGTGTAAATTATTGTCTGACCGCTTCTGAAGCGGCACATAAACGGCATTGTCATGTGATGCCAGTTGCTTTTCTCTGCGCTTTTCAGGATGCACCAATCATTTGTGATTACATCATTAAGATTTCTTTTAAATAATATTCTGGAGATTACATGGGCTGATTTCCATTTGTATCTTAGATCCAACCCTTAAAATTAATAAAGCATTAAATAAGCATACTTTACGTGCAAATGTTTTCTAAGTAAAAAAAAAACAAAAACAAAAAACAAAAAAATTTCAAGCAGCCTAATGTATTCTGATTTTATAGCCTATAAGCTCATGTAATCTATCTTGTTTAATTTCTTTCTAGATATGTCATTTTGCACATGCAATTTGTTCATTTAGCCCACCATTTGTTTAGATATCCATTTGTTTAACGTTGACCCCACCCATGGGTTTGACTTTACTTTGCTTAAATTAGTTCACATTTACCATACAGTGTGCTGTTCAGATTGTTCATAATGTTGACAAATTATACATCTTTATAATATGTCAGCATTATTAACTCTTTTTTGACTAGACTATATAGTATTGGGGGGGGGGGGGGGGGGTTGTTTGGGCATGCACATCAACAGGTTAATACTTGATTAAACATTTTACAGAATGTCATTTTATGTCCCTTGGATATCATTGTTTTCTCAAAGTAGATCTACTTTTTTATTGAAAACAACTGAAGTTGATTTTGACACTTTACAGTTATCTTAGATTTATCACATAACATATCATTGTCATATAATCCAAGTTTTTCCACATATGCCATTTTTCCATATTGTGCAGCCCTAGCGCTCAGTTCTAAACATGTACAGGTGCATCTCAATAAATTAGAATGTCATGGAAAAGTTCATTTATTTCAGTAATTCAACTCAAATTGTGAAACTCATGTATTAAATAAATTCAATGCACACAGACTGAAGTAGTTTAAGCCTTTGGTTCTTTTAATTGTGATGATTTTGGCTCACATTTAACAAAAACCCACCAATTCACTATCTCAACAAATTAGAATACATCATAAGACCAATAAAAAAACATTTTTAGTGAATTGTTGGCCTTCTGGAAAGTATGTTCATTTACTGTATATGTACTCAATACTTGGTAATGGCTCCTTTTGCTTTAATTACTGCCTCAATTCGGCGTGGCATGGAGGTGATCAGTTTGTGGCACTGCTGAGTTGGTATGGAAGCCCAGGTTTCTTTGACAGTGGCCTACAGCTCATCTGCATTTTTTGGTCTCTTGTTTCTCATTTTCCTCTTGACAATACCCCATAGATTATCTATGTGGTTCAGGTCTGGTGAGTTTGCTGGCCAGTCAAGCACACCAACACCATGGTCATTTAACCAACTTTTGGTGCTTTTGGCAGTGTGGGCAGGTGCCAAATCCTGCTGGAAAATGAAATCAGCATCTTTAAAAAACCTGGTCAGCAGAAGGAAGCATGAAGTGCCCCAAAATTTCTTGGTAAACGGGTGCAGTGACTTTGGTTTTCAAAAATCACAATGGACCAACACCAGCAGATGACATTGCACCCCAAATCATCACAGACTGTGGAAACTTAACACTGGACTTCAAGCAACTTGGGCTATGAGCTTCTCCACCCTTCCTCCAGGCTCTAGGACCATGGTTTCCAAATGAAATACAAAACTTGCTCTCATCTGAAAAGAGGACTTTGGACCACTGGGCAACAGTCCAGTTCTTCTTCTCCTTAGTCCAGGTTAGATGCCTCTGACGTTGTCTGTGGTTCAGGAGTGGCTTAACAAGAGGAATACAGCAACTGTAGCCAAATTCCTTGACACGTCTGTGTGTGGTGGCTCTTGATGCCTTCACCCAAATTCTTGAATTGATTTTGCTTGACAATCCTCATAAGGCTGTGGTTCTCTCGGTTGGTTGTGCATCTTTTTCTTCCACACTTTTTCCTTCCACTCAACTTTCTGTTAACATGCTTGGATACAGCACTCTGTGAACAGCCAGCTTCTTTGGCAATGAATGTTTGTGGCTTACCCTCCTTGTGAAGGGTGTCAATGATTGTCTTCTGGACAACTGTCAGATCAGCAGTCTTCCCCATGATTGTGTAGCCTAGTGAACCAAACTGAGAGACCATTTTGAAGGCTCAGGAAACCTTTGCAGGTGTTTTGAGTTGATTAGCTGATTGGCATGTCACCATATTCTAATTTGTTGAGATAGTGAATTGGTGGGTTTTTGTTAAATGTGAGCCAAAATCATCACAATTAAAAGAACCAAAGACTTAAACTACTTCAGTCTGTGTGCATTGAATTTATTTAATACACGAGTTTCACAATTTGAGTTGAATTACTGAAATAAATGAACTTTTCCACGACATTCTAATTTATTGAGATGCACCTGTATATTCTTCAAAAAAAAAAAAAAAAAAAAAAAAACAATGAAAAAAAAACAACTAACAAATAAAAAAACAGGTTGAAATTTAATGTGGTGGGCCAGAGAAATGGTAAATGAGACTTGTTATATGAGAAAATAATGTTATTTTACCAATATAGCTAGAATGACATTCTTGCATTTTCTTAATACCAACATTTTGAATATATACTACTTGCAATGTCCCTACCAGCTTTCAAACCATATGACTTGTTGCAGGCTGATTCTTAACGCCATGTAGTAGAGGATGCAGCAGACGACCACGATCTGACTCACTTTGTCATGACTGAACAGTATCTTTCCACTACTGTGATCAAGACACCTAAAATATCTTTTCAACATCCTGAAAGTGTGCTTGACTATGCTGTGCCTGGCGCATCTGGGTATATGCCAGGTTATAACACTTTTATCCATCATTTGATCATAGAATAAATGCTGTTGTGTTCAAGAGAAAATGTACACAAACATCTCTTTCAAATAAAATACATTTTACCCCTACTTTCATCTGGCTGTAATAGCGCAATATGCTGTAAATTGTGCAGGGCAATTTTTGTAATTGAAGTGCAATCTATATAAGCCTAATTTACATAGAAAGGAGGTGTGTTTGCGTGGAAAGGAATGGCAATGACTTAATCTATATATTCAAGATGCTGATTGTGCCTGCTTAAACTAGATTGCGGGTGGTTAGTGAATAAGACGCAGGCTTTTGCGTTGAAATACCAGTTGCAAAAGTAGCACAACTGCTTTGTGAATTTGCCCTTAGGTGTATTACATATCTGTCTACACTGGACGCATCGAAGTGGACAGTCTGACATGTAGGACTAAACACGGAGCAATCAGTTGTTTGCTCAAGGCTAGACTTGAGCAGTGGTTAAATGGGTTAAAAACCTGTATCCTACTTCATTTTTAATGGACATCCATTGGCATAAACATTTATTTGGTAAGTAAAATCATTTTATTTCAGACAGACGGGTTAATAAAGTGGCTGGAATGCCATGTCAGAAATAAAACGGGGCATCCGTTCTCGGGCGGTGTGGCGATACACGACAAACCAATTCAGTGTAGACAACATCAATTGATTATAATGGGAGCAATTTGTTTTCATCATGACACCTTTCACCGCTCGCATCCGATGTATACTGTAGACAAGGTGTCTTAGGCAAAACAGCCTGTTTAGTGACATTTACCTTTCCACAGTGAAATTCCGCAGGCAAAATGTAGCCATCTCTGAGACAGCTCTTTTGAATTAGCCTTTCCACCCGTACAGAAATGTTTTTTTAGAGATTCTAAACTGTACATTAGCAATTCCACAAGAATCATTCATCTAATGATTCATCTTTGCATTATTTACTTGTTTTTTTTTTTTTAAGGTTTCAAATTTTAACACAACTCGGAAATGCAAGAATGAATGCTAATGCAAGCAGATTTCTTCAGAACTACATTATGCAGATATGTTTTTACAAACCCCTAAAATTCACTAAAATGAATTAACTAATACTCTTTATTTGCTGGCCAATAAATGTGCAGTGTGCAGTGTGGAGGGTGGCTTTTGTCTGTAAGTGCTCATCAGGGCACTCAGCAGGTTTGACCAGAGTGAAAAAGTGGGAGAGGGAAAACAGGAGTGAGAGAAAGCTGACCAGCCCATCAGTGAGAGAGACAGAGATGGAGGCAGTTACAGAAAAGCATTAGCAGAGAGCAATAGAGAAATTACTTTACCCTGCGAAAGGGTTGAGGTCACTCTGTTCTCATTTTGTTTGCATGTGTCGCCATGGCACACTGTGATGTACCGTTTTACACACACACACACACACACACACACACACACACACACACACACACACACACACACACAAACTAGACTGTACACATGAAGTTCTTAACTGAAAGGAATAGTTCATTTAAAAATGAAATTCTGTCATCATTTACTCACCATTATCAGAATCGGAATTAGAATCAGAATGAGCTTTATTGCCAAGTATGCTTACACATACAAGGAATTTGTCTTGGTGACAGGAGCTTCCAGTACACAACAATACAAAAACAGCAACAAGACTTTTAAAATAATTAAAATTGAATAAAAAATAGATAACTATTGAAAAGAAAAATGTATATATAGAATACACAATAGACAATATATATTCAGTATACACACACACACACACACACACACACACACGCACACACACACACACACATACATACACATATACATACATATACATATACATACATATACACATATATACACATATACACATATATGAATATATATACATACATATACATACATACATACATACATACACACACACACATACACATACGTAGTGCAAATCTAAATACAAATCGTTTATGTACAGTGCAAGGGAATGTAATGGCAGAAGAGGTAGGATGTGTTGGATAATATAAAAAGACTAAGCTGTGTATTGCACATTAATTATTGCTCAAAGGGGCAGTTTTAACTGTTCATGAGATGGATAGCCTGGGGGAAAAAACTGTTCCTGTGCCTGACGGTTCTGGTGCTCAGAGCTCTGAAGCGTTGGCCAAAAGGCATCAGTTCAAAAAGGTAGTGGGCAGGGTGAGTGGGGTCCAGAGTGATTTTTCCAGCCTTTTTCCTCACTCTGGAAGTGTGTAGTTCTTGAAGGGGGGGGGGGGCAGGGGGCAACCAATAATCCTCTCAGCAGTCCGAACTGCCTTTGTAGTCTTCTGATGTCTGATTTCGTAGCTGAACCAAACCAGACAGTTATTGAAGTGCAGAGGACAGACTCAATGACCGCTGAGTAGAATTGTATCAGCAGCGCCTGTGGCAGATTGAATTTTCTCAACTGGCGAAGGAAGTACAACCTCTGCTGGGCCTTTTTCACAATGGAGTCAATGTGGGTCTCCCACTTCAAGTCCTGTGAGATGATAGTGCCCAGGAACCTGAATGACTCCACTGCTGCCACAGTGCTGTATAGAATGGTAAGGGGGGGGGGGGGGGCAGTGTTGGGGGGGTTCCTCTTACAATCATTTCCACCGTTTTGAGTGTGTTCAGCTCAAGGTTGTTTTGACTGCACCAGACAGCCAGCTGTTTAACCTCCCTTCTTTATGCAAACTCATCGTCATCTCGGATGAGGCTGATGACAGTGGTGTCATCTGCAAACTTCAGGAGCTTGACAGAGGGGTCCTTGGTGATGCAGGCGTTGGTGTAGGGGGAGAAGAGTAGTGGGGAGAGCACACATCCCTGGGGTGCACCAGTGCTGATTGTACAGGTGCTGGAAGTGAATTTCCCCTGTCTCACAAGCTGCTGCCTGTCTGTCAGAAAGCTGGTAATTCACTGACAGATAGACGTGGGAACAGAGAGTTAGTGTAATTTAGTCCGGATAATAGCTGGGATGATGGTGTTGAAAGCCGAACTGAAGTTCACAAAAAGGATCCTTGCATATGTCCCTGGTCTGTCCAGATGTTGCAGGATATAATGCAATCCCATGTTGACTGCATCATCCACAGACCTGTTTGCTTGATAAGCAAATTGAAGGGGATCTAGAAAGGGTCCAGTGATGTCCTTCAGGTGGGCCAACACCAGGGCGACAGGTCTGTAGTCATTAAGTCCTGTGATTTTTGGTTTCTTTGGGATGGGGATGATAGTGGAACATTTGAAGCAGCATGGGACTTCACACTGCTCCAGTGATCTATTGAAGATCTGTGTGAATATGGGGTCCAGCTGGTTAGCACAGGATCTAAGACATGCAGGTGAAATGTCATCTGGGCCCTGTGCTTTCCTTATCCTTTGTTTTCGAAAGACACGGCTCACATCATCTTCACAGATCTTAAGTGCAGGTTGAGTAGCAGGAGGGGGGAGGAGGGGGGGTTGCAGGAGGTGTTGGTGTTTGTGTGAAGTGAAGGTCAGACTGGGTGTGGGGAGTGAAACTGGGCCTTTCAAATCTACAGTAGAACACATTCAGGTCATCAGCCAGTTGTTGGTCCACCACAGGGTTGGGGGTAGGAGTCCTGTAATTCATAAGCTGTTTCATGCCACTCCACACTGATGCAGGGTCGTTAGCTGAAAACTTGTTTTTCAGCTTCTCAGAGTATCTTCTTTTAGCCACTCTGATTCCCTTATTCAGTGTGTTCCTGGCCTGATTGTACAAGACTTTATCCCCAACTCTGTAAGCATCCTCTTTGGCCTGACGAAGCTGCCTAAGTTCCGCTGTAAACCATGGTTTGTCATTGTTAAATGTTAAATAAATCCTAGTAGGAATGCACATATCCTCACAGAAACTGATATATGATATAACAGTATCAGTGAGCTCGTCCAGGTCTGTGGCTGCAGCCTCAAAAACACTCCAATCAGTGCAGTCAAAGCAGGCTTGTAGTTCCAGCTCTGCTTCATCGGTCCATCTCTTTACAGTTCTTACTACAGGCTTAGCAGATTTTAATTTCTGTCTGTATGTTGGAAGAAGTTGAACCAGACAGTGATCAGATAGTCCCAAAGCTGCTCTAGGAACAGAGCGATATACATCCTTTATTGTTGTGTAGCAGTGATCCAGTATATTTCTGTCTCTGGTTGGGCATGTAATGTGCTGTTTGTATTTGGGCAGTTCACGTGTGAGGTTTTCTTTGTTAAAATCCCTAAGAATAATAATAACTGAGTCCGGGTATTGTTGTTCTGTGTCTGTGATTTGATCAGCCAGTTGTTGCAGTGTGGCATTCAAACACACGTTTGGCGAGATATACACACTCACCAGAATAAACGAGGAAAACTCCCGTGGCGAGTAGAAAGGCTTACAGTTAATAAAGAGTGCTTCCAAATTAGGACAGCACATCTTCTTTAACGTTGTACACCAACTTTCATTGATGTAAAAGCATGTTCCACGGCCTCTCGTTTTCCCCGTTACCTCCGCGATGCGATCCGCTCTGAACAGCTGAAAGCCCGGCAGATGTAACGCGCTGTCCAGAATGGCTTCACTCAGCCAGGTTTCTGTGAAGCACAAGGCAGCAGAGGTAGAAAAGTCCTTGTTTGTGCAGGTGAGGAGATGTAGTTCGTCCGTTTTGTTAGGGAGAGAGCGGAGATTCGCTAGATGAATGCTCAGCAGCTTTGTTCGAAAGCCCCACCGACGGAGCCTGACCAGCGCACGTGCTCATCTTCCTCGCCTGTGTCTCATAGCGTGTTTAAACAACACAGCTGCACCTCCAACTAAAATGTCAAACAAAACGTCCGAATATTCAAAATCCAGGAAAAGATTGACTGGTATATGCTGTCGAATGTTCAGCAGTTTGTCTCTGGTAAAACTGACTGGAAAAAGATTACTAAACACAGGACAAACAAATAAAATCAACAAAACAATAGAAGCGCTCCACACCGAGGCAGCCATCCGCGGCGCCATCATGATCGCCGATTCGATGTTGTTGTTGATCGATTATGTTGTTCAGATCCCTAACTGTTTTCTTTCTTCCATGTCCCAGCTGCTCTTTTCCACATGAAAGTGGAAAACCATGTTTTCACTGCATCCAACACTTGACAGACGATAGCTCGGAGGTCATTCATTTACAATGGAGAGTCACATGGGGGTTGCGTGGAGTTCCAACCCATTGCAGATGCAGTGAATCACGCACCATAATGTCATTCTGAGGTTTGGTAGCAAACCTCATGAAACAAACTCACAAAGCCAACAACCCTTAATAACTTTCTTTAAAGTTTTAACTTACTTTCATGACTGCCACTAGGGGGCGAAATGTGACAGTTGTATGCTAATGTTGGAGACGGTGAAGAGGTGCCTTTGGGCGATTTTTAGTGCCAAGCACCAAAAAGAGCACCATGAAATAAATATATAAGTAGTCCGTGCAACTCGTGCACTATTTTTGCAATGTGACTAGGCCAATATTAGCTTTAGCGTAGTTGTAGTCCATACGACATAACAATAGCTTTGTGTGAAGAACAGTCTGAATTGTAAGTACTTGCTGCTCTCAAATGTCATTCTTGGCACGTTAAAATGCATCCCATCAGGTTTGACATCAATGATGGTGGTATGGCAAGTTTGAGGATTCTTGACTGTGAATACAATTTGAGTGAAAGATGACAAAATTATAATTTATGGGTGAATTATTCTTTAATGTAAATCTGATTAAAGATGCAGAGAGCAGCACATGGCAATATATGTCCCCCCACATCACAATAATCTGTCATAAGTGCAACAGCTCACTTCATTACCATATGCTAATGGACATCTCACACTTATCTAATCATTTGGCCGTCTCAACCTGTCCTTTATAACAGACAGGCTCCTGAGGTATTTTTGTCCAGTTCTTAGCAGGAAGCCACTATTTACCTTCAAGAGAGGAGCAAATAGCAGGGCTACGATGAGATGGTCCAGTGGGGGCAGTATAAAGTCAGCTCAAAGCAGCCTCAGTGGCACCGGGAGATAGAGATAAGAAAAAATGCCGCCAGTCTTTAGCACACCATCTGCACGTCTGAATGATTAAGCCTTTGAGTGAATTAGATATGACAGCAACAATGGATTGGAAGACTTCAGATATGAAACAGAAAAAAGGAAAAGAAAAGAGGGATTCTGGGATGAAGGAAGTAGAAGCATGATGAGAGATGAAGGGTGAGGGGATGCGGGGCTGGATTATGGATGGGGCCATTGGGGGCTCCAAAGTCTCAGGCCACATGGCCCACGACTGCCAAAGAAAGCCGAACACTAGCACAAACAGAGCAAACCTACCACTAGGGGACCCTTGCCTCTCGGTGCACTTGGTGCAAGCAGACCTCTAGGATCCCCGGGCTCCTTGACACATGCAAAACAAACTGACCACCAGGGCCCCTCTGCCCCTTGGCCAATACAGTGCAAGCTGACCACTAAGGCCCCTTGGTGAACACAGTCTCAGGCCTGTCTGCACAAACTCCTGTCTATAGAATAAGACCTTGTCAGACCACTAGATTTTAATGATTTTGTGAGGAGGAAGGTAAAAAAGACACCCATATATGAAAGCTTGGCCAAAGAAAGAAGCACTAATTTCCGAAATGTCATAAGAAAAAGAAACAAGGGGTAGAGCAGATGGTTTTCAGCATTTACAGGTGTTCAATAAAAATGTATGGTCCAAAAACGGACTTATTTCCAGTCTAAGGAATAACATTTTCACTAAATCCTTTTAAATTAAAGGTCCTTAGTAAGACTGTGAGTTTAAATTCATTGGGTTGGCTTTAAAAAAAAGAAAAGATAAAAAAGACACAGCACAG
This sequence comes from Myxocyprinus asiaticus, assembly GCF_019703515.2. Taxonomy (NCBI): domain Eukaryota; kingdom Metazoa; phylum Chordata; class Actinopteri; order Cypriniformes; family Catostomidae; genus Myxocyprinus; species Myxocyprinus asiaticus. The sequence continues at coordinate 46,107,261 of NC_059351.1, forward strand.
CAGAAGATCAACTTTCTGGGCTTACATTGACGAATTGTTCAAACGGGCCAAGATTATTCCAACTATCTGTCTACCTATTTCTATTCCTCTCTATCTATCTGTCTGTTCATCCATCCATCCAACCAACCAACCAACCACCCACCCACCAAACCATCCCTCCCTCCATCCATCCCTCTGTCCATCCATCCATCCATCCATCCATCCATCTATCCATCCAATGATCCATCCATCTATTCAACAAAATAAAACAACCAACCATCCATCCATCCACCCATTCACCAAAGAAACTTGCAGGGCCATGATCTGACCTTTGAGTGGAGAAAAAATAAGTGTAATCTAAGGAGGATAGAAAAGGGGGGAAAAATGGTGCTGATTCTAGTATACACAATGGCCTCTAGAGAGGATCTATGGATGGCCGTCTTTCTTTACTCCCTCAGAGTGGACTCACATTGATAGTGTCTCTATAATCGTTCATCCACCCAGAACTATATGCATTCAATCCTCACCGCCACTCGACTTCTCTTCATCTGTGGGTCGATAAGATTTTGGAAGTTGGTCCAATTTAAATGCAAATGTCCTCCCCGTTCTCTGTCCAGTAGGCATCATTGTGCCCCCGTTAACTTTTGAGTAGCCCTCAGTGTTGTTAATGGGATGCTTACCTTGTCCTTGTGCTCCAGACCGGTTCCAATTGAATTTCACTAATATCACTTTACATAGCCACTTCTCCATACCTTGTCGCTGTGTGACATCTCCTCGCAATTCAGCTTGTATCTTATTCTTTTGTTCCTGCTCTGTCTGAGAGGTAATGTGTTCTATATGATGAAAGTGTAAAGTAAAACCATGATAACGACAAAGAAATGGCTATTTGCTTTACAATTGTCTCTCTCACAATTGCCTTTTCTCACACACAGTCTCTGAACAATTGCAAACTTCCTAAGTTCACTCAAAGAATTTCCTTTTCCCAATCGTACAGCTCAAAGACGATGTAATTTGGCCTCCCCTGCAGCAAAGCAAAATTGTTTCAATTAGCTTCTAAGGGGCTTTCTCTGGAGATATTGACTGGCAGCTGTTTTCTCTCCCTCTCTCTTTACGAAGACGACACTAAGGGTGCTGAGATTAGTTTTTTTTTTTCTTTTTTTTTTTTTAAGTTGTACTGTATGTTTTTAAACATGTCCTCTTTGTCAACATACTGGTTTTTAGCTTTGGACACATGACAGGTTGAATGTGTTGCTAGCTGTGCTAGTCAACCTCGCTGCCTTCATAGGTGAGTATGGCATTTGTAGAGATATTTCAACCAATGTTTATTATGTGTTGCACATAGAGCACTTTGTTAAAATTCCTCTTCTACTTTTTCTCCACAATTTTCTGCAGTGAATTCAGCTTGAATTGTTTAGCAAACAAACTCCATTCTAGATTTGTTTTGTAGTTAATTTCAGATTTTTGTGTGGTCTTTTTATTTATTTATTTTTTTGGTTTTGTTAAACTTTGTACTTTTCAAGTAATTAAATGTAACATATGTAAAAGTCAGTCTCTATAGGGATAGTTCACCCCCAAATGGAAATTCTGTCATCAATTCAGTCATATTCACTTTATAAATGAACTGGTTTTATGGTGCAAGATTTATTGGTGACCACTATTAAAAAAAAAAAATAAAAAAATAAAATAAAACATTTTATATTAAAATGTATTAACTTGCTCCACTTCTGAAGCTACTTTACTTTTCAGCTGATTTCACCAATCCTACTTATTTTTCAACTACCTGGATCAATTCTGGTAAGTAAATGCCCATTTGTCACATTTTCTTCTTTTAAATCACTTGGAAATTATACATGAGAAGTAAAACGTAATGCAAGTAAAACTTAATGGGGGGGTGCAATTTCACTTTAGTAGCAAAATAAACAATGGATACAAAACAATGTGTAATGTGCACAACAAGAATGTTGAAAATTATTAAGTAAGTAGTACTGAAGCTACAATAAGTAATGTTACACTTGCTGATCAGTCTCAGACCATTTGCTCTTTTGCATTTTGGCATGTTTAGATAGATGATTTCAGTTCTGCAGATTTATTGCAACTGTCAAATACAAACATGTGGCCTATATCTAGATAAATATGCAGTTCTTGAAGCATGCACTTGGTGCATATATGTGTTGTACATGCTGCTGTGGTTAGCGTTATATTTGAGCGAAAGTGTTTCTCTTCGTCTGACTGATAACTGGTGACTGGTTACTAGGTGACTTTAGAGAGATTAGAAGATTGTGTAAGTGCAGCTGAGAAAGCATCTTTAAGGTCCTTTAAGTTAGACCCCTAAGGTTAAATTACTGGGCCCTATAAATTCTCCCAGAGAGAAACAGGAAATTACAGCAAATCAAATGACAGCTCACAGTTTTGCCAGAATCAAACTGCTGATAAATAGCCAATTTTATAAATATGTATATAATAAATAGCTAAATAAATAAGCTATAATATTTATTTTGTATTTGAAAACACTATAAAATGTATTAATGTCTTTGGATTATATAACAAAATGTCTAACCAAGTGGCATTTATTTTCTCTCTCTCTCTCTCTCTCTCTCTCTCTCTCTCTCTCTCTCTCTCTCTCTCTCTGTGTGAACAGATGTGGGAGTGAGTGGGCGGAGTATGCGTGCATGAGTTGGAGTGAACTCTTCAGTGTGAGTGAGTTCTCTATCTTTTTGTTTATCTTTTGTTATTGCTTGTAAGATTTTGATTAGGTATACAATAAAATAGTTGGAGGTGTTTGGATAATAGCACTGTCGATCAGCGTGTGCTGGTTGACATGGCAGCATATCAGGCCATGAGTTGTGAGAATTTATCGTGGCAGCATGGAATTAAAGTCTTCCACGTGGAACGCTGTTCAGTTGAGAAGTGTACTCTCTGTAGCTGAAGTTGTTGGACATAGTAGTATCTTATATGCAACCAGAGTGAATAGCGCAATAGTGCTATGTTTGGATAGTGTGGAAAATGTTAATGAAATTGAAGTGACATGGATTGTTGTTGATGACTCGTTCACTCCTGTAATGCCTTTAGTGCAGCCAGCGAAAAAGATAACACTTTCAAATGTTCCCAGTTTATCAAAGATGATATACTTGAGAGAATTGTCAAGACATGGAAAAATTGTGTCTAAAATCAGAAAGATCTCTTTGGGCTGCAGATCACCACAATTGAAGCTTGTGGTGTCATTTAGAAGGCAGGTACAAATGATCTTAAAGAATGAAACTGAAGACCTCAATTTAGCTCCCAATTTTGCACTGCATTTATAACTAATGCAAAGCCTAAGAGTGCTTACTGGCATTTAAATATCTCCTTGTTGAAGAATAATGTTTTAAAGAGGTTTTTAATATTTTTTGGAAACAGTTCATTTCTAGGAAAAATGATTTTAGTTCCCTCCAACAATGGTGGGATTATGGAAAAATCGAGATAGAGCAACTGTGCTGTCAGTACACTCTCAATGTTTGAGACAATGACATTTCCTCGTCAGTGAAAGCTCTAGAGACTGAAATAGTGGAATTGCAAAAATTAGTATAGTCCACAGGAAATTGAGGACATATTGTGCTCCTCAAGGCTAAAAGGAAGGTTCTTGATGATTTGTTAGGTGTTAGAGCACAGGGGGCTCTGGTCCGTTCATGTTTTCAGAGTGTGGTGCAGATGGATGGGCCAAATAAGTTATATTTCGGCCTGGAAAAAAAGAGTGGCCAGAGTCGGTATATACATTCTTTAAACTCATCAAATGGTTTAGAAATTACAGAGTCTAAAGAAATTAGAAAAAGAGCTGTGCTGTTTTATTCAGAGCTTTATATGAGTGAGTATACAGAAGTGGTGAGATGACTAGTAATTTTTATATAGGGCTGCCAAAAGGATCTGATAAAGCTAACTCTGAGCTTGAAAGGCAACTTTCAGGAAGTAAACTGTATGCTGTTCTACAGAGCATGGATTGTGGTAAGGCCCCTGGAACTGAAGGTTTACTGATTGATTTCTACAAGGCTTTTTGGTCATTTTTTAGTGAAGACTTGCTTTCTGTGCTCAATGATAGTTTGGCCGGAGGGCTGATACCTTTGAGCTGCATGAGGGCAGTCATAACTCTATTACCAAAAATTTTTTAAAAGAAATAAAGAATTGGTGCCCTGTTTCCCTTCTGTGCTCTGATCTAAAGCTTCTTTCCAAGGCTCTGGCCATCAGGCTGAGGGAGGTGATTGGGCAAGTTATCCATTGTGATTAGACCTACTGTGTACCTAGGTACTGTGTACCTAATTTTTGATAATATCTATTTAATTCAGGACATTTTGGACGTCTCTAAGCTACTGGATTTAGATACTGGCCTTATTTCTTTAGATCAGGAAAAAGCATTTTACCGGGTCGAACACGGCAATCTCTGGCATGCGTTAGATGAGGTTGGTTTCAGCTCTGGTTTTATTGCTATGATCAGAGTTTTGTATAAGGACGTTGAGAGTGTACTTAAAATTAATGGTGGGTTGAGTGCTCTTTTTAAAATTCTTTCTGGAATGTTATATTCTCTACCCATTGAACCTTTGTTTGTTAAGATTAGAGCTAATATTGAAGGTTGTACTATACAACACTCTGGAGCAAAGGTTATTTATCTGCTTATGCCAATGATATTATTGTTCTAATTAAGGGACAAAAAGATGTTGAAACTTTAAAAGGAATTATTAATGATTTTGGTATCTTATCTTCTGCCATAGCATGTGGAAAATGGGCCTGAGGTCTTCCTATGTATCAGGTGGTGTATCCTGGAAGAGAAATGGTTTAAAGTACTTGGGAGTTTATCTTGGCAATAATTTTATGATAGTTAAAAACTGGGAGGGTGTTCTAGACAAAGTAAAAGGATGACTGGAAAGGTGGAAATGGCTTTTGCCAAACATGTCATTTAGAGGGAGGGTTATAATTATTAATAATTTGGTGGCATCAGCTTTTGTTTGGCCTGTGTTGATCTTCCCAATGGACTTTTGGCTAACATACAAGCTATTATAGTGGAATTGTTTGGGAAGTTTTCACTGGGTACCCCAGAGTATTTTTTTTACCCAGAAATGGAGGACAAGGACTTATACAGGTGCATCTCAATAAATTAGAATATCGTGGAAAAGTTCATTTATTTCAGTAATTCAACTCAAATTGTGAAACTCATGTATTAAATAAATTCAATGCACATAGACTGAAGTAGTTTAAGTCTTTGGTTCTTTTAATTGTGATGATTTTGCTCACATTTAACAAAAACCCACCAATCTCAAAAAATTAGAATACATCATAAGACCAATAAAAAAATTTTTTTAGTGAATTGTTGGCCTTCTGGAAAGTATGTTCATTTACTGTATATGTACTCAATACTTGGTAGGGGCTCCTTTTGCTTTAATTACTGCCTCAATTCGGCGTGGCATGGAGGTGATCAGTTTGTGGCACTGCTGAGGTGGTATGGAAGCCCAGGTTTCTTTGACAGTGGCCTTCAGCTCATCTGCATTTTTTGGTCTCTTGTTTCTCATTTTCCTCTTGACAATACCCCATAGAGAATCTATGGGGTTCAGGTCTGGTGAGTTTGCTGGCCAGTCAAGCACACCAACACCATGGTCATTTAACCAACTTTTGGTGCTTTTGGCAGTGTGGGCAGGTGCCAAATCCTGCTGGAAAATGAAATCAGCATCTTTTAAAAAGCTGGTCAGCAGAAGGAAGCATGAAGTGCTCCAAAATTTCTTGGTAAACGGGTGCAGTGACTTTGGTTTTCAAAAAACAAAATGGACCAACACCAGCAGATGACATTGCACCCCAAATCATCACAGACTGTGGAAACTTAACACTGGACTTCAAGCAACTTGGGCTATGAGCTTCTCCACCCTTTCTCCAGACTCTAGGACCTTGGTTTCCAAATGAAATACAAAACTTGCTCTCATCTGAAAAGAGGACTTTGGAACACTGGGCAACAGTCCAGTTCTTCTTCTCCTTAGCCCAGGTAAGACGCCTCTGATGTTGTCTGTGGTTCAGGAGGTTCTTGAATCGATTTTGCTTGACAATCATAAGGCTGCGGTTCTCTCGGTTGGTTGTGCATCTTTTTCTTCCACACTTTTTCCTTCCACTTAACTTTCTGTTAACATGCTTGGATACAGCACTCTGTGAACAGCCAGTTTCTTTGGCAATGAATGTTTGTGGCTTACCCTCCTTGTGAAGGGTGTCAATGATTGTCTTCTGGACAACTGTCAGATCAGCAGTCTTCCCCATGATTGTGTAGCCTAGTGAACCAAACTGAGAGACCATTTTGAAGGCTCAGGAAACCTTTGCAGGTGTTTTGAGTTGATTAGCTGATTGGCATGTCACCGTATTCTAATTTGTTGAGATAGTGAATTGGTGGGTTTTTGTTAAATGTGAGCCAAAATCATCACAATTAAAAGAACCAAAGACTTAAACTACTTCAGTCTGTGTGCATTGAATTTATTTAATACACGAGTTTCACAATTTGAGTTGAATTACTGAAATAAATGAACTTTTCCACGACATTCTAATTTATTGAGATGCACCTGTACATCTGGCCAGCAGAGGAGTGGTTTTGACTTATTTTCAACCAGCAGTATCTTACAGGACCTGAGGATCTAGTCTGGAGAAAAGTAGCTAACATAAGCTTTAAACAAGCTGATGGGTTGGATTTGGACTCTGCCTTGTTATTAATGGATTCGAGCAAGCTGAAGTGCAATGGGTTAACTCCATTTTATAAAGGACTTTTTAAAGTTTGGGACTTACTCAAGAAACAAAGGTTAGAAACAACTTTTTCATTGTACTGGCTTTTAGTGGAACCTCTTTTCTATGGAGCTTGGTTTGATTTGACTTGCAAAGTAACCAGAACTGTTGCATATTCTGTGTTCCACTAAAACATTGACGTTACATCAACTGCTGGATATTTCTGGTCCCGAGATGAAACATGCTCGGGCAGTGGCTTCGCATTTAGGCATTCAATCTGTACGACAGGTTGGAAAAGTGCTGGATCTTTTAAAACAAAGATTAACTGAGGAAGAGAAAAATATGCTGGATGACTATTACAATGGTAAAATAGTTCCCAAGAGAGTAGATCCTTCTCCAATCATTGTATTTACACCTGATCTTAAAGGACTGTCTGGATCTCTTCTAGATTTAAAGGGTTTAGAAGAGTTAAGTTTACAAGATGTCCAGAGTAAGGAAGTATATAAATGTTTTGTAAAAGTTTTAAATAAAGCATTTTTAAAAGAACATTTTGATACAGTATTGAGAGAGAAACTGGGTTTGGATCATGATGTAAAAGTTGTTTGGAGAGTTTTATATAAACCACCAATAAAGAAACGTACAGGTGATATTCAGAGTTTATCAGATAAGAGTTTACATGGCACAGTTGCTGTCAATGCCTTCGTGAGTGTCATTAATCCTAATGTGTCAAATGTGTCCTGTCTGTAAAATGAGGGAAACAGTTTGTCATTTTTTTTAAATTTTTTTTTTTTTTTTTTTTTTTGGAATGTAAAAGGTTGTGTAATTTGTTTAGTGTTCTTTAGGGATGGGTGATACCACTTATTTTCTTTTCGATCCGATACCAATAATTTCAAGTCCAATATCGTCGATACCAATACGATACTTGTATTATTTTTTGTATTTTTTATTTTTTTTTGCGATTACTTGGGCTAAAATGGGTCATTTAAAATAATATTTTTAGTCATAATTCAAGTCATTTTTTTTTTTTTTTTGCCTAAACAGAAAATGATTAGACTTCTGTTTTGTTTACCCTTACAAAAATTAACCATTACACTACAGTAACTACAGTTTAACCATGGTATTTAGTTAAACCATAGTTACCACACAATTAACCATGGTTACTACTACAATATTTCTGTAGTAAAACCATGGTGTCAGGCCAAAAAAATAAAAAAAATAAAAAAAAAATAAATAAAAAAACACACACACACACACACACACACACACACAAAACATGGTTACTACAGTATTACTTGGTTAACTATTTTTTAAATTACTTATTGACAACAATTACACACAATTATAATAAAAAATGTCACCTTTAGATATGTTATTTTAGTATGAATTTACTCAAGAAGCAGTGGTGTAGTTGTGTCTGAAGAGGTGGGCATACTGTGAATTTATGAAAAATGCATGCACCCAATCTCTAAAATTATTTTACATTTATATACAGTTCATGTAAAATGTGTAAGAATTATTATTATTATTTTTTTTTTCATTAAAATTGGGACTGTTGTAATTATAGTCCCACATAAACTTATAATATCTATATCAGGGTAAGTTTCTTGCTGGCATGGTGTAGAGTACACTGCTTAGAACAATGGTATGGTAACTTCATGTTAAATATGTATTTAAATTAATAGGTGTCATTAATGTTCCTTTTATTAGGCTACTATGAAAATTGTTAATACTTTATTATTATTCTAACTAATAAACTAATTCATAATATGCAATAAACTGTTAAGCATTGTAGCTAATATGAGTAGCAATGTTCACGTTAACACGTTATCTTGTATTACCATATATAGCCTACATAAAAATTAATGTTTTTTTTTTTTATTTATGTACTATTATGTGCTTTTCTGTGTAGAGTGAAATTGATTTTCTACTTAGAAATATAAATGTAACTTATTTGATATCACGAGAAAAAGGCACCACAGACAGCAGTAAAAGGCCCAAAAAAAAAAAGAAAAAAAAAAAGAAGAAAATAAAAAGAGCATCAATAACTATCAAGGGTGCAATAACATGCAGTATTTTCACAAAGTTTAATTGCATAAGTTAAATTTAAATGTATATGCATATGTTTACATTTAGCAGGGAAATAAATATGCAGTGCAAATTACAGTTTCTCCAGAGATGCTTGTGTATCAGTTGCTGGAAATGTCCTGCATCTTATTAAAACGGAAAGTATGATTGGTTAGCAAATATCCAATCGCGTCTGAAATTAACATTCTGATTGGTGGATCAGCTTAGTCCGACTGTCTGTCTTGTCAGTGCTCCCCAGTGCATCTCTGTGCGCGTTTAGAGAGAATCTCTGTACATTTTTTTAAATAATAATAATAAAACACAATTCACTCAACACTGCTGCGGCATCGTGTTATTAGATTTAAAAAGTTCCGGGTCAAAAGCCTACTCGTTCTGGCAGCCATACGTATCACTTATTTCTGGTGGGCATGTGCAAAATCCTAAAACAGATAGGTGGGCATACAATGTATGCCTGCGTATGCCTTAGACTACACAACCAGAAGCTGTTTCTCTGATTTTCTAACATTACCTCTACAAGGCACTGATCCCTCTTGTTTGAACGAGTCTTGTGACGGTGCAAGCACTTGTCTGCTTGTGTTTTTCAGCATTTATGAATGTTAAGATGAGAGGAAGAAGAAACAGTTTCCATCCTGCACAAGTATTTGCTAATATAGCCTAATCCATTTTATTTCACTTTTAAGCTTATGATTATTGTTCGTGGTAACCAAATAATAATGTCCCTAGTTAAAAAAATAAAATAATACTGTAATAATAATTTCGAATCTATATTTTTGTGTGAGGATCGATATTTTTGATACAACATCAGTATCAGAAGAATCGATACTTTAGGATCGATCCGCCCATCCCTAGTGTTCTTAAATGTCTCTTCATGAATTTTGGTGAGGTTTTTTCTTTTGAGGTTTTTCTTTTTGGTCCTAAATATAATGTGGCACAAAGAATGAAAAGTCAACTGTTAAACTGTTTAATTGGGCAAGCTAAGCTTTCCATTTATATAACTAGGAGAAATAAGATTTAACAAGAAGATAAGATGTTACTATGGTTTTTAAAAATCTGGTGAAAGCCAGATTTTTTTGCAAATTTTGATTTAACATTTTTTCAAATGATGAAGGATTATGAAAGTTTTTTGCATAAGTGGGGTTATAATGAAGGTATCTGTGTGGTTATTGAAGAAATGTTAATTTTTACTACCGATCAGCCACAACATTAAAACCACCTGCCTAATATCATGTAGGTCCCCTTCATGCCACCAAAACAGCTCTGACCCATTGAGGCATGGACTTCACAAGACCTCTGAATGTGTCCTGTGGTATCTGGCAAAATGACGTTTGCAGCAGATCCTATAAGTCCTGTATGTTGTGAGATGGGTCCTCCATGGATCGGACTTGGTGGTCCAGCACATCCCATGCTCAATCGGATTGAGATCTGGGGAATTTGGAGGCCAAGTCAGCACCTTGAACTCTTTGTCATGTTCCTCAAACCATTCCTGAAATTTGCCCACATTTGCAGTGAGGCAGGGCACATTATCCTGCTGAAAGAGGCCACTGCCATCAGGGAATACCGTTGCCATGAAGGGGTGTACATGGTCTGCAATAATCTTTAGGTAGGTGGTACGTGTCAAAGTAACATCCAAATGAATGCCAGGACCCAAGGTTTCCCAGCAGAACTTTGCCCAGAGCATCACACTGCCTCCGCCAGCCTGCCTTCTTCCCATGGTGCATCCTGCTGGCATCTCTTCCCCAGGTACACGATGCACACGCACCCAGCTGTCCACATGATCTAAAAGAAAATGTGATTCATCAGACCAGGTCACCTTCTTCCATTGCTTCATGGTCCAGTTCTGATGCTCATGTGCCCATTCGGCAGTGGACAGGAGTCAGCATGGGCACTATGATCGTTCTGCGACTACACAGCCACATATGCAGCAAGCTGCAATGCACTGTGTGTTCTGACACCTTTCTATCATGGCCAGCATTAAGTTTTTCAGCAATTTGTGCTATATTTTGGAGATGCCCTGACCCAGTCGTCTAGCCATCACAATTTGGCAATTTTGCTCAGATCCTTACGCTTGCCCATTTTTTCTGCTTCCAAAACATGAAATTCAAGAACTGACTGTTCACTTGCTGCCTAATATATCCCACCTCTTGACAGGTGACATTGTAACGAGATAATAAATGTTCCCTATCTGTCACTCACTCAATGTTGTTTCGATGTAGTGACACTAGGGGTCACTCTTGGGAGCCTCAAACACCTCTTCTTTTTTTAAAAAAGGCCAATGAGAATTGGCGAGTGGAATTTGCATGCCAATCCCCCGGACAAACGGGTATAAAAGGAGCTGGTATGCAACCACTCATTCAGATTTTCTCTTCGGAGCCGAGCGGTTCTATTAATTGAAGCTGAATTCATCCGCGAAGTTCATTCACCTCATCTGCTGGATTCTGTGGTGCATTTCAGCGGCTTCTCCCCCTCTGCACCCATGGAGTGCAGAGAACGCCCGTGGGCGCTTTGGCAGAACAACAAAAAGAGTATATTCTAAAAGAGCATATTTTCTTTCTAAAAGAGCGGCACACACTGAATGTCTTTTTAAAGATGCCTTTCCATTTGTGTGTTATTCCTGGTTGCGGTCATTATCTCTCTGCTTCTGATGGCCACGATTGCTGTCTTACGTGTCTGGGCGCTGCCCACGCGGAGACAGTGGATGGGTCTTGTCCTCATTGCAAGAACATGACCATGGCAACTTTGCGGTCGCGGCTTGCATTCGTAAGAAAGCAAGCCACCCCAGCGGCTCCCTGCCACGGTCCTTCTACCTACAGGTATGAGGCCGTGCCGATTAGCACTGGGGGCGATATGGGGACATCAATGGGACCACCTCCGACGGGTATTCATCCACGGACTTCCCATTCCCCAGCATACTCGCTTGCCCCGGTCGGGCGCACAGACGAGATCGCCGGCTCGTCTAAGGGCAAGTTCAACCACTTGTTCGGAGCCCAATTGAAGCTCGGTGATCACTGGACTTTCCAGCAAGACAGTAACACCAAGGATACATCCAAGTTGTCCAAAATCTGGTTCAGGGATAGGTCATGGAATGTCCTTAAATGGCCCTATCAGTTCATCATTAAAATCCCATTGCAAACCTTTGTTGGGATTTCAAGGAAACAGTGGCAGCACAGAAACCAAAGAATGTCAATGAGCTGGAAGCTTTTGCTCATGAGAAATGTGTAAAAATTCTAATAGAGAGGTGTCCGAAGCCTGAGAACACTTACCTGAAACATTTATTTGCTGTTATTAAGGATAAAGGATGCTCAACAAATGATTGACTTTGGGGGTTGAATATTTTTGACATGACATTTGTGGAGAGAATTAGTTATTTTTTATTTTAAAATTTGGGTACACTGAACTCTTTGTTCTCAGAATCACTCAAATGTGTATAAAAAACTTACTTTGACTGTTTACTGAGGTTTTAGTTGATGTGTTTTAATTCACATCACCAGAATGTATTGATGGTCGGGGGGGGTGAATAATTTTGATTGCAACTGTGTGTGTGTGTGTATATATATATATATATATATATATATATATATATATATATATATATATATATATATATATATATACATTGCAGAGGATGCGTTAAATTGATTGAAAATAATAAAACAATTACAGTAAAGGCATTTATAAGGTTACAATTTTTAAAATAAAATAAAACTTTTAAAATAAATGCTGTACTCTTCAAACTTTCTGTTTATCCGATCCTCTACTTGCAGCAATGCAAACGTTCTGCATATACTATTCATTAGAGCTGCTAGTTTAGGACCTGTGAGGAGTCTGTTTATCAAATTAGAGTCTCTGATGTACTTGTCTTCTTGATGTTGTGCATCTTTGTTGTCCACCTCTCTCTGTCCCGATTAGATCAAGTTTTTTTTATTCTTTCAAAACTATGATTAATACTAAATTTACATACCCAGTCCTCGCATGTGCATGTGGTCAAACTCCACACATGCCATCCATATGCATCCTTCAAAAATAACCCATAACAAACACTCAATTTTAAAAAACAACTCTTCTGAACACATATTTAATGCAATTTATAAGCATTTTGTGTAAAATTATATATTTACCCAAGAATTCTCAACCAATGAATAAAACTGGGATCTCTCTTGCACAATGTATGTTCTCACGTCTCTAACATGAGAGAGTGCCGAAAACCAGGCATCGCAAAACTCCGGTTCTTAAAGGGGCCACGTCCATTTTTTGACTAGAGTTAAATTACATGAAATCTCTCAACTTGGCTACACTTAAAAAAATAAAATAAAATAAAAATATATATATATATATATTTCCCTTCATTTTAATGAATGGGCATTTGCTTTCAGCCATGCTAAACCACGCCCCAGCATTGTGCATGTGTGTACATCAAGACTGCAGAACAGACATTCTCGAAGAAGAATACCAATACAAACGGCTCATAATTTATTTGTGCATTAAATTAGATATACTGTATGACTTATGTACTTGTGGATGGTTTTGTGAACAAAGAAAACCGTATATTTTTGTGTTCTTCTGGTGCCTGGATTGGTGAATTGAGCGTGTGGATCTGTTGCGTGCATGTGTGGATCGGTTGCCCGTGGATTCCTGTGTGCATTAGTCGATTTGTTGCGTGCAAGTGTTCTGGCCACTCACAATAGTCAACATTTGCAACCATAGATGCAGAAGTTCCCAGACATTTATGTGCGGAACTCGCATAGCTTTCGTTGGCTATTGAGTGGAGAAAAGATAGAAATACTCTTCATTCCCCTAACAAAAGTAGCCAGTTTGAACGGGAACGCCGCTCCCCCATGAAATTCACTCCGCGAACTCTGTTCCCTCGCGTTCCCCACCATTCCAGGTCTGATTGTATGCTGCCTCCAGTGTTGGGTAAGTTACCCAAAAAAGTAGTCTATGTATCCTCCTCATTCATTGTCGCACACCTTTCAGCTGTCACAGAAACATAAACAGACATACATGATATCAACTACTCTGTAATCAGATTACACCCAACACTTGTAAAAGCAATGAATATTTATTGGTGTTGAAAATATTGATATTTGCATTTTTTTGAAATATATAGGGTTGGGAAGTAACAAAATACATGTAACAGGAATACGTATTTAAAATACAAAATATAAGTAACTGTATTCCACTACAGTTAAAATTTAAATCATTGGTATTTAGAATACAGTTATATTCAAAAAGTATTTTGATTACTGAAGTGATTACTTTGCATTTTATTGTCATTTGTTTCATTTAATATTTAATACTTTCAGATGGAAAACATTTATACATATAAATGATGCGATCCAAAGTGCATTTGAACAGCGGTGAAACACTTTCTTATGAAGTGTTACATTCATACGAGCAGATAGAGAAGTAAGTTTGAAGTAAGTTTGGAGCACAAGAAATAGAAATAAACCTTGTGTAAATTATCAGCTTTACACTAAGCTAAAATGTTGTTTCTAGCCATTTTACATGCACAGGTTACCAGGCACGATCATATTTTTTTATCAAGAAAATTCACGCTGCATCATAATTTCTTTTTTTCTAGTAAGACCTTTGATATTAGGGCAAAAATCGTATTCTGGATAATAAATTTTGTATTGTTTTCCTGTAAAAATATCTAAAAATCCTTAAAACAAGATCAATTAGATTCATCTTGTTTTAGAAACAACACTGCATAAGATATTTAGGTTTTTCAGAGAATGTATTTTTAACATGTGTATTTTGTCTTACTGTACTGGCAGAGTTTTTATAGTCAAAACAGGTGAAAAAATCTACCAGTGCTGAAGAAATAATCCAAATTATTTACATTATGTTACTGACCTTGAGTAATCTAACGGAATATGTTACAAATTACATTTTACAGCATGTATTCTGTAATCTGTAGTGGAATACAATTCAAAAGTAACCCTCCCAACCATATATATATATATATATATTATTTTTTAATAACTAAGCCCCCTGCAATCTACATACATGATGGCGGAGCATAACTTTCGTAAATGCTTGCTTTTTTTCTGAGACTCACCTTCACTTTTGATATCAGTGGATTCATAGCATTTCTGACAAAGCTTAAACTTTAGTGTGTAGGTGACCTAGTTGTCCAAAAGTGTCCAAATACCTCTTGGGGCCACTGTATATCGCATAAACATGTTTTTCTAACCAACAGAGCTCAATCTACATAGCAACAGTTGGGCACCTCTTTGGCATGTGAGAGACGACACCAAAAGCCGCTTCTGCTCAAAACCGCCTCATTAAACACAATCCAAAGTAACAAAAGAGACTCTCTGTCTCTGAAATGTGTCTCTCACAGATTTAAAATAAAATAGGCCTAGTTGGGGATTAGCCGTGGTTTGTGTTTGCATGTCACTGACTCATGCTGAATTATATCCACATTCAGAGTCAAATTATCTCTCTTTTGGTCGAGTGCTTCGCCTGAAAAGATATTCACTTATGCTTGTGAAGATCGTGATGGCTCTTTCACTTTTCACCCTGCATTACAAATGTCAGATGTATAATAACCGTTTTAAGGATGACGTTATCAGCACAATCTAAATATTGACTTCCATTCAATGAATGGTAATAATTTGCAATAAAAGCAGCACAGAGCCTCAGTGTTACACTTTTCAGCTAAATCAACCTACAAATGGCTTACTAATAGTTGTCTCTGCACATTAAACTGGGATAGGAGTATTTTAACAGAAAAAATGCACACTAACCTAACAGTACAGTATGTTCAGTACAATATTTGTACTGAAAACCAAATATCCTATCTACCAGATTGAGTGTGATGAATATAGAACAGGCTTTTTAAATGATAATGGGAACTAATGTACATATGACATTATCTTTCCTTATCTTACCACAGGTAATAACTAACTGCACTTTTAGCATTGAATGACCCTAAAAGGTTCATCATAATGAACAGAGACTTCTCCTAAGCCAGAACATTGAACATTACCTATTCCCATAGGATACTCAATCAATAGCCTTGGAATTTGCATACTTTTTGTAATTATCTCAATCTAGTGGCATTGATTTTGGGCTTGATATCTAATTGGAGATCTGCTATTAACAGCGTTTTTCAAATACTCCATTCGCAACCTTGAAGCTTCTCCGTCATTATGAAGAACATCCAAATTCTGCATTCATCTCTCTTTGGTAATTCCAAACATCCCCATTAGTATTTTATTTGTGAAAGCTTTGTGGTTTTGAGCCACAAAAGCCAAAGTTTATTTCCAAACAGGCCACTCTTTTTCTCCCAGTTTGGAATGCCCAATTCCCACTACTTAGTAGGTCCTCATGGTGGCGCGGTTACTCACCTCAATCCGGGTGGCAGAGGACAAGTCTCAGTTGCCTCTGCTTCTGAGACAGTCAATCCACGCATCTTATCACGTGGCTTGTTGTGCATGACACCGCGGAGACTCTGCATGTGGAGGCTAATGCTACTCTCCGCGATCCATGCACAACTTACCACACACCCCATTGAGAGCAAGAACCACTAATTGCAACCACGAGGAGGTTACCCCATGTGACTCTAGCCTCCCTAGCAACCGGGCCAATTTGGTTGCATAGGAGACCTGGCTGGAGTCACTCAGCACACCCTGGTTTCGAACTCATGACTCCAGGGGTGTTAGTCAGAGTCAATACTTGCTAATCTACCCAGGCCCCTAAACAGGCCACTCTTACTTGGAAGGGTGAAGTTAAGCTAAACAACTTTGATTTGACAGCAGGACGCATAAGAGGCAGTTTGTGTACAGAGGAAGCAGTCATTTAAAGATGCATCGCACAATGACCATGAGGTCAAGCAAGGTTCAAACAATGAATTTTTTTCCCATAATGTTATAAATCAATAGGGACAGATGGTGGTTTGGTTTTGTATGGAGATATAAATATATAAATGCTGAAGCTACCATACTGCTGGTTGCCTATTAATACGCCGGTATCTGTTGAAAGGGTTTTCAAAACAAGTATGGCTGACTGCAGACCAACACAAATGGGCTGTGCTTTGGAGTGCTGTAATATTGGGCACCTATGACTCACTACATAATGTTCAACACCAGTGTGTGGGAGAGCAGGAAGCATTTAGCTTTGCATGTGTGACCTTGATAATCTCTTATCCATATTAGAATTGCAGTTCAAATGAGGTCTCATTAAACAGCTTGTTTGTGTGGTAACTAACTTTTGCATTGGATTTGTGATTGTTTTGTAAGGTCTTGTCTGGAAGATTTGGAACAGGTAGAGCAGAAATATAAATGGCAGTCAAAAGCTGTTTATTCACAAAAGCGTGAGAGACTGAATGACAGCAAAATAAGTGCTCTTCTATGTAGGGATGGGAAAAAAACATATATTTTCAAGATCACCTAGTCGGTAGGTTGCCAAATCTGTCTTTAGGAGGTATACTTAGGCTAGATTTGGGTTTAACTTACCCCAATTGGAGGCTTTCCTTAAGGGCCAATTTTATACAGTACATACCCGGCAATAGTAGGATATAAACAAATGGTTAAATAAACCCTAAAATGCATATGAGTCTGTGACGAGGAGGAGGGCGGGGCAGGGCCATGAGCCCCCAATCGGGCAAATCAGCCGAGAGAGAGAGCCACACACAGCTGCCGTGTGTGTTTGTGTTTTGTGTCTTTTTGTTTAAGTTTAACTCAAATATTACTTTGACTGTTCAGCCAGTTCCCGCCTCCTCATTGCCCATTTTAACACTGTTACAGGGGCAAAAATTACATGGCCATCTTCATTTTAATTTTTACAAGATTTGGTCTTTTCATCTGACAATCCAGATATTCCTCAGTTAAGAGTCTTTGACCACGTAAACTGCCTTTTTTACATTTAGTTGAATATATATATATATATATATATATATATATATATATATATATATATATATAATTATAAGAGAATTGCATCACTACCCCTTGCATGCATATGTGGGTCGTATATGACCCATATGTGCTTACAATGGTATTCAGGACAACACTGGTATTACACTTGAAAAATATGGATTATTTTAATTTTGCATTTGTTAAGTAATTAAATATATGTTAAATCTCATTTTCACATTCATATTTATGTGTTGTATGCAAGTATAGTAAGTTGTTATTTAGCTGATGCTTTTATCCAAAGTGAATTACATTATACCCATTACAGGGGCAGTCATCATGGAGCAACCTGAGATTAGATGTTTAATTCACAGCAAAAGCACAATGATAAAAGGCCCTGGATCACTTCTTATGGTGTTTGAACCTGCAACTTTTCAGTATGCCTTACCACTCCAAACAACAAATATAGCTGCATAGAGTAATGTGGCATATAGAGTCATACAACAATAAAGACAATATATATATATATATATATATATATATATATATATATATATATATATATATATATACTGGGGGCCAAAATGTTATAGTCAGGACATTACTGATGTAAAAAACAGCACCATCACTGTTTGAAAAAAAAGTCATTTTTGATCAAATCTAGACAGGCCTCATTTCCAGCAGCCATCTCTCCAACACCTTATCCTTGAGTAATCGTGCTAAATTGCTAATTTGGTACTAGGAAATCACTTGCCATTATATGAAACACAGCTGAAAGCTATTTGGTTCATTAAATGAAGCTTAACATTTTATTTGTGTTTGTTTTTGAGTTGCCACAAGATTTCATACAAACATGTACATTACAGTCTTCAAAGACAATGGACAACTGGCTCTAACAAGGACAGAAAGAGATGTGGAAGGCCCAGATGTACAACTAAATAAGAGGATAAGTATATCAGAGTCTCTAGATTGAGAAATAGATGCCTCACATGTCCTCAGCTGACAGCTTCATTGAATTCTACCTGCTTAACACCAGTTTCATGTACAACAGTATAGAGAAGACTCAGGGGTGCAGGCCTTATGGGAAGAATTGCAAAGAAAAAGCCACTTTTGAAACAGAAAAACAAAAAGAAAAGGTTAGAGTGGGCAAAGAAACACAAACATTGGACAACAGATCATTGGAAAAGTGTGTTTTGGATCTTAACCCCATTGATCTTTTGTGGGATCAGCTAGACTGTAAGGTGCATGAGAAATGCCGACAAACAGCCACATCTATTGCAAGTGTTACAGGAAGCGTGGGGTGAAATGTCACTCGAGTATCTGGACAAACTGACAGCTAGAATGCCAAGGATCTGCAAAGCTGTCATTGCTGCACATGGAGGATTTTTGATGAGAACTCTTTGAAGTAGTTTATTTATTTATTTTTATTTTTTTTAAATTGTAATAGTAATTTTTCACATTATTAATGTCGTGACTATATATTGTGATCAGTTGAATGCCACTTTGGTGAATAAAAGTACCAATTTCTTTCCATAAGAGCAAAATCTGTACATTATTCAAAAAAAAAAAATTCATTCAAAATCTGTGATTCTGCAATCAACACGGAAATGTTTAATTGCCCATTATGATCTCTCTAAACTGTGGCAGCACTGCATCAGTTTGAAGATGTAGACCGCTTTGGTGGCTATTCCCACCTGTAAAGACTGAATATAGTGCAAGCCAATAGTATTCGAGTGCGGGCTGTGAAGGAGCATATCATTGTTTTGACAATGCGTCTGTTGACCGCCTGAAGGAGTGGAGGCATGTCATTTGTTTAGTTCAGTAATCTCATTTAACAAGGAGATAAAGGAGCTGAGTGACTAATGACATTACAGTGACATCAGAACATAATTATTTTTAGGCTAATATTGTTGACTTTTTTATTCGTTTTATGACTCTCTAATGGCTTGGTGGTGGATCTCTCTGATCTGTGGAATGTGGTGTTGTGTTCATTTGAATGCTTCATTCATGGATAATCCTACATAATCCCCCCTTCGATTGTGGAAGTTTGAAGTGGAAGCAAACATCTGCAATTGCTGGAAAACAAGCAGAAGAAGACAAACACCAACAAACAACAAGACAACACCTCCATCAAAGCTAAAGCACTGGTGCAGAATAATGAATTATTCAGTAAGTGTTTTAGCGTTCAAAGGATTCTTGGGATGTTTTGGCATTATTTGGACTCTTCTATGATTGTTCGTGTTTTAGAGTCATATTTAATTATCCTTAGTGGTTCAGAAACCAGGAAGGGTAATTTGGATTTGATTGAGGTGAATTGTCATGAATACGAGCGATCGTTTGTGAAATTGAACCGATTAGAGTCAGTTGTTAGGTGAATTCCTTCCGCCTTGTTTCTGTTGCAATTCAGCACCAAGGGTGAAGGAGTATCCATTTAAAACCAGAAGGATTGAATTTCGTATGACACTCTTCACTCGGGAAGTACCAAAGTCTAATTCATAAACATGAAGGATTGCATTCTTTTGGAAATTGATCCACATGGTTCAGTTGTGTAGCATAACACGGTAAGTTTCTTCAATTTAGTTGGGTTGCAATTTCTTTGTCCACAGTATCGTGGCATATCATGGATAAATGTCTAATTCGCACGAGGCTTTCTGAATGCTCTATGAATTCATGGTGGCTTGTGAACGAAAAGCATAAGGAGTCAATCCTGATATAATGCCCTTGACTTTCTTGCTGGCTAATTGGATTAGCTTTAGCATTTTGCCTATTGAGTGTGTCCTATCATAATGTGTGGGTAAGTTACATAACCAGTGTTGAGTGGTTAGTGTGACCTTGTATGAACTTAGTGTAGGGTAGCTAGGGTTTCTGAGTACCTTAAAGTAATGTTGGGTGCTTTATCTTTGAGGAAAACAGTTTGATATTTCCCTATAGTGTTTGGTGTGTTAAAGGTGTATTGTAAGAAAAATTCGATCTATGTCAGACTGTTTTAGCTGTATGTGAGACTGTTGTAACCTGTGTCAGACTGTTTCAAACTGTCAGACTGTTTCAAGCTCCCTCCTTTTCTAGTCTTGGAGCTCTTTTCTGTCGACTTGGTTTTGGTGGACCCATTTGAAGATTGTTGGATTAGGATGTGGTTGAGGCTAATGGCTGAGTTTTCGGTCCATAAGCAGGTGCCGTGTTGGTCACTGCTATGTCTGGCACCTGTATTCCTGTCATTGGTCATGACAGAAGTATGAAATGTCTTTATGGTCGGCCTTGGGTGGATTCTGCTCAAAGTATACTGTGCGTAGCTTCAGCAGTTCTGGTAAGTTTTCTGCAGGTGGCTCATCTGGTTCATGTGCAGGCTTAGGTCTGTGTCTGTGTGCATGCTCAGTGTTGCAATGGTTTTCATCATCGGTTGCCTTTAAGTGTCCATCTGGGTTCCCATGTCATCCTTTCTTTTGGACTGCTTGAGGGACGTGGTCTGTTCCACGGTTTCTCCCAGTGGTTGGACATGCATATGGGTCTGGCTCTAATGTGGGGGTCACGCTCTTGAACGCCATGTAGTTTACTTTGCTCTATGCTGAAGAACCTGGCTTTGCTGTGATGCCACATATCTTCTGATGCCAGCCCTTGGTTTTGAGAGGTAAGGCTTGAGACTGACGATGCCTTGTGGGCCTTTCTTGAGGCCATTCTTTGTTTAACATAAGCCTTGTGTGCCAAGTCACGCAGTTGTTGAGCTGTCATTGTGCGAGGGCAGGCTGTGACTCCTGGATGATATCTCACCGTGGGATGCAGGTTTCTGAGGAAAATGGTTTTAAAGTTGAATTCTTCTTCCATCTCAGGTTCGTTCCGAGACTGGAAGTAGTCTTGCCGTAGTCTATGGTAGTAGGCTTGTATGGTTTCTTTCCGTCCCTGTTTGGTGTTCAGGGTGGTGAACAGTTCTTGCTCAGACTCTGGGTCTGAAAATTCTTTAAGCAGGGCCTCTCTCAGACATTGGTAGTCAGACTTTATGTGGTTTGACTGAAAACGTTGTACCTCATGACTGGATGTTATCCATAGTAGGTATAAAGTGTGTCTGTTAGTCATCTGAGGCCTCATATTCAGGTGGAAGTCTATGTCACGCAGGTAAGCATGGATCTTGAGACCCTCAGCAGGATCTGGTGTGAACTTTTCAATGTAGCTTGCCAGCTTGTCGAGGTCTTTAAAATCCATTCCATGTGCTGCTTCAAAGTTTCTTGGAATGTATATCATTTCATTGCTGTTGGAGAGGGGTTCTTGGAAGAGGGCCACTGAGGTTTTGTGCTGTGGGCCCTCGTGTCTCTCATCATGTGGAATCTTTTGGTTGTAGGATGCTGCTTTGTCGACCAGGGGTGCTGCTATGGGATGCCTGTCCATCTTAAACTGTCTCCTTAACTCGTAAGAGTGTTTCAGTTCATCTCTGACCATGTCAAGCTCATCTTTGGTGAGGTCAAGTTGTTGGGTCAGGGTTTCAGTTTCAGATCTGGATATTTCCAGATGGCCTTCCAAGGCCTTGTTTCGAGAGCTTGCTTTTTCAAATCAAACATGGCCTTTTACAGTTGCTCCTTGGTGTGCTGGAGTTTCTTTTCCAGGTCCTCTTGCATGGCTTTAGCCTGCTGCTCTCTGTGCTTGGCAGCTGTCAGGGCTTCCTGGGGCCATTCGATTTCTCTCATTGAAACTTGTTCAAGTTGTTTGGACACCTTGTGTCATTCTTGGGCTTCAGCTTCTAGCTGGTCTATGCAGCACATGGCATGAATTAGCACATTTTGGGTCTTTGTGGACTGCAGCTTTAGGTCATTTACTTCCTGTGTCAGATGGGTGGCATTTTTGTCGCTCTGATTCATCTGGCCTATGAGGCTGTGGGCCAGGTAGTTGGTGACTTTTTCCAGCATGTCACTCAGTATTGCCTTCAAGACTTTCCAGTGGGCCGTGGGGTCAATTTTCAGCCACATGTTGGCACACTGTAGTGGAAGACTAGGGAGAGAGTTCTGACACAGATCTGCAAGGGGTTAAGGGCCTAGGTGTAGTGTTACAGCTAGGTGTTGGCTTCAATGGGTGGGGACACAAATGAAGGGTAGTAACAGCTAAGTGTTGTTTTCAGTGAATGTGAACAACTAGTGAAGTGTAATTAAATGTTTCTTTCTTTTCCAATCTGGCAGGATTGACACCATACACCTATTTATGCAGTACAGTTGAACTGCTTACCACAGATGCTTCAAAGGCATGCTTGGGGGGTGGTGACAGTTACCTGGTGCTTCTCTCTGCAATTTATTTCTGGATGTGGCTGCGTTTGGATGCCGGAATTTGGATTGCGTTGATAAACACAAAGAAAGTAGTTGTGTGAGGTTAAGACTAGGGAGAACACACAAAATGTGGTTAATGATTTGACATTTCAAGATGACTCTTATTGATGAAAAATATCTTAACCAGAATTATCTGTGGTTCCATAGGCTTTGTCTCTAGACTGTAAACAGTAGGGAGAGAAAAGTTAGAGGGAGACAGATAATTAAAAATGAAATGGAAAATAAACAAAGACTAAATGAACAAAATCCACCAATAAATGTTCTGTTGTTATGCTTTATAGCAGGAGTGGTGGTGGCATAGTGGACTAAAGCACTGAACTGGTAAGCAAAAGGTTGTTGGTTCAATCCCCACAACCACCACCATTGTGTCTTTGAGCAAGGCACTTAACTCCAGGTTGCTCCAGGGGGATTGTCCCTGTAATAAGGGCACTGTAAGTCACTTTGGATAAAAGCATCTGCCAAATGCATAAATGTAAATGTAGCAGTAACAGGGATCCTGACTGAGGCTTGGTGCTCATTGATCGTGATTGTGTAACAGAATTTTATTGGAGGGATTTTATCAATTTAAAATTCCACAATGGGGAAGTCTTATTCTGTATGGCCAGGAGATTGAGTCGATTATGTCTAGAGTGGGGGCCCCTCCACATAGAACACACAAGTGAAGTAAAATAAAAACTGATAAGTAATTAAAAATAAGATAGAAACTGATGGGTGGTAGATAATAAATAAGATTGAGAGGCAACCGTAAGTGTTGTAAACTTACACTGTTTCAGACTTATTATTATCAAGTAGTTCAGCTTTGATAAGAAATTGATGAAAGTGGAAATAAATGAAATGTGAAGAA
The DNA here is from genome assembly GCF_019703515.2 of Myxocyprinus asiaticus. Lineage (NCBI taxonomy): Eukaryota > Metazoa > Chordata > Actinopteri > Cypriniformes > Catostomidae > Myxocyprinus > Myxocyprinus asiaticus. The sequence continues at coordinate 46,131,047 of NC_059351.1, forward strand.
AAGATCAATTTTAATCAGCTCTCCAAACTCAGCTTAAATTAACTTCAACTCACTTGCTCATTGAGAGACAGTAATTTGTGTTATGAGATAATGGAGAGAGAAAAAAATTGAATAAAATGCATAAGAGAGAGAGAGACAAAAGTGTGTTTAAAGTTTGAGAAGATAAAAGGTTAAATTGCTTAAAGTCAAACACAATATGTATTTAACTGTAACAGGCTGTTGGATGCTAACTGCTAGCTTTTGATGCTAGGGTTTAGTATAGGCTTTAAATGAAAGACCGCTGTCTTGTTAGTTTAGCTGTGCTGTGCTATGCTATTAGCTTAGCTATGCTGTGTTATTAGCTTAGCTGTGCTGTGTTGACAATATGGCATCGGCAGGTTGCGCTTGCGCGGTTAGTTGCCCTGGAAGAGTCTCTTTAGGGCTTCCCCTGAACTTTCGTCATCATAGCTACCAACACCAGTGATTTATGGTCTTTCTCTAGCACTTCTGAAACACAGTTTCATTGATTCCTATGAAAGTCAGCGTGTTCCACAATGCACAAATCACAGCTGTCAGGTCCAGCTCGTAGCTCAATGTGGCGCTTGTGATCTCAATGCGTTCAAGGTGAATCTTAATGCACAAATAAAGTAACACGCTTAGCAGTTTGCAGCTTGGTATTCTCACTCTAGTTCTTTTAAAGAGCAATTCTTCAGCAATGCAAGTTACAGAGAACGAGTGGCGAGTTACAGAGTGGCGATTATACTTTCGACTCGTTTGGAGCTAAATTAATCTATATTTAAGCGACAGGTTCACTGTGGATGTTTCAATACAACGTAATTTGATCAGAGCAGATTTTGTGTCAATTTCTGGATACGCAACAGGGTCTGTCCACTGAAGTTAAACAGATTTACTGCAAATCTCTAGCGTGATCAAACATTTACACTCCCATTCAAAATTACACTCGGACAATGATGCACATTACACAAGTTATTTTCAAATTCACTCAGCGAGCAGACACAAAAATGCGAACATCTACTTCAAAGATTAAACCACAGACAGTTAAGATAGTCTAGTTGAATGCACTGGAACATCACATTGTCATCAATCTAGCTATTAATAAGGCCTTTTAGAAAGAGATAGGGGAACATCGCTCGTATCTTTTCCTTACCGCACTGCGAGGAGATTTCTTCGGCCTGGCAGGGGTAATTTCAAACTCCTTTCGTGGAGTCTTACTTTAACTGGAACTTTATTCCATAAAGGGTCTGGGTTTGTTTAATCAGATAGTTCAATTTCTGTGCTCTTTTCATGAGCGCTTAGGTCGGCGTTCAGCCTTTAACTTATCACGGCGGTAAATATGAGCTCTAGCTTTCTTGTTGTCATGACAACAAACCGGCGCATAATATATACATCACAGACGTGGAGCTTCTGTAGTTTCTCTGTTCTGTTTCTGGATTCAAAGAAAATAATGACTGTGTATAAAACGACAAATAACTCATTTAGATTTTTTTGCAAGCATTCCAACACCATTATATGTAGGGAATTTGGTAGTTTAAATGTACACGGGATGGGTTAAAGTGCCCACGTACCCCCACCATAATATGTAAGGAAACAGTATGTGTATGCTAGGAATTAAATTAAACTGTCCTTATTCTACATTATTATGTAAGGAAATTTATAATGGAATTAGTCGCGTTTGACAACCATTATAAATTAGATAAATGACAAATAACTAGATTGTCTGAATAAAATTCCCCACCATTAAAATCCTAATACAAGGTCTCGTTGTATCCGCTCACAATTTCTATCGTAAGGAATTAGCTTTAATAAGGGAATTATGATTAATTCAGTTATTGGAGTAGTATTATTCTCATGGCTTATTGAAAATAATATTACACATATTTAGGTATAGCTTTGAAGCGAAATCTTTTAAAAACAGGGATGAGATTATTTATCAAAATATACCACAGTCAAATTATCTTTGAATACAGACAAATTTTATTGCTATTCTAAACATAAACTAATCTAACACATAAAACATGAAACAGGGGTGAGTAGTGACAGAACGTGAAATAAATGATCAGTACAGAGTAAATTAACTTTATGGAGTCTTTTGACAATGCCTTACGAACCATTTATCCTCCTTTGAGTCTACATCAATTTGCATTCGGACTACCCAAAGTATTTAACTTTGAGCAAAAGTCTGGAGATTTACTTGCATGTCATTGTGTTTCCTTGCGTTGCGTTTCCTTGTGTTGCTTGGTTCTTTGGCGTTTGAAGAAAGTTCGTTCCATTGATGTTTTGGACTCTTTAATGATCGTTGATAGCTGTTGTCTCGATGGATGATGAAGTGGGCTTTGAAGCGAGGCCTTCGACAAGGAGGACTCGTCACTCCCGTTGGGTGCGTGAACCGTAGAACAGAGAGTAAGAGGCTTCCTCGGGACGAGTCCCGAGTTTTCCTTGGACTCTACATGGCATGGAGGCTGCGGAGCTGAAAAACAAGGAAGAGCGTGTTGTTCCTCGGTAGGAAACTTTTTGAACTGAAATTGGCCGCACCCCAAAAAGGTGTCCTGAGCCAATCAGAAGTGGATTTTCAGAGTCACATGGGTGACTGGTCTGTCCTTTTCAAAGCTGATTTACAATCCTTTGTGTAAACGATCCTTTCAGCTCAAAAATAGTGCATGTTTACACATAAACATTTATATCTTGAAAACAGTGCAAGAGACATGACATCCATTGTCATCAACATTCTCTAAGTAAACAAGCAAGCATTTACATACTAAATGTGACCTGCTTCCATGAATATTACATGTGTAAGTAACAAAACATAAAATCCCTGACTACATACTAGTTAATTAATTGGTTTTACAAAATAGATAATACATTACACGTTATGAGAAACATGAATAGTTACCATTCTTAGTGCAATGAGATGAATAAATACAAGATTGAAGATTATAATCATTGATTTGTCAGTTATAAGTGATTAAAAATCACTACACATATTTTAAAAGGTACATCGGCTATAATCATTAATTTGTCAGTTATAAAAGTAATCACAGGTCAAATTAATTTCAGAATTATCTAGCAAGGCTAGGTATTGTGTACATTGTGGGTTTAAATTTATTCTGTACATTTTAGAGGGTTAATTCAGTGAAGTACAACATTCATGGATTCCTTTTTTAGCTGCTGTTTACAGAATAATGAGGATCTCATGACTAATTATCATCCAGAATAAAGAGTCATAGAATTGGCATTGTTTTGTTCATTATAATTCAGGAGGATGTCACAAGGAAACCTTTCAAATAAAACCTGCTTTTGCTCTGTGTTGAAGTTCAGAAGGTCATGCTGAGGGGCCTTGGGTCTGTCTTCGATTCTCCATTTCCAGATATGGCTGTGGATTTATGCATTAAGGTCACAAGGTGTTACTTGGCCATTTGGTCTTACAGAGGGTTTAAGTTTGTGGAACAAAGAAGGGTTGTCTTTATTGATCAGCTCTGTCATTACAAACCCTAGTTTGAGATTAAGCAGGCATGGGAGAGACGGTCTCCTTCAACAATTTAGGCACCATGGATTCGTTTTATGACTCTCTAATGGCTTGGTGGTGGATCTCTCTGATCTGTGGAATGTGGTGTTGTGTTCATTTGATGGCTTCGTTCATGGATAACCCTACACTGTGTTTAAGTTTGTTTAAACTTCTGGCGCACTGTGTCACAACAGCATGACGCTGATTTACAGGAAGTGCTGCTACTGGTGCAATGCCAACAAAAATGCCTCTGGTAAGAAACCTCTAAGTTGTTTAATTGTAAAGAGTAGCGTCTCTAGTTTCGTTTGATATGTGGCTTTAAAAAAATCTGTTCATTTTTTACGCGTCAGCGCACAGATAAAGATGAAGTACACCAATGTGTAAATTAGGACCGAGTTCCCTCAAAAGTTTAAAAAATGTTAGTTATTTTGAATATTTTTCAACATTAACTCATCTGTGGGCCAATTGGCTTTATTTTAATGTAAATTGTTATTTTATTTTGTTATCACTGTACAATAGGGTTCTATTCATTAACATTAGTAAATGCATTCCTATATATTTACTATGCATTTTCACATTGAGAATAATTGTATTCATGCAAAAGCTGAAAAAAGTTGCTTTCAGAGGCTTTATATGAAGTTAGGATGAAAAAAAGGTGCATTTCTAACTATTCTGAGACCAGTGCAGACAGCACACTGGAGGTTAAGTCACTCACTAAATAGGGAGCAAGGTTGCATCCAATAGCTTTCTATGCAGATAAGTGCATTCACTTCTAAAATCCAACCAAAAGTTCATTTTTAGGCTGCAGATGATGTTTGGACCACTCAAAATATTTGGCAGACATGGGACAATGATAATCAGTACATAGATTTGGAATTTTATAATGTATGATTTCATTTGAACATGGTTGGCAGTGATTTAATGATGCTGGCCAGGATGTCTATAACATCTCAAAAACATGAATAACCAACACTCCTGGACACATAATAAACATAAGAAATCTGACTTTCTATAGCTTGGTATTACTTAAAATTTCACAACTTAGTCCGGCTGTCCACACATGTGGACATCAGTTTTTAGCACAACAATTTGCTCTAGAAATGTTTTATAATAATAATAATTATTATTATTATTATTATTTTTTATTGTTTATTATGTGCTACTAGAAATGCACACAGCAGTCACGCAGGGGTCTCAGGAGGTTAAATGTGCTTAACCATACCAAGTATAAAATTAGGTCAATTTATGCCAAGTCAAATACTGTTGCTTTGTCATTTACCAAATTGTATTTTTTAAAACATACACATTTTTAAAGATTTTAAAGTTCATACCTCACATTAAGTTTAAATAATTCACATTTATTTTGAATATTATTATATACATAATATGTTTATTATTTTTAGATTATTTGTATTTTTAGAAATTTGTATTTAAATTAAAACGTGAATCTTAAAAAAAGCCTAAAATATTATGAATAAAAAGCTTGTATTTATTTTTTATTTTTTTTAACGTTCAAAAACAGATGGAGTGCAATGGAATTGCACTGAATATTTTTGATATTGTCTAAGAGCTAATGTAAGCACTTTTGCTAAAAATATCAAAAAGTTATAAGAAAAAATAAAAGATTGACTAGTCGGTTTTTGGACGACTAGATGACCACACTGACCCATCACTTTATCTATGTAAAAGAAATTTAAACAGCTGAATTGTCTTTTTTAGGCACCCAAATCCAATAGTATATTTGGCTCTCAAATCAAATAAACAGATTTGTAAAGTCCCACTTCACCGACTTACATGACCTAATTGTGCCAATATCTGTAGGTCTTTAGCAAGTTTAGCAATGGACCCCAGTCCAGTTTGGCTGTTTCTATTGTTGTTAACATGACAAATTGGGCAGGGGAAGCTGGTTCTCCACCAGTTCAAAGGTACAAAACCCACTCTGCCAGACCTAGATCTGCCCAGATCCCAGGAGTTGTTGTGATCCTTCATGCAAGTAAGACCTCCTAAAATGTCTAGCAAAGAGTAATGGGCACTGCTTTAAAGAGCACTAGCTTGTTTTGACCTGTAATGAATTCCTTGACTAGGCAGGAGATTGGCTACTCTGCCCAGACCTGTGAGAGAGGAAGAATCAGTCTCAATTCTAATGCCGCTGAGTTAATAAGTCTATCGGGGTCCCTTGATGCCCAAATATAGGCTCAAAAAGGTTAGCCTGACCCAATTATTTCCAAGGAATAAAAAGGTCAAAAGTCTATGCTAAAGGAACATAAAATTGCTTTGCTCATGTCTTAAGCTCCATCAAAGTCCTATTACAAAGATCAACATGCTTCTTTAATTATGAATGTGATAATAGCTAGAAAACTTGCCATGACAAAAGGGACAACCACTGGTTGTCAAGACTATATCTAAATAAAAAAAATAAAATAAAAATAATAATGAAACGTTTTAGAATTCTGACACATTTCCATCAAACTCAACTGAGTTAGCCTTAAAGGTGCTATAAGTGATTTTCTTTTTCATGGATAATTATGGAAAACATTTTCCTACTCCCTTAAAGATATTAATGAAATAAGTGTCCTGAGATATCTCACCAGTCTCTGTGACAGCTGTAGACTTTGTAAACACCAAATCAAAATGTGTCCATGGACCACGGACATTGATACTTTTCACCTGTCAATCATTTTGTTTGTTCTCATAGTGTTGTATTTGAAGTGGATCATTGAGGCTATGATTCATAATGTTTGTCAGTTGAGGGCGCTATTGTGCCACTGTTGAATTTGACAGCCACAGGAAAAATGTTGCTCTTTTGCTCAGTTTTGGTCTCAAAATTAACTTTGGAGGGTGGGGTTTTTAATGATGGGGCGTGGCTAATTCAATGCTCAGTCACATGAAAGCTTCAGAACAGTAAAATCGCTTACAGCACCTTTAATTAACATTTTATGAATTTAGCGTTTTCAAGCAATAACAACTATAGTGAAATAAAATGATTAATATTAATTAAAAAATAATTACATTTGTATTTGCTTTGCCATTAATTGAACTCATGCCATACTTTGCCTAATTTAGGCATATACTGTACGTTTAAATAAATTTTCCTCTTTAATAAATGTAACCTTTTATTTAGATCATTGTCAGAAATAATTTTTGCATGCAATGTGTCTTTTTTGTAAAGACCAATTTATATGATTAATTCACCCAACAAATGTAAATTTTGTCATCATTTAGTCATCCTCATGTTGTTCCAAACCAGGGAAGACAAAAGGACATGTTAGACAGTATGTTAGTTTCAGTCAGCGTTTGCTTTGATTGCATCTTTTTTTTTTTTCATACAATAAAAGTGAATGGTGGCTGAGACCAACATTCTGCCTAACTGCCTAATTTTTGTTTCATGGAAGAAAGTGAGCCATATTGTTTTTGAAACAGCATGAGGGTGAGTACATGATGAGAGAATTTCATTTTTTGAGTGAACTATCCCTTTAATTCCTGCTTCCAAAGCCTGTAAAACATACTCACTCCTTTTAGACCCTTTCACATAATTATGTTATGTAGCCATGATTAGAAATATGAATGTTAGATGCTTATCCAGTACTTGTTATGTAGCTCCATCTATTTTTCTATTCATCCTAATGATTTTTACCACTACCACCAAGTTGAAGCTCCAATGTTCAGTTTTGGTCTCATCATACTATAGAATCATCCATCAAAATATTGAGTCTCAGAGACACCTGTCGGAAACTTCAGCTGAGATGTAATAGGCTGCCTGGACATTACAGCTATTATGATCAGATTTATCATTGTTCATTTTCTCTCCTTTTTAATGATGTGTTTCAGAGTGCTTGCAGCTATATCCAAAGGAAATTCTTAAATTGCCTTCATCAGAACATGTTATTGGATGTGCACTTTTTGTCACAGTGTAATTTTAAATACATATACACTATATGCTTAAAATAATAATAAAAAAATAAATATAAAATAAACATAGTGTCTTGATTTTTTCAGACTTTGACATTCGAGAGCAGTGGTTTGCTAATGGTGGGTCATGATTGAAAAATGGGTCACTGATCTGTTCTGATGGGACCACAGATGGCAAGTTAGATAACAATGCTGAGTTAACCAATATTAAACTAGCCATATAATTGTGCATAGTTTGGGTAGCAAAATGAATAGGCATATTAACTTTGAAAAAGGAAGGAGAAAACTCTTCCCATATCTTTTGTTGTTGACAACAAAGGTGTGTCCAATCAACCTCCATGGTATTTTATAGAATTAATCTGTCACTTGGTAAAAGCTAAAAAAAAAAATGGACAGATGCCAACAATGACAGGTTGCGTGACATGTCCTAATCCTAAAAAAAAAAAAAAAACATAAACAAAACTACACAAATTCAAAGAAAATACAGTTTCACATGTAATACACGCTTACTTGCTACATGGATAAAAATGGTTTGTGCTGACCACAATGTGTTTTGTGTAGTGAATTATTGGTTGTCGAGAGTCTGTTTATTTATTTATTTATTTATTTATTTTTTATTTTTTTATTTAATGTTGTATCAATATTTGTATTATTAATTAATCTAAAAGTTTGATTTTAATGACACTATAATTTATTTTATTTTTTATTTTTTTATTTATAATAAGCATTTCTGGTACTGTGTCCCTGGATGATCACTTGATATTCAATGTAAAATCTGAGCCCTGAAGCAAAACCAACTGTTCCAGAAAACTTTGTGTTGATGAGTGGCAAGAAGTCTTAGTTAAATACATTATGGTCCAAATCAAGGGAGTGAATATGTTTTATTGGCATGTAAACATTTAGAGTTAAGCACAGTTGCCAAACTAAATCTGACAGATGTTGAATATTCATGAAAATTTTATTAGATTCTAGTATTTATCTCTTCATCATATTCACTTAAATGCAGATTTGAATCTATATTGATATAATTTATTCAACTTGCCTAATTTTGTATTTTGGTCTTTCTGTCCCTATATTAAATGTAATTATATTCCCACATGCTAACTGATCTCTCAGCCTCTCTTTTGGGTACAAATTGGGTTTCTCAACCTGAAGAGACTCTTGATTTAACAAAAGTGCTCCATGATCCTATTTCTCACTCTAAATTATTCTCTATAAATTGGGTGTCTTGAGACAGGCGAGGTGAAGACTGCGGATCAAAGGCCAGCACCTTGGACAGTTCCCGCCTGATTCTGTGCATGGTGGTCAAAATTAATCTTTTTTTAGAGACACAGTGCTCACCTTTATGAAAGCTCTGAGAAGTGAAATTGCTCTGCAGAATAGCTAGTACCTGACCTACAAGCCCATTTCTAAGTGATTATGGAAAGCCTCATTATCAGCCAACAAATATCCATTAACCTTCATTTTTTGTTGTCTTGCTGTATTCTATTCCCTGCTCATTATTATCTTTTCCTGTTTCTGTTTTTAATTTGTTTATTGTTTATTAAAGATTTTGACAGTCAGTCATTATTGTAAACTAGCTATTTTTAGTACATGATTTCTATTTATTTAGTTATTTGGCCAATATTGTAAATTAATTTAAGACAAATAACAATTTTATGAGTTGAAATAACAAGGTGATGTGAAGCAGAAGATGTTAAACAGGTGAAGCAATTGTGTCATAGTATAGGGAGCCTCCAAAAACAGCCTAGTCCTTCAAGAGCAAGGATCATTCGAGACTTGTCAATTTGCCAACAGATGCTTCAGCAAATATTCCAGCACTTTGAGAACAATGTTCCCCAAAGACAAATTGGAAGTATTTTAGGCATTTCACCCTCTATAGTGCACAATATAGTTAAAAGATTCAAGGATTCTGGTCAAATCTCAGTGCGTAAAGGGCAAGATGAAAACCCCCTCTGAATGCGTGTGATCTCCGATCACTCAGATGTCACTGTCTTAAAATACGGCATTCATCTGTAATGGATATGATGAACATGGGCTTGGGATTACTTTAATAACCTTTGTTTGTCAACACCACTCGCCGCTGCATCCACAGATGCAAGTTAAGACTTTGCTGTGCAAAGCAGAAGCCATACATCAACACTGTCCAGAAGTGCTGCCGACTTCTCTGGGCATGGTCTCATCTTAGATGGAAAGTAGAACCATTGTGTTCTCCGGGCCAAAGCGGAAAACGACCATCCAAGCTGTCATCAGCGTCAGGTCCAAAAGCCAGTGTCTGTATGGACCAGGGGTGTGTCAGTGATCATGGCATGGGTAACTCGCACATCTGTAAGGGCATCATTAATGCAGACAGATGTGTAAAAAAATTTGAGCAACATATACTGCCATCCAGCACCGTCTTTTCCAGGGATGTCCCTGCATTTTCCAGCAGGACAACTTCAAACCACATACTGCCCGGATTACAAGTGCATTACTGTGTAAGCAGAGAGTGTGAGTGCTAGATTGGCTTGCCTGCAGTCCTGACCTGTCTCCAACTGAGAATGTGTGGTGCATTATGATGCGCATTAGATGACAACAAAGACCCCGTACAGTTGTGCAGCTCAAGACCTGCATAATGGATGAATGAGGGAAAATCCCACTTTCTAAACTTAACAAACATGTGTCCTCAGTGCCCAAATGCTTAATAAGTTTTATTAGAAAAAATGGTGATGTTTCACAGTGGTAAACACTCGACTGTTCTACATCTTTGGAGCATGTTGCAATCATCTGATTTGAAATTACTGTACATAAAAAAATAAAAATAAAAATTATGAAATTCACAAGGTCAAATCATATGGTCAAATATGGTCAAATATGGCTAAAAAGCATTGACATGCAGGATTGATCCTGCTTTGGCTAGTTTTGAAACTATTTTCATTGGCAGAGCAAAAATGAAAAAAAGAATGACATTTTCTGTCTAAAATTTAAGTTAACTTCTTTTTAATAGAACTGTATAATAGCAATATCATGCTTACAATTGAGCTGTTATATTGAATATCAGCATGGGTGCTCGTGCATGTGATAGAGCTTTGTTACAGTAAAATACAATGTGTGATACCATTTTTCTGCATTACTAAAATAATATCAAGAAAGAAGTTCATGCAAAAAATAAGTCTGCAAAAACCATTTTGCCAATTTAGAATATTCTAAGCTTACTTCAAAGGCGGGTTTAAAGCAGCTTTTGATATTCTTTCGCCGGTTTCTCTTCTCAGTCAGCCCCTGGTTGAGAGTGAATTCTTGAGACATTATTTGAGTGCATTTCTTCTGCTGGTAAAAATAGTGATGAATTTAAAGCATCTGGCTTCTACCATACTGACAATAATTTAGAACTGGTCAGTCCATAAACCAGAATTGCTCAGAGGAAGCCTCAAATGATCCCAGCATGGAGAATTGCCAATACCGCTGATAAGCAAAGGCAAAAAAAAAAAAAAACATTGCTCAAATGCTTGCTACATTGCTCATTTTGAGTGTTTGTGCTTATGTATGTTTGTGTAAATAAGAGTATAGAATCAAATCTAGCAAACCTTGAGAATGTGCTAAGTGCTGTAACTACAGTTTGCATTAAGACCAGTAGAAAAAACTTCATTCACAGCCATTGACTGCCACAACAAAATATATGGGAAGCATTTCCTCTTCCCTTTTAAAAATTGATAAGTCTATTTATTTTTCTATTCTAATGCATGGTTATATGGTTGCATTTTATTATTTGCATTTTGCATTGTTTTCCCCTGCTCTCTGCGACCCTATCAGAACAGAACTGATTCTAGATCTAAATAGAGCCAGAAGGGAATATAATTTTTCATAAAAGATTTGTAGTGTCCAAAGTCAGACAGACAGACAGACAGACAGATTGGGGTGTGTGGGTAATTTTGAAGGAGGAAGAGGGTACGTTTTAAGTAGCATCTTGCCCTCTTTAAAAAAAAAAAAAAAAACACAACTCTGTCATCGCAGCTGTCTAACAGACACAGAAAAACATGCCATAAATAATTCAAACTTGCACAATAACTCTCCCTCTTTCTTCTCCCGCTTTTACGTGTAACTAAAGCCAAGACAAATGCACAATGAAAAGCTGTGATGATTAATATTTCTTTTTGCGCCATAAAGAAGTTGCATTTAAGTGCTGGTGAATATTGGTGCTCTTTATGTGTTCTGATGACAGTTTGGTGCTCTTTTATAATACAGTAAAAGCAGTAGTTTGACATTCACTCTTCCAAATGGGGTTCTCTAAGATAAAATCGCAAGAATGAAAAAGTAACAGCTATTGTATTCTACACACTGATGGAAACAAACTTCCAAAGCTAAGTGCTTTTGAAGCATCTCAAGTCATGTGGTGTGACACTGTTAACACAAAAATGCAATGGCATGATAAATCAGTCAGACTGTGCTCCATTCGAAATGCAATCAATTTCTTTGTTTGTTTTGTTAAGCAAGATACTTTTAGATTTTAAGTAGTAACTCAGAGGGAACTACAAAGTACAGGAAAGAATAGACAGTTTTCTACTGGAAAGAATAAAAAAAGTAGATTGTACCTTTTGTCTTACACTCAGTTTTGTTTCTGTTATTTATGTGTAAGGAAAAACAGAAGACAGACTGTTGAATTATTGGAAATAATGGTATAAGAATCGGTAGATATAATAAAAGTTATAATGGCCCTAAATAGAATTTAGACACTTAAGCCACACATAGAAATGTATTAATGTCATTGCAGAAAGTAACAAAATATCAAGCCAAATGGCATTTATGTATAAGAAGAATAGCACAAGCACACTTTGTAAGCAAAACATTTAACAAAAAGGTTTAAGTTTTAAATGATAAAACTTTGGATTTACTGTTCAAAATTAAGATTTGAGTATTTATCTGGACACTGAACCAAATTTCTTGTTGTTAACAGAAGTGGAACATGTCCATAGTTGAAGTGAGAAATTACTCTGCTTGGACACCTGTGTGAAACTGAGAGGAACCGACTCCACACATGTACAAAAAATTACATTGGGACCAGTTAAAAGTCATTTTAAGAAATGGCTCAGAAAAGTGTTAGTACTGGAAAAAACAAAACCAAAAAATGTGTAGCATTATTTGCTTCCAGATGCCACTTTTGATATTTTTATTTATTTATTTATTATTATTTTATTTTTTTGGCTATACATATTTGGATAGCACTTTTACAATCATTTTTTTTTTTCTTCTTTTTTTCATTAACACTTTGCAACAAGGCTCCATTTGTTAAATTATTTAATAACAGTAGTTAACTTTAAATAACAATGAACAATCCTTTTACAGCATTTATTAATCTTAATTAATGTTAATTTCAACATATACTTATGTTTTTTGTTTTGTTTTTTTTAATCAAAAGTTGTACATGCATTTGTAAACATTAGTTAAGGCTCTATGAACTAACATGAAAAAAAATGAACAATTGTATTTTAATTAACTAACATTAACAAAGATTAATAAATGCTGTAAAAAAACACCTGTATATTCTTAATTGTGTGTTCATGAAACGTAATGCATTAACTAATGTTAACGAATGGAAGCTTATTGTAGTGTTACTCTTTTTGTCTGCTTTTTTTGATGGTTAAAAAAAAAAAAAAAAAAAAAAGTGAAACTCTTAATATTTAGGAGATTATTTAACCTTAAATCAAATTTTGCTTGTTTGGTGAATCAAATTAAAAATGTAAAATTACAAATAACTTTGAGATGTTCAAAAACCAACAAAAATCTGTCCAGTTTCTATAGAATATATAACCTGTCTCACTATGTAACGTTTTTCCAATTTAGCCTTGAAACATGAGAAATTCATGAGGGCCACAACCTAAAATATAGGGGACACATCCCAGCCAATATTCAGATCACTAGTCAACCCATATACATTTTTACCATTTGCCATTTCCGACAATTAAATAGTAGTAAGGAAGAGACTTCAACAATCTTGCATTGAGTCAGTCACCTTACTCAAATTTACACCTGTCTTCCAATTTATTGATTAATTGAACATATTTGATTTATGGACTGTTTTAAACACTGATGTCAGGTGATACAGGTTTTATTCTGCTCACCATAAATCTCAATCCAGGGCTGATTATATACAATATTCCTATCCCATACCCTTCTTACTGTAATAGTATCCCCTGATATCCAGGCAGAGGTTACTCCCATCCTACTTTCTTTTTAATTAATTCAAATTGGTCCTATATAGGACAATGTCTTAATGAAAACCACAAGATTGTTAGTTAAACAAACCTTTGCTCTCCAAGCAAATACCGAAGTATCACCCAGAACTACTCATTGGATATTACACTGGCCAAAGTATTGCAGGAAAACACAAAGTGCTTTACTAGGGTGAAATGTATTGCATTTTGTCCCATTTTCATATAACAAAGAATACGAAAGTAAACCCTCTGATCTTGAGAGGAAAACAAAGTTGCTTGAATACCAGCAAATAGTTTATTTCTCCAGGGAAATAGCTACCTTGCTTATTGCATTGTGTGGCAAATACCATTCCTTCTTGATGTCTAGAGTTAGAATTTATTTTACCAGGCAGCATTATTGTGAGGATAGAGAACGGCAAGGCTCTTGACTGTGTGAATGAAGTATAATGAATCAGAATCTTTTATAACTGCAGGGACAAGGATGGTCTGGTGCTACAGGCAAGCAAGCTGTTTAAAGTGTTATAATTACCTTTATCAGTCAGATACACAAATACACACAAACACTGAGCACAGAGAAGCTTTCCTCTATGGTTTGTATTTGCTTGCAAAAAGGTAGGCCTATTAAAGAATAAGTTCAGCAAAAGATGAATGATTTGTCATGATTTGCTCATGCTGTTCCATACCTGCATTACTTTCTTTCATCCGTGGATCACAAAAGAATAATTTAGGTAGAATGCTAGGGAATGCAGCCTTAGTCACCATTCACTTTAATTATATGGAAAAAGAGCAGCACCAACTTTCCTCAAAATGTTTCCTCATGTTCATCAGAAGAAAGAAAGTCTTACGGGTTTGGAATAACACAAGGGTGAGCAAATAATAACAGAAATGTCATTTCCTTGAAGGGTTCTTAATATTCCTAGATCGCTTTATACACTTTATAATGCTATACAAAAAAGAAAATTGCCTGGTTGAGGTGGCATAGAGCTTCGATATAGGGGATATTGCCATCCCCCTCCTGTTAGATTTGATTAACTTATGCCATTAAAAGAGAGCATTTTCTCTGAGATTCGAATGCTAAATTTATCTTTCACCCACTGATGAAAAATATAGACTGGAGTGCTCTAGTTTTAGGCCAATTCATTTGATTTTTGGCACTCTACATATATGCTAATGAGGTAAAATAAAAGCACTATATTATTCAATAATTTGTGATAAAACACGACATACTTTACAGAATGTATTTTTACTCAAATATATTCACAGAGATGTATGGAAAACAAAACAAAAAAGTGGTTCTTTGAGTTCAAAGACCTTTAAAATATTAATCTTAAAAAAAGGAGCTGATATGATTGGAAATGCACTTAGCGAACAGGATATGTTCTGCGTAATTTATAGTCACCACTGACAGCTTACTTTAAATCTTTCACCACTGTGGTAAGTCTGAACATTTAGTTAAGGTTTTACACTACATTGAAGACTAGCCAGTTTTTTTTTTTTTTTAAGCTAATGTTAAGGCCTTGTTACAGGAGGTTTTATCAATGTGTAATTAATGCGATTCTATTCCTTTTGAAGCAACAGTGGTGGCCAGTGTCATAGAAGTGGAACCGGATAAGCTGATGAAAGACGGTAACTTCAGATCATATAATACAGGAAAACTCTCAGCAGAATATTTTGTGTTGCCATTGGCAGCAAAATAAGGGTAACATCACATGTAAGTGTCATGTTTATGTGTTTTGTTCTTGTTTTCATGTCTTATTTTCAAGTTTAGTTCCTGTTCTTGTCATATCATGTGATTTCCTGTTCCCTCATGTGATCTTGTCATGTGTTTCCCCTGTTCATGTGTCTTGTTTTCATTGGTTCATTGTTTGATTACTTTGTTATTAGTCTTGTCTTCTCATTGGTTAAAGTTCATTTAGTCTTGTTATCTTGTTTATAGTTTAGTCTTGTGATTGGTTGTCTTGTTTACCTGTTACCCATGTCCTTGTATTTAAGCCCTCATGTTTGCCATTGTCTGGTGTCAGGTATTGTGACTGTAACTTTGTTGTTTTTTTCAAGCCAAGTCTGGCCAAGTCAAGTTTATGCCAAGTTCATAGTCTAGTCTAGTCTAGTCTAGTCTAGTCTAGTCAAGTTCATGTTTATGTTTCGTTTAAGTTCATGTTTAGTTCATGTTTGTAGTCAGGGTTTTGGGATTCCACATTTGAAAAATAAACTGCACTTGGGTTCGTTACTTTATCGTCATCGTCTTCATCATTGTCTTTGTCAGCATCATTACAGAATACCTGACCTACACAAGATGAACCCAGTAGTTCAGCTCCTTCGTCTATGCCAGGGGAGTCGTCCCCTGGTGGATTATGTGAAGGAATACTGCAATCTGGCCTTCAAGGTGGATTTTAATGAGGTGGCCCTCAAAGACTGTTTCCGTTTTGGGCTGAAAGAGCCGATTTCCTCCTCGATGCCTGACGGTCGGTGTGCCGATGGCCTTGCTCGGTATATCGACCTTGCCCTACTGATGGATGGTTCACCATTCACCATAGGGGAGTCGGTTAACGAGCCAACACCAACGCCCACGCCTGCCACGGCCAATGAGCCAACGCCCACACCTGCCACGGCCAATGAGCCAACACCCACGCCTGACATGGCCAATGAGCTGGAAGCCTCGTCCATCCCAGAGCCAGCGTTGCCAACCTCATCCGTCCCAGAGCCAGCATTGCCAACTTCGGACATCTGGAGGAGGAGGAGAAAGGCTTCTGTTCCCGAGTCTCTGCCCATGTATACGACCACGGAGGTCGTTTCCAAGTCTCTGCCCATGAATACAACCACAGAGGTCATTCCCGAGCCTACCACGGCTCCTTCTACGGCTTCGCTCCTTGAGCCTACCACGGCTCCACCAGCCCCGGCTTCGTTCCTTGAGCTTCCCATGGCTCTGCCTTCCACGACTTTGCTCCACATCATGGCTGCTAAGCCCGAGTTCCACGTCATGGTCACTGATCTTGCGCCACCTTCTGCCCTGGATACTCAGTGTGCTCCATGCCACGTCACAGCCGCGCCTGAGTCAGCTCCATGCCACGTCACAGCCGCGCCTGAGTCAGCTCCATGCCACGTCACAGCCGCGCCTGAGTCAGCTCCATGCCACGTCACAGCCGCGCCTGAGTCAGCTCCATGCCACGTCACAGCCGCGCCTGAGTCAGCTCCATGCCACGTCACAGCCGCGCCTGAGTCAGCTCCATGCCACGTCACAGCCGCGCCTGAGTCAGCTCCATGCCACGTCACAGCCGCACCTCAGCCTGCTCCATGCCACGTCACAGCCGCACCTCAGCCTGCTCCATGCCACGTCACAGCCGAACCTCAGCCTTCTCCATGCCATTTCACAAGCAAGCTTCTGCTCAATGGTCCAAGCCCACCTTTGCTCCACGGTCCAGGCCCGCCTCTGCTCCACTGGGGACCTCCATCCCTGCGGCTCCGCCTTGGTCCTCATTCCCATCGGCTCCGCCCCTCAAGCCTCTCAGGTCCCCACTTTCCATTGGCTTTGCCCTGTTCCTTATGCTCCACGCCCTGTCTTGACAGGCCACATCTCAAGGACCCCCCCAAGCTCCCTAATTAACTTATGTTTTGGGGCATCGGGAGCTGCCCCTGGGGGGGGGGGGGGAGGGATATGTCATATTTATGTGTTTTTGTTCTTGTTTTCTTGTCTTATTTTCAAGTTTAGTTCCAGTCATGTCATGTGATTTCTTGTTCCCTCATGTGATCTTGTCATGTGTTTCCCCTGTTCATGTGTCTTGTTTTCATTGGTTCATTGTTTGATTACTTTGTTATTAGTCTTGTCTTTTCATTGGTTAAAGTTCATTTAGTCTTGTTGTCTTGTTTATAGTTTAGTCTTGTGATTGGTTGTCTTGTTTACCTGTTACCCATGTCCTTGTATTTAAGCCCTCATGTTTGCCATTGTATGGTGTCAGGTACTGTGAATGTAACTTTGTTTTGTTCAAGCCAAGTCTAGCCAAGTCAAGTTTATGCCAAGTTCATAGTCTGTTCATGTCAAGTTTGTTTAGTTCACATTTGTAGTCAGGGTTTTGGGTTCCACGTTTGGAAAAATAAACTGCACTTGGGTTTGTTACTTCATTGTCTTTGCCAGCATCATTACAGTAAGTAATAATAACAGTTGTCCAGTAATTTTGCTGAAAAACAAGACCCCAACATGAAGCAAAGTGGTCTTGTATTACCCTAAAGGCTTTTATTTTGCCATAATGATGGACTGACTAGACATTATTCTGCTTATTACATGGATACTTGACAGGTAAATAAATGAATGGACATGAAGTATTGATTTAGTTCAAATTATTATGTGAAAGGAAAGAGACTGCAAAGTTATATGAGAGATGTGAAACTAGCTTTAATTTTGTAGGAATTCAGATGCCTGGGCCAACTGTCAATACAGTTTTGCAGTCATGATGAAAATCACCCTGTCAGACATTATTTTGCGATAACAACCAGCTGACTGTTATCCCACTTATTACATGGGTACAAACCAAACAAATAAATGTACATTTAAATATGTATTTGTGTTGAAATCATGTAGGCCTAATAATGTTAGAAGAAATAAATCACCAAACAGCTGAAATCTACCTCTGGTTATCGTCAGAGTTCTGTTGGTGTTTATTGTGTAAAAATGACCATCTGACTCATTATCCAGCCTATTATAAGACTACTTGCCAAATATTGAAATAAATGGACATGAAACATTGAGAGTTGAAATTATTTTATTACCTTACCTGTAGAGATCACACAGCATCTGAGAAGCAGGAAAGAAGACTCCCAATACCCAGATGACAGGTCTGAAACGTCTTAATCCCCAGATGTGTGGATGTTACTCAGAGACCGCTAGATTGCACCACTGACCAATCAGAATCGAGTATTTCAGAGGGCAATATAATAAACAAAATTATTTGACTGCAGAATTCCACAACTGACCAACCAGAATGAAATGTTCTAGAGAGCCGAGCAATGTTCATCTAATGTTTCACTTTAGTCAAGACAAACAGTGACAACTTTTCAGCATTTTAAATTTTAAATAAATTGGTGACAAATATGTAAACTTGCCAAAGGCCAGTTATGTAGTATTTAAATTATCTGATCAATGGTATTGAAAGTCAAGTTTTCCAAATGACCTAGCTCCCTTTAACCTGCTAATCAAAATGCTAATAAAAAATCAGCTAAAAAAAAAATCTGAAAAAAGGTAGGCATTGCTTTAAAAATGTACTATTAGTAGTCATGATCTGGTCTTTAGTAAACTGAAATAGATAGCTGTCTAAAAAGTTCGGTCAAAGTTGAGCCCGGAAAGGCTTGACTTTTTTGCCATCCTTCAGTTGAAAGTAAACTTTCAGTTTCAAGAATCTTAGCAGTAAATTTGCCGAACGTGATCATTTGCAGAGCCCAGGAAGAATTATGTCGAACCTCTACTCCACCTCATAAGTGTAATGGGAACTATTTTTCCCTCTGTAGGCCTATTTTAGCACAGCTTCAGTGAATTAACTGAGTTCTTCATCATGGAGCTAAACGCTGCCACAGAATAGCTCATCCAGATTCAGACAGGCTGATCAAATAAGTTCTGCATTACATTGAGAGGACCCTGGGGGAAGCTGGGGGATGTCTTTTTCTCACTGTGTAATCCTCAGCTTGCTAATAGCAAATAAGCCTTTTAGCAACATAGCATTGCTGAGTCCCAGGCTGTGTTCGAAAGCTATAAAACACTGCCAGTGTAGGCAGTAGCTATACGAAGGTAGGAAGGCAACAAGATGCGGTCAAAGCCATTGCTTGTCAAACATCCTGTCAACGTATGATTCCTTCATCTATTCAGTTTTTGAAGACAGCATAGTTATATCCTTCACTGTCTGATGTAAGGTGATCCTGTGCATGTTTTTTTGTTTTTTTTTTTGTTTTTTTTTATAAACATATGACTCCAATTCTACTGAGAATAAGCCTTGCAGTAACTAAATATGAGCTTGGTTCTATCCAAAGCTCACTCGTTTTGTTTTAGATCAGTAGACATGACATTATGAGGCCTTAAAAGACGATTGCAAACAAGTTTACCAAACTGGTGTCTTCATACACATACTGCCACATACTGTAGCAAAATATCAAGCCAGAACCAGGAAATAATAAACCTAGAATTTATGTGGTAATCAGTGGATCTTTTCCTTATACATGCTGCTGTGTAATCATAATGTCATTCAGACTGATTATTATGAGATTTTAATGCGAACTAGCACACAGTTAAAGAGGTGTGAACCGCAGTTGTGGCGTGTCTGATACTGTTATCACTTACACTGATGTCATTAGATTTTCTTACTGACCTCAAATGTGTTTGTTAACACTGCCATAAGGGTTACAGAGGGTAATCGTCATGCAACTACTTATTTTCTTAGAGTGTGCAAATGGGAGCAAATCCTAACCTCATGGGTGTTTCTTCAACTTCAGGCACTTTAAGCCCTGTGAATTTAGAAAAAGTATAATCCTGCTGAAGAAATTTTTCATTTGATTTAATTTCGTTTGTCTACTAACTATGTTTTTATTATTTAATTATTTATTTTTATTTTTTTATCAGAAACTCTTTGAAATTCCCACCATTGTGTCTTTTCCACCACATCTCATATTCTGTATTGTGTATAATTCATTAGTGGAAATAATGGTGATGGAATGTGTTTCTTTGACTTGCTAAGGCTATTTTCATAAATAACATTTTATGTATTCTAAATACTCAATTAAATAAAATGTCCACACTTTTTGCATCATTTGGCAAAATAACAGCTTGATTGGATTAGATTATCATAGTTTTAAACATGTAATAATTTGTATTGTTATAACTGGATTCTCATTGGACAAGGCTAAAATAATTTTAGCCTGCTCTCATGAACATAACGTGACCCGCTCTCATGAACATTACGTGACCCGCTCTCATGAACATT
Organism: Myxocyprinus asiaticus; assembly: GCF_019703515.2. Lineage (NCBI taxonomy): Eukaryota > Metazoa > Chordata > Actinopteri > Cypriniformes > Catostomidae > Myxocyprinus > Myxocyprinus asiaticus. Next base: position 46,151,605 of record NC_059351.1, read on the forward strand.
ACGTGACCTGCTCTCATGAACGTTAAGTGACCATGGCAAAATTTTAGCAAAATGAAATTATGTGCCTTATTATAAATTTGGCTGCAGATTCCCATTAAAATTTCCTGTGGGGGGGGGCGCCAAAAGTGAGAGAAATTGTGTCATTATCAGACAAGGTTTTTAAAGGAATATTTTGGATTCAATACAAGTTAAGCTCAATCGACAACATTTCTAGCATGATGTTAATTACACCAAAAATTAATTGTAAATCGTCCCTCCTTTTCTTTAGAAAAAGCAAAAATAAAGGTTACAGTTAGACACTTAAAATGGAGGGAATTTGTGGAGGGAATAAAGTGAAGCTTATAATTTTATAAAAGCATTTAAATGAATTATTATGTTAAAACTCATGTATTATTTGATCTGTAAAGTTGTTTATATTGTCATTTTTGTACAGTTATTTTAGGGTTTGTTGACATTACATCGTCATGGCAACAAAGTTGTAAAATTAGCTATAACTTTACACAGAAAATGTTAGTAAGTGATTTTTTTCCACACTAAAATCATATTTACACGCATTTTTGTTTTAATTATTTGTATTTTTTTTTTTTTTATGTCTTGTGGCTATACTTTTGAAAAAGTGAGTATTTTAACATCCAAAAGTTGGACCCAATGACTTGTCTCTAATGTAATTTAGTTTTCAAAGCCAAAACTCTATGTGGTGAGCTACCACAGAAGCTAATCATATAGGAATAAGTGTAGGTGAGTCTGTAATACAAGAGTTCAAATGTATTATTTTTCAAATGATGCATTCTAGTAAAGATGTTTCGAAATCATAACACAGCAGTGTGTGAGTGTGAGTTTTTATAAAGTCAAATTCATCAGTTGAGTCGTGATTTGTGTAAAAGTGAATAAAGTGCACAGCTGTTGCAGCGCCTCTAGTGCTAATTTCACCAGATACAGTGCATCTGGAAAGTGTTCACAGCGCTTCACTTTTTCCACATTTTGTTATGTTACAGCCTTATTCCAAAATGGATTAAATTCATTATTTTCCTCAAAATTCTATAAATAATACCCCATAATGACAACGTGAAAGAAGTTTGTTTGAAATTTTTGCACATTTATTACAAATACAAAACGAAAAAAATCACATGTACATAAGTATTCACAGCCTTTGCCATGACACTCAAAATTGAGCTCAGGTGCATCCTGTTTCCACTGATCATCCTTGAGATGTTTCTACAACTTGATTGGAGTCCACCTGTGGTACATTCAGTTGATTGGACATGATTTGGAAAGGCACACACCTGTCTATATAAGGTCCCACAGTTAACAGTGCATGTCAGAGCACAAACCAAGCCATGAAGTCCAAGGAATTGTCTGTAGACCTCAGAGGCAGGATTGTATCGAGGTACAGATCTGGGAAAGGGTACAGAAAAATTTCTGCAGCATTGAAGGCCCCAATGAGCACAGTGGCCTCCATCATCCGTAAATGGAAGAAGTTTGGAACCACCAGGACTCTTCCTAGAGCTGGCCGCCTGGCCAAACTGAGCGATTGGGGGAGAAGGGCTTAGTCAGGGAGGTGACCAAGAACCCGATGGTCACTCTGACAGAGCTCCAGCGTTTCTCTGTGGAGAGAGGAGAACCTTCCAGAAGAACAACCACCTCTGCAGCACTCCACCAATCAGGCCTGTATGGTAGAGTGGCCAGATGGAAGCCACTCCTCAGTAAAAGGTACATGACAGCCTGCCTGGAGTTTGCCAAAAGGCACCTGAAGGACTCTCAGACCATGAGAAATAAAGATTGAACTCTTTGGCCTGAATGGCAAGCGTCATGTCTGGAGGAAACCAGGCACCGCTCATCACCTGGCCAATATCATACCTACAGTGAAGCATGGTGGTGGCAGCATCATGCTGTGGGGATGTTTTTCACCGGCAGGAACTGGGAGACTAGTCAGGATCGAGGGAATGATGAATTCAGCAATTTACAGAGACATCCTTGATGAAAATCTGCTCCAGAGCGCTCTGGACCTCAGACTGGGGCGAAGGTTCATCTTCCAACAGGACAACGACCCTAAGCACACAGCCAAGATAACAAAGGAGTGGCTGCGGGACAACTCTGTGAATGTCCTTGAGTGGCCCAGCCAGAGCCCAGACTTGAACCCGATTGAACATCTCTGGAGAGATTTGAAAATGGCTGTGCGCCGATGCTCCCCATCCAACCTGATGGAGCTTGAGGGGTCCTGCAAAGAAGAATGGGAGAAACTGCCCAAAAATAGGTGTGCCAAGTTTTAGCATCATACTCAAAAAGACTTGAGGCTGTAATTGGTGCCAAAGGTGCTTCAACAAAGTATTGAGCAAAGGCTGTGAATACTTATGTACATGTGATTTGTTTTTGATTTTTTATTTATTTTTTTTTAATAAATTTGCAAAGATTTCAAACAAACTTCTTTCACGTTGTGATTATGGGGTATTGTTTGTAGAATTTTGAGGAAAATAATGAATTTAATCCATTTTGGTATAAGGCTGTAACATAACAAAATGTGGAAAAAGTGAAGCACTGTGAATACTTTCCGGATGCACTGTAACTGCAACGAAACGTATAATGTGGCACGCAAAAGTCAAAATGCAAAAATTTTTATAAAGTTCATTCTATGAGACATTGCATAAATTGGAAGGGGTTTTGGAAAAGGATAAAACAATAAATATATACATAAAAGTAATTTCAAAGGTGCTAGAAATACATATTATTATTATCATTATTATTTTATTTCTGGTTTATTTAGCAGAAACAGTGCACATTAATAAACATTGCTGTAAATGCACCAGAGTTAGCAAAAAGGCTATTTTTCATCTGTAGTCCCTGGACAGATGATACAGAGTCGCCCTAAAAACAGAATATAACAAAATATAAGATTGAAATTACAATGTATTGAGATTAATTTATAAGCATGCAAAACAACAAAAAAAGGAAAAAAAATATATTAATGTTAACAAAATATCATTCAATACACTCTTGTACAACATTGTCAGGTTATGTTTGACACGTGCAACACAGAGTCTCATACAAGACATGCAAAACATTAAAATGAAAAATATTACTGTTAATAGAAATATGGACTAAATACAACTACATTGTGCTGCATGGTTAGACATTGACTGAAACATTTAAAGCAGAAACACAGACATAAAAAAAAAATGCACAGTATATTAATAAATACATATATCCATCCAACACAATAAAAGCAAAACCATAATAAGACATGCATGCAGATACATAAGGGCAGACTGGCAATAGCAAGATAGCGACAGATGACAGCAGACAGCAAAGAAAGTTCGACAAAGAAAAACGTCCTGGTTACTTTTGTAACCTCCATTCCCTGATGGAGGGAATGAGATGTTGTGTCGATGTAGTGACACTAGGGGTCACTCTTAGGAGCCCCAAACACCTCTGCTTTTTTTGAAAAAAGTCCAATGAGAATTGGCGAGTGGAATTTGCATGCCACTCCTCTGGATATACGGGTATAAAAGGAGCTGGCTCGCAACCACTCATTCAGGTTTTGTGCTGAGGAGCCGAGACAAGGTCCCGGACATTTCAGCGGGTAGTTCAGTGTTGTGGCAGGAGGGACACAATGTCTCGTTCCCTCCATCAGGGAACGGAGGTTACGAATGAAACCAAGACATTCCCTATCTGTCACTCACTCGATGTTGTGCCTATGTCGTGACACTAGGGGTCCCTATACAAAATGCCACAACTAGCTGAACTGTGTTATGTGAACTGGCGGTGTGTGACGGGCAGACTTCTGTGTGCCTCGTAGCCAGTGCACCAGGCCGTCAAGTAACCTCCCCCAACGTTCTTATGAGCATCGAACAGCCCATCAGGAACAAGTCGAATGCCCAACTATAGGGACAGGCTAGCCCAGCCAATGCCTCTTTTCCTCTCTTTTCTCCCCAAAAAGAGTGGAATTTGTTAACTGACTGGGAGCCATAAGTGTCTGTGTCGGGGGGTGTCCCTTCCAAGGGGAAGAAACCGTGGAGACCACACCCTGCACAAAAGGGGTGGGGGGGTGGGGGGGGGGTGGTATTTTGAGTGGAATTCGTCACATGGTCTTACAGAGTCTTGTCAGAAGTATGTCATGTGGAGAGGTCCCATGGTAGGTCCTACCCGAAGGGGGAGGAGTTTCTACAGAGCATGGTGACGGGGCAGAGGGGCCTCTGCCCAAGGAAGATGCAGTTTGCCGCCAGGGAAACGATTTTGTGGAAGATATCACATGGGGGTCGCCTTCGGGGAACCAGCACATGTGGAGCACCTACCTCAGTACAGGGGCTCATTAGCGCATGTACTGGGCCGGTCAGCGTGTTTCTCTGCAAACTCAACTGCCAGAGGGCTAAGGAGGAAAGTCATCCAGGGATCACAGTCTGTGAACACAACTGGGAGTCAAGAGCGCACGTCTTCACCTCAAAGGAGGGGAAAGGTTCTATGCGCAAGCGGTACACCCAGCCAGTTGTCCCGGAACTTACCTGCTTATGCCTGCCAATACACGGGATGAGACCGGTTCAACCCGGAGATTGTAGAACCTTGCAAAGGTGTCGGGTGTTGCCCAGCCCGCTTCTCTGCAGATGTCTGCCAAAAAGGCACCACTGGCCAGAGCCCAGGAGGCTGCCACACTCCTGGTGGAATGGGCTCGTAACCCGCAGGGGATGGCACGTCCTGCGCCTGATATGCCATTGCGATGGCGTTAATGACCCAGTGGGATATCCTCTGTTTGGAGACAGCGCTTCCTTTCCGCTGTCCACCAAGGCAAACAAAGAGCTGCTCGGAGCTTCTAAGGCTCTGCGTGCAATCCAAATAAATGCATAAAGCTCGCACCAGACACAGCAATGCCAAGGCTGGGTCTGCCTCCTCCTGGGGCAGCGCTTGCAGGTTCACCACCTGATCCCTAAAAGGGGTCATGGGAACCTTGGGCACATAGCCTGGTTGGGGTCTCAGGATCATGTGAGAGTAATCTGGTCCAAACTCCAGGCACGATTCGCTGACAGAGAACGCCTGCATGTCCCCTACCCTTTTGTTGAAAGTGAGCGCAGTCAGGAAGGCAAAGATGGAGTGGAAAAAGAGAGTACCTTAAGCTCAGCTGACTCCAAGGGCTCAAAGGGAGCTCCCTGTAGACCCCAAAGGACTACAGAGTGGTCCCATGAGGGGATTAAGCGCGGTCTGGAGGGATTCAACCTCCTAGTGCCTCTCAGGAAACTGATGATCATGTCGTGCTTCCCCAAATACTTACCATCTACTGCATCATGATGAGCTGAAATAGTGGCTACATACACCTTCAGGGTGGAGGGGGACAGCCGCCGCTCCAGCCTCTCCTGCAGGAAGGAAAGCACTGATCCGACTGCACATCTCTGGGGATCTTTGCGTCAAGAAGAACACCACTTAGCGAACAGATGCCACTTCAAGGCATACAGGTGCCTCGTAGAGGGATCCCTAGCCTGAGTGATCGTGTCTACCACCGCAGGTGCAGATGTGGAGATTCCAGAGGTCTGGTCGCAGGTGCCAGATGGTGCCCCGTCCCTGAGAAAGAATGTCCTTCCTCCGGGGAATTCACCGCAAGGAGCATGAGATCCGAGAACCACGTCTGGTTGGGCCAGTAGGGTGCTATTAGGATGATCTGCTCCTCGTCCTCCCTGACCTTACACAGGGTCTGTGCAAGTAGGCTCACTGGGGTAAATGCGTTTTTACATAGTCCAGGGGGCCAGCTGTGTGCCAGCGCATCTATACCGAGGGGTGCCTCGGTCAGGGAGTACCAAAGCGGGCAGTGGGAGGATTCCCGGGAAGCAAACAGGTCTACCTCTGCTTGACTGAATTGACTCCAAATCAGCTGGACCACCTGAGGGTGGAGTCTCCACTCTCCCCTGAGGGTAACCTGACATGACAGCACGTCCGCTGCGGTGTTGAGGTCGCCCGGGATGTGAGTGGCTCGTAGTGACTTGAGGCACTGCTGACTCCAGAGGAGGAGATGGCGGGTGAGTTGTGACATGCAATTGGAGCATAGACCACCTTGGCAGTTGATGTACGCTACCGTCGCTGTGTTGTCCAACATGTGCTTGCCCTGGATCAACGGCCAAAACCTCCGCAGGGCGAGCAGTACTGCCAACAACTCTAGGCAGTTGATGTGCCAATGCAGCCGTGGGCCAGTCCAGGAGCCGGCGGTTGTGTGCCCAATGCATACGGTGCCCCATCCCGTCTTGGAGGCATCTGTTGTAACCATGACATGTCTGGAGATCTGCTCTATGGGAACCCCTGCCCATAGAAATGCAAGGTCGGTCCAAGGGCCGAAGAGACGGCGACAGATCGGTGTGATGGTCACGCGATGTGTCCCCCGGCGCCATGCCCATCTCGGGACTCGAGTCTGAAGCCAGTGCTGAAGTCTCATTTCATCAACCTGAGCGGTGTGGCCGCCACTGATGATGCTATATGCCCCATGAGCCTCTGAAAAAGTTTCAGTGGAACCGATGTTCTCCGTCTGAACGCCTTCAGACAGTTCAGCACCAACTGTGCACGCTCGTTCATGAGGCACGCTTTCATCAAGACTGAGTCCAACTCCAAACCGAGAAAAGATATGCTCTGAACTGGGGAGAGCTTGCTCTTTTCCCAGTTGACCCGAAGCCCCAGTCGGCTGAGGTGCCGGAGCACAAGGTCCCTGTGTGCGCACAGCTACTCTCGAGAGTGAGCTAGGATTAGCCAGTCATCGAGATAGTTGAGGATGTGGACGCCCACTTCCCTTAGTGGGGCAAGGGCTACCTTTGCAACCTTCATGAAGACGCAAGGGGACAAGGACAGGCCGAAGGCAAGCGAGCGTGCTGGGGAATGGGAGGTCCGTGGGGGGATACCCGGTGGAGGTGGTCCAATTGAGGTCCCCAAATCATCCCCAATGCTAACCGGCAAGGCCTCATACCTGTAGGTAGAAGGACCGAGGCGGGGAGCCGCTGGGGTGGCTTGCTTTCTTATGAATGCAAGCTGTGACCGCAATGTTGCCACGGTCATGTCCTCGCAATGAGGACAAGACCCATCCACGAACGATGTCTCCACGTATGCAGCGCCCAGACACTTAAGACAGCAATCGTGGCCATCAGAAGCGGAGAGATAACGACCGCAACCAGGAATAACACACAAACGGAAAGGCATCTTTAAAAAGACGTTCCTTGTGTGCCGTTCTTTTAGAAAGAAAATATGCTCTTTTTAGAATATACTCTTTTAGTTGTTCTGCCGAAGCACCCAGTGGCGTTCTCTGCACTGCACGGGTGCACAGGGGGAGAAGCCGCTGAAATGCACTGTAGAATCCAGTAGATGAGGTGATTGAACTTCTCGGATGCATTCAGCTTCAATGAATAGAACTGCACGGCTCCGAAGAGAAAATCTGAGAAAAAAGAAATTCTTTTTTTTAAAAAGTAGAGGTGTTTGGGGCTCCCAAGAGTGACCCCTAGTGTCACTACATTGACACAATGTCGAGTGAGTGACAGATAGGGAACTGAGGACAATAAGATGCAATTGAGTTTTAGTGCCGACAGAGCTGAGTACTAATTAACCATTTCTTTAAATGAACTCTAAATAAATCGTATGTGTTCAGTTCTCTAATAATTGCTGGGATGGAGTTCCATTCACATGCAGCTTTAACAGAGAATGCAGACTGACGGAAAGTAATTTTCCTAAGTCCCCTCTTGCTGCACCTCTTGTGGACCAATATGTAGTTGTTCTTATGTTGACAAACTGTCTGTGCGTAGGAGAAGTCAAGCCATATATTATCTTGTACATAAGACAAACATCTACATATTTATATTTTTTAAATATTGGACAATGAACAAAATGTACCGATGTCTTGTCAAGGATTATAAGTGTTCATTTATACAAAGACTCTAATGGTTTTAGAGTAGTTGGACAAGCCTGTGACCAGGTCATTAAACAGTAAGTAATATGGGAAATGACCACAGAATGCATGTACATCAAATAAATTAGAAGGTCAGCCCTTTGATGAAATGATGAAGGCCTGGTAAAAAGTTTCTAAGTCAGTTTTAATGTGATGTTTACATAACATAAAAAAAAAAAAATGAAGCGACATGAAGATTTTCAGTTTATAGAAAATGCTCTGCGGAAGCTAAAACTTATAAGGCTGACCAATTTTAGACATATATATTGGGATTCCTGCCACAACGTTTCGATTTCTGCCACAACACCTTTTTACCTAAAACAATAATACAGTTGAATTACCATTGTCACACATATTGAACTCATGTGAGACCCTTCTTTTGAAGTTTTGAAGAGACTCTTAGTTTGAAGTTTTGTATGTTCCTCTGTGATGTTTGTCTTCCTGTCCATTTCCCTAATTGTATCCCAGGTGTTCCTCATCTTCTTGTTAGCCTAGGTATATATATATATATATATATATATATATATATATATATATATATATATACACACACACCCTCTTGTTCTTTGTTCCTGGGTCGGCTCTTGTTTGTATGTGGTGCGTTATTAGCCAGCATATTGCTGTAGAGTTTGTGTTACTTTCTTTACCGTATTGTGTTTACAATTAAAGTTCTGCATTTGGATCCTCACTCTCTCGTCACTTCCCTTCACACACCCTGACAGAAGAACTGACCCACCATTATGGATCAAGCAGAACAGATCAAGCAACTTTACCAAGGGTCCACTCCTGCAGCGGAGTACAGCTTGATTTTTTTGGAAATTGGCCGCTCAATTGATTTGGCATGAGAGATCCCTCAGGACCATGTTCTGGATTGGATTTAATGACCCTGTGAGGGAGCTAGTCTCTTTAGACTGTGATCGTCTGCCTCTTAAGGATTTTATCGCTAACATCATAAGGGCTGACCTTCTGCTCTCTACTCCAGTGGGCAAGGAGATTTCTTCGAGAGAGGACCCTCTGTTCCTAGCTCCAGTGGTCTAGGAGACCCCCTCGACAAAGGCCCTTCCGTTTCCCGCTCCAGTGGTCCCTTCCTCTGTGGTCCCAACCATGATGGTCCCAGCCTCAGTGGTCCTGGGGGTCCCAGCCTCGGTGGTCCCGGTGGTCCCTACCTCGCCGTCCTCATCCTTTGGTGCTCCGCCCTCCGAGTCTTCCATGGCTCCGCCTCCTGAGAATCCTGTAGCTCCGCCGGTCTGCCTATTGCGGCTCCACCTCCTGAGAATCCAGCGGCTCCACTCGCTCCTCCTACAGTAGCTCTGCCTGCTCCTCTTCCAGCGGCTCCATCACCTCCTCCTTGTGGCTCCATCCAATTCTGCCTCTTGAGCCTCCTGCGGCACCGCCCCCTGAACTTCCAGTTGTTCTGCCTCTTGAGCCTCCTGCGGCACTGCCCCCTGAACTTCCAGCTGTTCTGCCTCTTGAGCCTCCTGCAGCACCGCCCCCTGAAATTCCAGCTGTTCTGCCTCTTGAGCCACCTGCGACACCACCCCCTGAGCCCTTGCCTCATGCAGCTCCTGAGCCTCCATCCCTGGCAGCTCTGCCCTCAGAGTCTCTATCTTCAGTGGCTCCACCCCCTGAGCCTTCTGAGCCCTTGCAGGGACTCAAATATTGAACTCACGTGAGACCCTTCTTTTGAAGTTTTGAAGAGACTCTTAGTTTGAAGTTTTGTATCCTCTGATGTCTGTCTTCCTGTCCATTGCCCTAATTGTATTGTGTGTGTGTGTGTGTGTGTGTGTGTGTGTGTGGTCGGTTCTTGTTTGTATGTGATGCTTTATTAGCCAGCATACTGCTGTAGAGTTTGTTACTTTTTCTGATATTTACCTTCATTGTATCCAGTAATGTAGTCTAGAGCATACACCGTATGCCCACCTATCTTTCTTAGGATTTTGCATATGCCCACCTAAAATAAGTGATGGTACATATGGCCGGCAGAACAACAAGTAGACTTTTGACCCAGAAATGTTTCAATATACTAACATGATGCCACAGCACCGTTGAGGTGTTTTTGTGTGTGTGTGTGTGTGTGTGTGTGTGTGTGTGTACATTGATTCTCTCTAAATGCGCATGCAGCAGCGGTAGGTGGGAGAGCAACTGATGGCACAGGCAAGCCAGACAGTCCGATTAAGCTGATCTACCAATCAGAACATTCATTTCAGACTCGACTGGATATTTGCTAACCAATCATATTTTCCATTTCAGTAAGGGCCAGGACATTTATAGCGTCTGATGCACAAGCGTCCCTGGAGTAACCATAATTTGCACTGTAAATTGATTTCTCTGCTAAACGTGTATGTGTGTGTGTGTGTGTGTGTGTGTATATGTATGTGTGTATAAATATATTATATATTAGGGGTGTAACGATCCATCGATCTGGATCGATGCATCGATCCAATAACCAACGATCCAATGTTATCAATACAACGCGTAAATATCAATATAGACTTTCTTTTTTTTTTTTTTTTAAGATGCACCTTTATTTTAATAATGTCAGCCACATCCATACACATTTCTGTCTGGCAATGAAGCAACCTTATTACATTAATTTAACTTAATGAGTGCTAAATAGGGGAGAGCAATGTATTGGGGTTCAATGTATGTTTCTTTTCACATTAATTTCACACATGTCTATTACACACATGTGGTCTTGTTCCACGAATACAGCGTATTCTTCTTTCGCAATCTACCTCGCAAAAAAGAAAGTGAAATGTAGCCCCATTGGTGGGGCACGTTATAACAGGTGAGAGGCACTTTGTAACAAGACCATATAACAGTTTAAAATCCTCCTCTAACACATGTATCTGACCTAATTAAAAAGCCTAGAAGATAAACTACATTTTCATGTCAATAAAAGCCATTTATGAACTTTGTCATATATAATATAGCAATAATTTTGATACTTGACAATAAATACACAACAAAGCCACAGCATTGACCGAACTAATGCATGGATTGATGACAAAACACACACACACACACACACACATTAAGGGGAATTGTGTAATTTACATATCTGACTGCATGGAATTGCATATAGTTTTTTGTAATTGGGGCACATTGTAACGCAGTGTTACAACGTGCCCCGTCGGATTTAAGCCTGGTCACTTCTGCTGGCTTAATCGGAGAATTAAAAGACTATGTAAGATGCTAGCTAAAAGATTGGAAATTAAATGATACCAAGTTTGCCACATTTTAAATAAACAGTAAAAACAGAGATGAAAATGTACTTTCATGTGAATTGTTACTTTTGCTACTTTAAAATGAACTTTTGGCGATATCTTCCAAAGTTTTTTGAATTTCTCTGAATTGCTTTTATCTACACAGTGTTGATATGGCAACAAGTAAACAAATGAAGTTTCGTCTTACCAGCGTGTGTGGAAACGTTTAAACCACGTGTGTTACAACTAGCCCCACATTAGTTTGTGCCACGCTCTCCCCTATGCTTTTCATGTGGGACAGGGATGTGCACAGGGTCTGTGAAGCCAAATTGCACTCTGCTATCCGTGTGCATGCGTCAACCGGGCTTCCCGCGAAACGCGAGCTCCATTGACAGGATCCGTGCGAGCGCATCAACCAGGCACTCCAAAATGTGAGCTCTTGTGACAAATGCAGAGCGGATCACTTGTGTGATTAATTCGGGCTTCCATCGATATAGTTGCGCATGCGACCCCTTTGAATTTTACATGAGAATTTGCTACTTTAAAGTACCATGGAGCAGTTAAACCATCATGTGAATAGTCCTGACAACACCGACATTCTGAACAGCACTAACGAGGGAAAGAGAAATACCTGCTCAGCTCCAGCATCAGTTATAAGACTTTACACATCAACACCCTTACTAACTTTTATCCCAGTTAACTGTAACAGAATTTTTCATTACAACTGTGGAAGTTATAGCCATGAAAATCATGGATAGCACGGATAGTAGGAAACAAGTCAGGGTATGTAAGTATTTTAAATTGGATTAAACTGAAAAATAAGCTGTAATCAAATGATCGATGATCACTTGAGTGTGACTTTATTTTTTATATTATTATCTGTATAATTTCTTTCAACATCTGAAGTACCTTATTTTCTTGTGGATGTCCCAATGTGGATACTAAATTTGCACTTTTCTGATAGCTCAGTAAAATACTCAAATTATATTATGGTTGCATTTGAGGGCCAAAAAATTTAATTGATTGTGTAAAATAGGCACATAATATCGGAATATCGATCGAAATTGTATCGTGGCAGACTTTGAAATATCGGCAAATATCGGATCGCAGGGCAAGAGAATCGATATAATATCGTATCGTGATGAAACGTCTGATTTACACCCCTATATATATATATATATATATATATATATATATATATATATATATATATATATATATATATATATATATATACACACACACACACACACTGGCAGCCAAAAGTTTTTTGAATAATGTACAGATTTTGCTGTTTCGGAAGGGAATTGGTACTTTAATTCACCACAGTGGCATTCAACTGATCGCAAAGTATAGTCAGGGCATTATTGATGTAACAAACAGCACCATCACTATTTTAATATCTATCTATCTATATATATATATATATATATATATATATATATATATATATATATATATATATATATATATATATATTTTTTTTTTTTTTTTTTTTTTTCTCCCCTTTTCTCCCCAATTTGGCATGCCCAATGTGATCTAAGTCCTCGTGGTGGCATATTGACTCGCCTCAATCTGGGTGGCGGAGGATGAATCTCAGCGTCTTTACTTGCTGAGATACCCAGGCCCCCTGAAAAAAAATTATTTTTTTATCAAATCTAGACAGGCCCCATTTGCAGCAGCCATCACTCCAACACCTTATCCTTGAGTAATCATGCTAAATTGCTAATTTGGTACTAGAAAATCGCTTGCCATTATATCAAACACAGTTGAAAGCTATTTGGTGCGTTAAGTGAAGCTTAATATTGTCTTTGTGTTTGTTTTTGAGTTTCCACAGTATGTAATAGACTGGCACGTCTTAAGGTCAATACTAGGTCAAAAATCACAAAAAAGAAACAGCTTTCTCTAGAAACTTGTCAGTCAATCATTGTTTTGAGGAATGAAGGCTATACAATGCTTGAAATTGCCAAAAAACTGAAGATTTCATACAAAGGTGTACACTACAGTCTTCAAAGGCAAAGAACAACTGGCTCTAACAAGGACAGAAAGAGATGTGGAAGGCCAGATGTACAACTAAACAAGAGGATAAGTACATCAGAGTCTCTAGTTTGAGAAATAGATGCCTCACATGTCCTCAGTTGACAGCTTCATTGAATTCTACCCACTCAACACCATTTTCATGTACAACAGTAAAGAGAAGACTCAGGGGTGCAGGCCTTATGGGAAGAATTGCTAAGAAAAAGCCACTTTTGAAACAGAAAAACAAAAAGAAAAGGCTAGAGTGGGCAAAGAAACACAGACATTAGACAACAGATAATTGGAAAAGAGTGTTATGGATCTTAACCCCACTGAGCTTCTGTGGGATCAGCTAGACTGTAAGGTGCGTGAGAAGTGCCCGACAAGACAGCCACATCTATGGCAAGTGCTACAGGAAGCATGGGGTGAAATGTCACCTGAGTATCTGGACAAACTGACAGCTAGGATGCCAAGGATCTGCAAAGCTGTCATTGCTACACATGGAGGATTTTTTTGATGAGAACTCTTTGAAGTAGTTTAAGACGTTCTGAACATTATTATTATTATTATTATTATTATTTTTATTTTTTATTGTAATAGTCATTTTTCACTGTGATCAGTTGAATGCTACTTTGGTGAATAAAAGTAACAATTTCTTTCCATAAGAGCAAAATCTCTACATTATTCCAAACTTTTGGCCACATTCAGTGGCGCATTAACACACTGGCTTATACGGGCTGAAGCCCAGGGAACTACAACTCCCACGGGGCCCAGCGGGAGAAGAGGGTTTAAACGCTTTCAGAAGGAGATGCGGTTGTTGACATGGTGACAGTGCATAACCGTTAAAGGTGGCCGTGTTGTGCTTGTTCACTGCACAGCAGTTGGCTCAAAAATCTGAGGGTCAGTTCATCAGTTCGAATGGGCATGATTCTGGAAATCATTGTTAAAAACAAACCAAGCCATTAAATAAAATGACTAAACACCTCTGTGACATCGATGTGAATGCTTTTCACTGTGAATCTATTTAGTTAAAATTTTATTCATGAGCTACTGATTCAGAAAACCCAGGAAATCATGACTTTAAGATGTGTAGGGAATAAAATATTCTTAATATGTACAGTACACTTTCCATGAAATAGATGAGCATTGTGTCAGATAATATTGTTTTGGCCTCAAGGATTTTGTAATATAGGGCTACTATCTTTTTAACTTTAGACATGTGAATCACCCTATCGGTTGAGTGACGAATACTGGGTTTCAAGTGCAAAAGCACCCTAAAGAATTTAAAGGAATGTCTTGGAGAAAAAAATAAAATAATAATAATAATAATAATAATAATTATATTATATATATATATATATATATATATATATATATATATATATATATATATATATATATATACATACAGTATATATTTGTGTGTTACTGAGTGTGTTAGCTTATTTTCCCTCAGAGATCGAATATGAATAAAAATGGCAATTCATCAGCAACAGATGAAATCCACAGTAGAGTCAGTTATGTCAAGAGAAGAATGTTGCTTTCAGATGCACAGGGAAATTAAGACAGGTACTCAAGACAACCCACACAAGCTTGCCAGAGGGTGTAAAGCATCCTCCAAATCTACACAGTAATGAAATAACTTTCCAAACAGAGAAGAGGAGCTTGGGTAGATGTTTTAGTTACCCTATAGTGCTGGTTTAAGGGCAGTTACACAGTTTACCTTGCCATCATTAAAGTTAGAATTTAATTGAGGACGTCTGGTCGAAGATTAGAGCTTAGATTAGGACTTCTGCCTGAGCCATTGTAATGTACATTTTGACAATGTCTGCACAGGCACTTTCTCCATTTAAAATATTTAAAATGAGAGACGCTCCTTTTCAAGGTTGGGTTGGCAGTGCCCAATGATGCCTTGATTGAGCTGTTCCTTTAACAAGCAAATGGGCAGTTGTAGATTTGTTCTGACGGCTTAACCGACAGCTGTATACAAGAGAGGAAGGTTTCACAAATGAAGGTTTTTTATTTATTTTATTTTTTTTTATTATTATTATTATTCTTTGGCTCTTTAATAAGATTTGAATAGTTTTGATAATTACTAGCCTAGCCTTTTGAAGCCATTATTATACCTTCAGAATAATGCCATCCTGTATACATTGGACCCAGTTTAAATCATCGTTTTTGTGGTTGTTTTAGGGTTTCCAGTGTTGCATTGTCATGCCAAGTTGTAAGTTGTAAAACTGACATAACACAAAAAGGTTAGTAAACAATTTTATTGCATGTTAACATGCATATTGTTTACGTCTTGTAGCTATACTTTTGACACATTTAAATGTATTTTAATATTTACTGATTGGCCCCATTCACTTCCATTGAAAGTGCCTCACAGTAACCCAAATTTGTGCTTTTTCAAAAGAAAATAAGGGATAAGTCTAAATTAATTTTTGTGTCTTCATCTTCAAAATATTCCTTTAAGTGTGGCTTTTAAGTCCAAATACTTTTTGAAGTCATTGTGGATAACTACGGTGGCCGTGAAGTGCAAAACAAAACAACAAATCTAAAAATACAACGGCAAAGACAAAATAACAATTCAGAAACACAACAACAAATCCTAAAGCACAATGGCAAATCTGAAAACATAACAGCAATTCAGAAAACACAACAGCAATTAGCAATTAGTCACAAAAGTCCTTTCCTCAGGACTGCTTCTCTGCCCACTTGTGCGAATATTTCAAAATTAATTCCAAATGCTCAGTTACTGAAAATTGTGAGTGGTCTGTCACACAGTAAGACACTAATGGGACACTTTATAGCACAGAGAGCAAAAACAGAGAGCAGGAAAAGATAGTTTTAGGGAAGATGTTCATCTTCGGTGTGTAAGGGACTGTCTAAAAAGTCCACAAACTGCATTAAAACGCTTGAGACTTCCAAGCATCCATTCAATTGACTTGCATATTCTAACATAACAAACACTGTTATTAAAAAAAAAAAACATTTTCACATTCTAAAGGTTGCAGTAGACTGCCGGTATGATGGCTCACTTTCTACATTTAAAGCCAGCATGTCCAATTATAAGTACAGTGTTCAATTATTTTAGAAAAAAAAAAAAAAAAGAAATTGCTGAAATTTTACCAAGATATAATTTTCATATTGTAAAGGTTGTATAAGGCTGCTGTTAGATATGCTGACTTACTCTAGGTGAGATTTTCCCAGGATCTGGAATTATACTTATAGAGTTGCACAACGTGAAGATAGCTCGCAACCCGGGCACGCAGCGACACAGAGTGTTGACGCGAGTGCATCCCGCCAAGGTGACATAAGCGCAATGCACTCATGCCAGTACAAGACAAGACATGGAGCATGAGTGTCTGGATCCCGACACCAAAACCGAAACCAAACCAGACAGGGAAGTCAGGATCTAGACACCATGCTTCAGACATGAAACACGAGACAGACCGAAGAGAGAAGACAAAACACAAGACAGACACAGAATAATGATGTCACGATCCTGTCACACAAAACCCAGACTGACAGAGTTACAGGACCGTGACAATAATATTCAATTATATAAAAAAACAAAAACAAAAAAATAAAACAATATAAGTTAGTCATTCACACCACTGGTAGCCTGCTGCAACCTTTGTAATATAAAAATTACATCTTGATGAATTTTAGTGGTGTTTTTGTAAAATTGTTTAATACTGTATCCATACAATTGGATATATTTGGAAAATCTATCCATTGGCAGCAACCGGAACCTTTATCATTTTTATTTTTATTAATGTTTTTAAGTTAGAACATGCAAGTTGAATGAATGCTTGGATGCCACCAAATTTTTAGCACAGTTTGTGGACTTTAAGATGGTCCTTTACACACTAGATAAACCATGAGACCATAGATGAATATCGTACCTAAAACTAACTTTTCCTGCTCGCTGTTTTTACTCTCTGTCTTATTAAGTATCCTGTTACTGTTTTCCTGAGAGAGAAAACACTCCAAATGATTTAGTTTTTCAGTCAGTGACCTTTTGGCATGGATTTTGATATAATCAGTGAACCAATCTTGAAGAAATGACTAGGTCACCTTCACACAGCCAATCAGGTGAGAAGCTATGATACCTACCCTTCCATTTCGACTGAATTGCTGTTGTGTTTTCTGTCTTGCCGTTGTGTTTTCTGAATTGGTGTTGTGTTTTGTGATTTGCTGTTGTGTTTTCTAACTTGTTGTTTTGTTTCAGGATTTGCTATTGTGTTTTCTGATTTGCTCTTTTGTCATCGTATTTGCCGTTGTGTTTTATTATTTGTTGTTGTGTTTCTGAATTGTAATTTTGTCTTTGGATTTGCTGTTGTGTTTTTAGATTTGTTGTTTTGTTTTGCACTTCACAGCCACAGTAGATAACAGATCATATTGCCATCTTGTAACCATGTGTGAATGATCATTAGCAGAACTTTAACTGTAGGTTTGTTTGTGAGTATGTTTGCCTTATCATCCAGTTTCAGCTGCCTGTTTGGGTATTCGTCACTATAATTTAACTTTTGAAACATGAAGTGATAAATGGATCCATAACATCAAAATGTCAAAGTTATGTTAGCTGCTTTCTTGTTTTTCTTTATTCTCTTAGTACAACTCCACCACAGGACATATTCAAACTGTTTCTCTGTGTTACGCTTTTATTTTTATTTTGTTTATTCCTCTCTGTAGTTTTGCTTTTTGCCATTGGTCTTATATGGGATGGGTTTCCCTCTGTCCTCCCTCTCCAGCTGGGCTCTGATCAGAGCTCTCGAAATCTGTTGCCCCAGGCTACATTGACTGGATGGAGATACATTTTGACATGCAAATACTCCTAAAATGGTCTTGGTGAAATGCAACCCTGGAGAAACACCAGCTGGGCTCCCCAAGCAGATATGGTTTAGATATACAGTACATTAATTCAACAGTGTGCTGTTTACACTGAATTATAATGCCATTACTATTGAAAAATGCTTTCTCCAATCCCAGCTTAAGCAGAGACTAATATAACTAACCCATTCGCAGGTGGATTCCCTCGAAAAGTGTAAACAGTATGAATCTGTGATACTATCAAAATTTGCTGTTTATTTGTGCATCCTGATCAGCCTGACATAGTAACTTTGGCTCAACCAATCACTTGAGTTTGGAGCGGGAATATCTGCTTGTTCAACCAATAGCAGATGGGGGGGGGGGGGGGGGGGTTTCGGGAAACCTGTTTGAAAATTATTTTTGCCATTACATTTGTTGAAACTAGTAGCACAGAAACTACACACTTTTAAAAAACAATCTTTGCGGGGGCCTGGGTAGCTCAGCGAGTATTGACGCTGACTACCACCCCTGGAGTCGTGAGTTTGAATCCAGGGTGTGCTGAGTGACTCCAGCCAGGTCTCCTAAGCAACCAAATTAGCCCGGTTGCTAGGGAGGGTAGAGTCACATAGGGTAACCTCCTCGTGGTCGCGATTAAGTGGTTCTCGCTCTCAATGGGGTGTGTGATAAGTTGTGCGTGGATCGCGGTGAGTAGCATGAGCCTCCACAAGCTGTGAGTCTCTGCGGTGTCATGCACAGCGAGCCACATGATAAGATGTGAGGATTGACTGTCTCAGAAGCGGAGGCAACTGAGACTTGTCCTCCACCACCCGGATTGAGGTGAGTAACCGTACCACCATGAGGACCTAGTTAGTAGTGGGAATTGGGCATTCCAAAATTGGGGAGAAAAGGGGATAACTAAAAAAAAGAATGAAAAAAAAGAAAAAAAATTGCAATGTATGAAACCATTTTGGGTTACTTCATGTTTAAATTTTAGCTTTACTGAACACTCATCCAGGCCAAACATTATAGCTTCACAGTAAGCAATTCCAAATGCAACTGTTCTCACATCAGTTCTAAAAGGGCGATTTCAAAAAACCACTCAATAATCCTGAAGATTTGAATTTATACAGCTGAGAATGACCTGATATCATGCATATTTTATGTGTTCAGCAGAACATCGCCCTGTTATCTTATTGTAAATATTCAAACCATCAACCAATGCAATTGAAGATGATCTTAATCATTGGTAGAAATCTGTGAAGGGCATGAAGAACCCACTGAGAATTTATTAGCAGTTTGATTTGTCTTGGTGCAAGATGTTTTACCATTTAATTAGGTGGGATTGACGAGGAGGAGGGTGTGGCCGGGCAGTGAGGGTGCGCACCTGGCGCTGAGTTGACCAGTCAGCGGGAGAGGGATAAATGGGAGCCAGAGACGCCAGTTCAAGAAAGAGAGAGAGAGAGAAAGAGAGAGAGAGAGAGAGAGAGACGCACGCGGAGTTGAGTGTGTGCGTCAGTGTTTTCTGTTGTGTTTCAGCTGGAAGTGTCTGTGTTGTAATTAAAGTTCGTTGAGTGTTCATCTGGTTCCCACCTCCTCCTTTCCATTAAGAAGAGACCTTTTGGGGGCCTGGGTAGCTCAGCGAGTAAAGACACTGACTACCACCCCAGGAGTCACGAATTCGAATCCAAGGTGTGATGAGTGACTCCAGCCAGGTCTCCAAAGCAACCAAATTGGCCTGGTTGCTAGGGAGGGTAGAGTCACATGGGGTAACCTCCTTGTGTTCGCTATAATGAGGTTCGCTCTCGGTGGAGCACGTGGTGAGTTGTGCGTGGGGCGCGTGGTGAGTTGTGCATGGATGCCACAGAGAATGGTAACGCGCTCAACAAGCCATGTGATAAGATGCGTGCATTGATGGTCTCAGATGCGGAGGCAACTGAGATTCGTCCTCTACCACCCGGATTGAGTCACTATGCCACCACGAGGACTTAGAGTGCATTGGGAATTGGGCTTTCCAAATTGAGGACAAAAAAAAAAAAAAAAAAGAAGAGACCTTTTACAGTGGGAATGAAAGAAAAAGTATGAGTACACACCATTTGTGTAGACTGGTTGTTTGGTTGTACACTGTGCATACATATGTGAAATAGAGGAGCATTCCTAAAATTAAAGCACGAGTTTACAGCATCTTTCAAGTCTTTGGTGTGCTACCTGACAACATTTTTACTCTGGAACATTTGAACTCTGTGGCCCCCTGGGAGTTGGGGGCCCCCCTGCAGCCAGGGGCTCCGGGGCTTCAGCCCAGGCAAGCCTGTGCATTAATGCAGCCCTGCTGCCCTGAAACTAGTAACATATACTTGACATGATGGGTGCATTCCATTCAGAAGTGATAATCCCTATTCCCCTTTACCTTCCACTATTGGAGGGCTTAATGGTTTAATAAAACAGTCATTCTAAACTCATTTTTTAAGTAATTCTTTGATTGAAAAATCCTATAATGTGACCATCATTAATGTATTCCCTTGGAAATGTCCTGTGAAGCATCATTTATGCTGTTTGGAACGCAGTATATGTCTTCTCGTCGTAACACCTGATGAAACAACCCATAGTGTCCAATGATGATAAAACACATAAAAATCCGGTATGACCGTTCAGACTGAGATGCATTAACAAAAATCAGATTTATCGGATTCCAAACCACCTACGAATGTGGTTTGGATCAGGCTTGTAAAAAAAGATTTTTTGTGTTTTTGTCCTGTTCAGACTACAAAAACCTAAACAGACTGGAGTCAGATTGGCCAAAAAATTCTATTTTTTTTCTTCCTGTGTGAACATATCCTAGATTTTCCCAAATACTTGAGTCCACCATCTGCACGGATATTTTTTTCTGTCTGCACAGAAGCAACATATGATGTGCATGACTGCACACATGTGCAGGGAACAGTGTTTCCGGGACTGTATGCACCAGCCAAGCAACTGCTACTGACATGAATGGGAAGGCTAATAGAAAGCTCTTTCCAGGTATATTACAACTACTTGATTAAATCCAGGCACGATTTGGGGTTTCAAATATGAGACGATTTGCATAAAAATGTTCAGAGGTATTGAAAGTTGAAGAATAAGCCTCTCACACCACTGATTAATAAAGTTTGGAAGATTCATGAAAATGTTTGGGCATCTAAGTCAAGAAGGACCAAAGGGACAAGACTCTTTCTAGAGTTCTTTTTTTCTTTCTTCTTTTAAGAAACCGTGGCCATTAACATTCTGCACAGATTGCCAAACACTCCCACATAAAAACAGTGGCTCTATGTAAATTACAATAGTCTGATGAGTGAACGATGAATCCACGTGCTCTTACCAAAAGCCACAGAAACCATTCACTTTTTAGAAGTGAGTCGACTAAACCTTTTATTTACTCAATGATCGTACAAGTTGGCTTGTACAAAAGTGTATGACTTTTACTCCCATACAGAACAAATAAATGAACCAACAAACAATGTTATTATGATTTTTCATAAGTTTAACCCCTAACCCAAACTTAAACCTAACCATAAGGTCTAACTATGCCCTTACCCAACACCTAACCTTAACCATGATCTTAATAGGAAAATCACTGTTGTGAACCATGGAAGAAAGAAAAGAAGCATAAAGCAGGTTATAGATCTACATCAGTCATTTGAATTGCAGAAATAAATATGGAATGAGTAACAAAACCATGCCAATCATGAAAGAAAAACAAATGTATGTGTGTGAACAGGGCTGACTTGTTGCTGTAAAGGCAAATAGTGAAATGTCACCCATTGT
Organism: Myxocyprinus asiaticus; assembly: GCF_019703515.2. Taxonomy (NCBI): domain Eukaryota; kingdom Metazoa; phylum Chordata; class Actinopteri; order Cypriniformes; family Catostomidae; genus Myxocyprinus; species Myxocyprinus asiaticus. The sequence goes on from NC_059351.1 coordinate 46,173,337, forward strand.
AACTGCAGACTAGAACCAATATATGCCTACTAACAATGAGGATACAGTCCATGAATGATGCGCGAAGTTACTGCCTATGTAGAGCATTTCAAAATTGGTCTCTTGTGAGACTTAATTTCAGTTAGGATGCTACCATAGAAGACAGCTGGTGACTTAGGCAGGAGACAGCAAGGCAGCTCACTAAGTTTTAGAGCAGACCAGTGGTGTAGTCAGGGCCATACGCACATATACGCCGTATGCTTACTTTTTTCCTAGGGCTGTTTGCATTTAACAACTTCTAAGGATCAATATTTGCGTATACCCTTGGTATACCCACTTGTTTTGCTGCTTCAAAAGTCCATAATCTACTGTTGTTAGTTTCCCTTTAACTGTATTTAACTGCTGTTTTGTGAAACTGGAGATTCTTTGTTGTAATTGGTGCACTATCACTTGAATTCTGCCATTCCCTGCCCCTGACAACCGTTGTCACCACCATCATTGACTTAGGGAATTTATGACAGTGAGTGGAGAGAGAGACACCCTCACGCTGAAGCAGTATCAGGTAAAATTAATTAACAAAATATGCCAAACGCCTGTAAAATAAGGAATCGTCACGTAATTAATGGAAAAAACTGCGTTCCGTATGAAATCCACGATGCCGTTTGTCATGTATTTTAGTGTCACACAACCGAACTGCTGAGAATGTTTCCCTAATTTAAATATATTGACCTGAAACACACACACCTTTCGCGTGAGATATTGGATGTTGCTTTACACGGACGCAACACTTGACAGAAACAGCTGGGGGAAAGATCAGCACAGGTTTTGCCAGATTTAGCTAACTTCTAGACACAGGCTCACACATGTAGGCCCACCCTACACTCACATAACATCAAACAGCATGTGATCTATGGCAAGCCGTTTTGACATTTATTCCTTAAAATTTACTAGTATCTATTTTTATGTTACTAGTACTTATTTTTTAGTGACTAGTAACTATTCCATTAGATACTAGTACTTATTCATTAGGTACTAGTACTTATTCTAATAGTGACTAGTATCTTAGTATATATGTTACTATCCTAGAAAATTTAAGCACTAGTAATTAATTTTTAATGACTATTAACTATTTAGTCCACAGATATCCATTTCCAGAGCACATTTGCATACTATGCAAATATTATGTTGAATATAAATGCAACACCACTCTCTTTCTTAAATGGGTAGTATCACTTTAACACCCAGTGACACCTAGTGGCAGAAAACTGAAACATCAGTGCTGCTGAATGAACAATTAATGGCATAGACATTACAGAACTGCTGAGCAGCATGATGAAATAAATAAATTAAATGGAAAAGGGTGTCATGTTTTTTCTATTTATCCCACAAATTCGGCAGTAATACAATACATGGCTAATTAAATTATAAGAGGCTATTGTAGTCAGTTACTTTACATTTCTATTGTAAATTGTCTTATTTTTTAATCCATGATGACACTTTTCCTTAAAGATTATGTGCAATAAATTACAGCAACAAACTAATTACAACAAACTACTATGACTGTATATAGTCATGGAACCAACATTCTGAGGAGAATGCTTCTTTCTGTGTTCATATTCTAGTTTTTTTTTTTTCATTCATAAATCAATAATTATTTGCACTCCGTCTAACCTCGGATCATTCCTAGGAGGAAAAAAAATCTGCCTATATGCGTAAGCACGTCTTTGACATATATGCAGTCAGTCAGTGCTTGTTGTTGAGCTCAGTCCATAATGAAGTAGGCCTATACAATGGCAAGTAAGTTAAAAAAATTCTTGGTTCTATTCTATTCTAAATTCAGTTTTGTATTGGTAGATAAACTGTATACTTAACGTAAATGAACAGTAATCTTGACTATTTTCTCTCTCTCTCTCTCTCTCTCTCGCTCTCTCTCTCTCTCGTTCTCTCTCTGTCTCTCTCTCTCTGCTCCCTCCACCCTCGGCAGGGGAGACAAATTTACCTCAGAATCAGGTACAAGCTGACACAGGTGCAGCTGTCTAGAAAAAATCTGCATTTGTGCAGATTATGTCAAATTAGGTAAATGCAAGTAGTAATAAGTGATAATTAAAAAAAAAAAATTATGGAATTATAAGAAAAAAAAAAAATCATCCAAATGATTCAATTGTAGTTTGGGGCCATTCACACAGGACGCGTTCTAGCTTTTCCTCCGCATTGTTTTTTAAGTGCTGGTAAGATCTGTGTTAGAGGACTGCACTCTGCAGGGGCATGAATTTAAACCTGTATCATAATTAATAGCCATGATAGGTTTTCTACACTATATGGATGCATACTTTTAGGCTACAGATGTTTTTGCCGCTGCTGTCCTCTCATGGAACTCTCAATAAAGTTTGTAGTAATTATGATACTGATTATTAGCTCATATATCATTTAGTGATACATGGGGGCACTGTTGCATATTGAATTGCTCTTCCACCTGGTCCTTAGACATCACACAGAACAGAATAAATCTGTTATGATGATAACAGCGGTAAAAAAAAAATATTTATTTTTAACATGCATTAGAACTTCAGTTTTATAATTAATGAAAGCGAACAATGACTGTCAGAGTTAATGAGCATTGCGTTGTTCAGACAGTGAGTAAAACTGAAAATGGTTTAACTTTTGAAAAATGCAAATCGAGACCCCTGCATTCAGTTCCATTCTGGTTTGATCCATCTTTCTGTTTTGTACGCAAAAATTTTAGGTCTTTCTCAACTTGTATTTAGACCAGTAGTGTCCATTAAGTAACATTAATATCGATTAAATATTTATCTTTCAGTGTTTACTTGATCCTGGCCCTGCACTGAAAAATGCACTACTTCTCCTGTCTGTCAGTTTTTATCCTTGTTACCATACCTTTTAATTTGCTTTATATGTATCTTTTACTTCAGTGTTTTGCTATATGTAATTGTCATGTCATGCTCTAGTTTCCCTATTCTTGCCATGTTCCAATAAAAAATAAAGAATAAAAGACTAAAGTATTGTGTTTTCTTTATGAAGCAATAATAATAATAATAATAATAATAATAATAATAATAATACAAAGGCAGCTAAATGCAAATAGAGATAAGCTAGATGCTATTTACACTAAATAGCAACAAAAAGCATCTTCTTTGCATTAAGTGTGACTAGTGTTAGGTATTATTTGCACTCTTAATTAAACACTAACATGCAAATAGGGGCATCACTTCAGCGTGTTTATTGTGTTTATTTAGAGTCCCACACCATCCCCTACCCCTAAACCTAACCTTAACCTTACAAAAATTAACCATGGTTTTACTGCTGTAACCATATATTACCATGGTATTTTAAAGCACAAAATTAAACATGATCACACTAATATTACTGTTGTAAGACCATGGTTAATTGCATGAAAACTATGGCTTCCACCAAAAAAAACATGGTTACTACCATATTATTAGAAAACCATGGTTAATTTTACCCAGATCATCCCTTCCTCTCAACTCACCAACCTTCACACTGACCAAACCACTGCCAGGCAATCAACCTTTATATTAATTTGTATTTATTATTATAGTAGTATTAAAGGAAATATAAAGAGTAGAGACATGAAACAGGATTGGGAAAAGTGGGGAATCCAACCCCGGACTTCTGCTTCATAAAACATTGATTTGAAACTTTTATAATTCTTTGATTTATCTAAAGTATAGTTGTAAAGTTGAAAAGACATCTCTTCTTTTGAAAAAAAAAAAAAAAAAAAAAACTTTGTGTTGAGGATTTAAGATGTATATCTGTCTGGATTTGATGGATAAGTGATGCAGACATACAATTTGTGGTAGAAGGCTGTTAGTGCATTATGATAATGTATTCAAATGTCAGTCGAGTCTTGCCCTTCATTCCATAACTAATGCAACAAACAGCCAAATTCAACTAATTTCTCTTTCTTTGTGTTTTCATTGATGCTATGCTAACATTCCTAAAGCAGGTTAGCTATAGCCTATAATCCTATCAAAATTTAATTTCATTTCGATCTATATGGCAATATAGATGTGGTAGCTAAAAGGTTCTCATGTTTATGCAATGACCAGTTTGAATGAAGATATCCTCATTCACATTCTTACTAGTTCCTTTTGTTGTTGGAGATACCTCCAAATTTAAGATACTAGTACTTATTCTGTTTTTGATATCAACTGTTCACTTCTGACTGGTATGTATTACGATAGTTACTAGTACTTATTTATTAGACACTAGTACTTATTCATTAGGTACTAGTACTTTTTATTTAGATACTAGTACTTATTTATTAAATACTAGTGCCTATTTATTAGGCACTAGTGTCTTTTCCTATTGTTACTAGAAACATTTCATATCTTACTAGTAACAATTTTTTTTTTTACCTGTCAAATGTAATGACTAGTCAGAATGGCGACTGTAGAGTAGAATTAAAAACTTACTAGTAAAATAACAAATCTTACTAGTAACATTTGGAATAAGTACTAGTATATAATGAATAAGTACTAGTATCTTATGAATAATAACTAGCATCTAATGAATAAGTACTAGTATATATTGGATAAGTACCAGTACCTAATGAATAAGTACTAGTATCTAATGAATAAGTACTAGTCTCTAATGAACAAGTACTAATATATAATGTATGAGTACTAGTATCTAATGGGATATTTACTAGTATCTATTGAATAAGTACTAGTATCTGTTGGAATACACACTAGTAAGAAATGAATAGGTGATATCTGAACCACAGATCTCCATAGGAATCAATGGTAAAATTTAGAAATGTGTTATTAGTAACAATGGAATAGTTACTAGTCACTATTGAAATACATACTAGTATCTAATGAATAAGTACTAGTATCTCATAAATAAGTACTAGTACCTAATAAACAAGTACTAGTATCTATTGAATAAGTACTAGTATCAAATGAACAATTACTAGTATCTAATGGAATAGTTACCAGTATCTATTGAATAAGCACTAGTATCTAATGAATATGGAACAGTATCTAATAAATAAGTACAAGTATCTATTTAATAAGAACTAGTACCTAATGAATAAGTACTAGTATCTATTGAATAAGTACTAGTATTTAATGAAATAGTTACTAGTCACTAAAAAATAAGTACTTGTATCAGACAAATAGATACTAGTAAGTTTTAGGGAATAAATGTCAAAACAGCTTGCCATATGTGGTCATCCTGTCTCTGCTGAAGAAAGGCAGCCTGCTGAAGCAGCCCATGCGAGCTGATCTGTGAGGACTGTTGGTTATCCATGCTGAGCTCCTGCAATTTTGTCCTTGTCAACACAAGTGCGCCTTGTCTGGCCACAGCATCCCCGTGCGCGTGGATGACAAGAGAAAAAAATAAAACCGTGCGCGTTCTTATGCCAAACCAACCAAACCAACCTGATCTCCCTCTTCTTAGTGATACATTACGCAAAAGAAACAACACATTTTTAGGAATGCATTTTTTATTTGTATTTAATTTTATTGGTATAAAGATAATTCCATAAGTTATGCTACGTGGCTTCCGCCGATGTTATATAGCCTAGTTTGCGCACATGAAGTCAGTGTTATCAGCTGTGCAAACAGGACAATGTGTCTGAAGCAAATAATAGCCTAATAAATAAATATTAAAATAAATAAATAAAAAGATAAATGAGTAAATATTTTTTTTATTATTATTATTATTCTGAAGCAGAAACCTAGTGATTAAGGTTAATACATTTGAGCATTAACAATAAGAATGAGAGTATATATAATAAATAATAGCCTAGTAAATATAATAAAACATTATTATTATTTTTTAAATTATATTTGTACTACTTAAGTATATATTTATTATATTATTATTTATATAAATAATACGCACGCTGTCACTATGAACCCCCCCCCCCCCCCCCACCGACGCAGCAACGACTTGGCTTGGATTCAGTACCTCCCTATGTGCTGCCTCACTCCATCACATCCCCGAACGTGAGCGGTGTTGCTGAGGAGCACTTCTTTAAAACCCCGACACTTCACTGGAGTTGTTTCCCTGCGCGTTACAGAGTCGGAGGAAGGGGAGAACCATTCCCCAAAATCTATTCTAACAATGGAGACCAGTCTGGGCTTTTTCCCTGGCTCACAATTTACTATTTCTACCTGGCTTATTCTATCCTCCTTATATTTTTTTCCACATGTAAAGGCTGATATAACTTGCGCACCATGCGTGTCGCCAATGCAAATGTACAACGGAGGAAATGTGCATTTGCGCGACCCGCCCGATCTTGGGAAAAATCCAAGACAGGATCAAAAGAAACCCAAAATGACAACAGATCTTTACCCGAATATTGGAGTACCCGATGGAAGCGCGGTGGATGATTTTCCTGAATTGGAAAGGGACGCGAACGCAGAGGAGCTCAATTCCCGTGCGCCTGTGGAGAACTTCACCGAGTCCGCTTTGGACGAAGAATTCTTTTCGGATGAATATATGGGAAGTGAATCCGAGGTAAATCAAGTGGACGCCGCTTTAAGGAGGGTCCAAAGAAGCGTTCCGGAGCAGCCCGAGTTTGTGGAGAGCGCACGGAGGAGCGGTGATGCCCGCACGGAGGAGCAAAGAAAGAGCACTGTTCTGCGACTAGACAGGCAGAGTAAACGTGCCGAAGTTCGCTGGAACAGGGATGATGATGAGGAGGATGGCAAAGTATCGGATTCCAGACCAGACGAACCCAAACTGACCAGCAGCACTTTTGCACTGGCTGGAGACTCCGCGCACAACCACGCAGTCGTTTACTGGTCCGGCAAGAACAGCAGCGTAAGTCCGCAACATCCAATTCCACTTGGCTGTTTCAATGTGAAATATCACCCCATTCTAATATATAACCCCCCACTTTTATCACAACCATGGCATATGATGCTGAATTCAGGAGTCTTTGTTGTCACATTTTGCTATGAGGGCTCATGTCAACTTCAGTTGTTGTCACTGAAATAACGCACATCTTGAGTCACCATGGTGTCATTTAGGATGTGTTACCCCAATGCGCCCTGAACATAAGAAAAACGTTTAAAGAACATAGTGTTGATCATCTGTTTGTAGCACATGAAGATCTGATGCATAATATGATCTCTAGAATTGGAATTTCATGCATTATTGCCATGAAAGTCTTTGATATGCACTTCTTGTATTTATTTTTATTTTTATTTATTTTTTACAAAACTGCATTGAGGTGAATCGATTGTAGGAGGAAAAGTCTGCAAATATTAATTTAAATATGAAGCATCCTCAGCATTGTCAGTAATCATTTTCCGCTGAAATGGTTTGCTTGTAGAGAGAGCAGGTTGTTGGCTGGATCCTCCTGGACGCAGCACTGTCTGTTGCTCACTTAGGTGCGAGACAGACAAGTGTTGCCTGAGATTTTTTGGATTGGCAAGATAGCAGACTTCAGAATACCACTTCTTAATAATTCAGAGATCTACCTATTTGAGGCAGATGAACCAAAATAACCCTGTCCTTAAATATGGAAAGTAAAAATAACTGGAAACTTGTGCTTTAAGGAGATCTGGATGTTCTTCGGATTTGTGGTTCACAGGCAGGTGGTGTTTGATGATAGTAGAATGGAGTGAGATCTGAGAGAGAAAGAGCAGAGAGAAAGGCAGATTAGTTCTACCATGTTTAAGCCTGTTTTTTTATGTCTTTGCAATATAATATAATATAATATAATATAATATAACAAATACATCTCAGGTATCTATACTAACCTCTCAAAAATAAAGATTGTTCCAAGCTATTTGTGTCACAATCAAATTAATTTAAAGTCAACAGGCTCTTTTGCTATATCTTTGAAATAATTTCTCCAGCAGTACGAGGAGGGCAAGTTATATAAATCAGACTCAATTAAACATCCCCCTGTCCAAAGCCCTACCGACTCAACCTTATCAAGCGGACCACCTCATCCATTGTCTTTAGATGTTGCACAAGAAATGCAATAAATCTGAAGAAATAGCCCACAGTTTTCGGACCCAGTCCAGGCAATTTACACCCGGCTTTATTAACTTGTTTAGTAGCTGTCAGTAAAAGTAAAACTGCAGCAATTTTGGGGAAGGGTTACTGTCCGTCAGGTCCCCTCCCTCATTCCTGTAGCTGTAAATCTCCCATAATTATCTTCAAGACTGAGGCAGCCATTTTAAAAGATTCTGTCCTGTTCAGGGACTGCCTAATCGAGCATGTTTTCCCTGCTTGCATGCCTGCCTGAGAGCTTTGTCTTCATTTGCTGGAGGTTTTATGAGAGATGAATGAAGAGTTCAAGGACAGTTAGCGGTATTTTTTATTTTTTCATACCCTGTTCATGAACAAATAATTTCGTTTGCATACTGTTATGGAGACCAGTACAGTTTTTTGTGCAATATTTAATATAAACAGTAAACACATCTCTAGATCGCAGCTCTAGAGTCCCAAGCACTATATTTTCATTACTAATTCTTCTGGAGGCACTTATACAATGCATATCAAAAGTTTGGAAACACTTGACTTAATTATTTTTCCCACAATCTTAAACCTTTTGATCTAAAGGTTTATGCTTAAAAGCTTGAAATTAGTTTAGTAGATAAATACAAATCATGCCTACCTATGAATCTCTTTACAAAAGAAAAAAAAAATGATTGAAAGGGATGAATTGAAAAAAAAAAAAGAATCTTCCCTCAATAAGTTGGTTGAGAGAATGCCCAGAGTGTGTAGAGGTGTAATCTAGGCAAAGGATGCCTACTTTTAAAAAGCTAAAATACCTTCACCCTGTGAATTTGGCAAGACAAGATTGAAAGTTCTTCAGCTGAAATCGGTCTGTGCTTACTGAGATTCAAATCACTGCCCACAGTGGCCAAAGCAAAAAATAAAAATAAAGGTAATTTCTGAGTGAAAATGCAACTTACGATCTGTGCTCACCATTGTTTATATGAAGAGGATTACTTCCTGATTCCCATGGGACCAGAACCTGTGTCTCTGAAGTTGATCGCATTCAGTCAATTCAGGTATCTCATCCAATTAAAATCCAGCATCTTCTTGATAAGCTCTCCAGCTGTCTTTCATTGCTCATTATGCCGTGTTATTTTCTCCCCACCACTTTACCATCAGTTAAGGTCTTGTCCTGCTGTAAGGGGAAGTTCCTCTCCCCTGCCATCATAGTCGTCCTGCAGGATCTGACGGATCAAGCGAGAATCTGAGTGCTGAACCGTAGCACTGGGCTTACGCCAAAGGAAAATATTTTCTCCCTCTATCCATGATTATTCACATTTATTCAGAGTCTCTCTGGTAGAAAGAAATGTGTTCACAATTTAATGAATGCAAAAATGTCTGATGGGTGATGACGCTACTCAGTAATTTGACTGAATGGAGTTGATTTCAGGGTACATGAACCTTTGGAAGCAACATGGGGCCTGTCAATCCATTAGGCATCATAGGCAGCCACCTAGGGCATCACCATAATTGGGGCGCCGCCCCACCAAATCCGATTAACAGTACTGAGCCACATTTAACGTTCCTCATGCCTTTTATTACCTCAGAAAATTTGTTTGGTCAAATTGGCTTGTTGGTGTCCCCTAGTGCCGATGTAAATAAGCGGCAGTGTGTGCATGGCTGTATTAAGTGCAACACGACACTCACCACCGGTGGTTTTTTACATTTATTTTTAATAAAATTAAAAAGTACATCATACTTATCAGTCATCACCGTTGGTGTGTCTGTGTGACTGTGAAGTGTGTGTGAGAGTCAGTGATGATGATTTTGTTTTTTTACGGCATTATGGACGATAATGATCATGGCATAATTTTTATGCTAATGCTGCTAAAGTATTACTGGCAGTAGCAATCAAGATTGTTAGTTGAGATGCAAAATGAAGCGACAAAAACCATCAGGAGCTCAATTTTGAAAAAAGAAGAAGAGGCAAAGCATGAAAAAAACAAAAGTAAGCTTATTACAATTTCTATATCATTTGTCATTTTTGTGGTGTTAAATTATTTAGATAATGAATTTACAATGAAGACCGGGATTGGTTGACTTTTGTCCAACTTCTGTAAAAATGCTAATGGTTAAGCACACCACAGAATGATTTTTGCTTCCATAATAAGATGCTGTTATAGATGTGCAGTATCTGAATGTTTGACTTGTGTTACTAAAAAGTTCAAACCTGTTCAGTCGATGAAGTCACACACTCTGATAATTTGTGCCAACAACAAACCCCAGGCAGTCTCCCCTAATATATTTAAATAATAAAGACGATTATTACTAATTATTACTGTGCTGTCCGCAAGCAACAAGCTAGCTATTTAAAAGCAAAGCCAGTGATCTTTTAACTAGTTAGCGCTGACTGAGAATACAGCAGTTCTGCAGTAACAAAGAACAACATGTTCTAATTATGGAAATAGCTATGGCTATGCTTTTAATAGTAATGACTTACAATTTCAGATACTTTTTTAAAGTACCTGGAAACACCTGATAAAACTGGAAAAACAAGTACATCTGTCTCAGATCCACAGATGCCAGCTTCCACAGGTGAGGAAAAACTTGTTGTACTGTACACCATAAAAGCATGCAAACTGATGGCCTAAGTAAAGTGGACTATACTTTGCAAGTTGTATCTAATTAGTCATTAAAACTTTCTATTTTTATTCAAGCTTACTTGGATTTTTAAAGGCAGTCCATTTGCATGCTTTTTAAAATTAAGTTGAACTAATTCAATTTTACAGTATAGTAGATTAAAATGTAATTTAATGTAAATGACAAAACTGAGGAGTAAAATAAAATAAAATAATAATAATAATAATAATAATAATAATAATAATAATATATATATATATGCAGTTGTGATAGTCAAACTTTTCTTCCTTCTTTCTTTTCTTTTCTTTTCTTCATCATCATGAACTGTAAAATTATAGAATCAACCGAAGGAACATCATGTCTTGAACCTATATCCTCTTCTGAAGATGAGAGCACATTAATGACATTTGACTCCACAATGCCACCTTGCCCAGGTATGTGTGAAAACACAAGAAATATTATGTGTGAAATATTTCTCATGTGTGATTGTATTGTACATAAGAGATATTATGAAACTCATTCATGTGAACGCAATGACAAATATAATGTTTGTTCCCTGGACCCTGCAGAAGCACCAGAAGAATTCCTGAAGGCTGAGGAATCCGCTGGGCAAAGTTTGGCCACTTTAATTTTGCAGAGATTGGAGAATCTTCAGATTTCCTTCGATGACTGCAGAGGACAGTCATATGACAATGGTGCAAACATGAGGGGCAAAAACAAAGGAGTTCAGGCCAGGCTACTGCAGAAAAATCCAAGAGCTCTGTTTGTTCCACGTGGGGCTCATACTTTAAATCTGGTCATTTCAGATGCTGCCAAAAGCTCAAAAGATGCCACAGGATATTTTGGTGTCTTGCAGAATCTTTATTACTTGTTTTCTGCCTCTACACAAAGGTGGGCAATACTTGAAAAACATATAAAAAAGACTCTCAAAATGTGATCAGACACAAGATGGGAGAGCCAGGTGATGGCTATTGAACCTCTTCGATATGAGGCAGCAGCTGTGAGAGAGGCATTGCTTGAAATACGGAGCCAAACCAAAGACCCAACCATCAAGATTGAGGCCCAGTTTCTGGCTAAGGAAGTGGGGTCATTCCGCTTTTCAATTTGCACAGCGGTCTGGTATGACCTCTTAAAGAAATTCAACAGGTGAGCAAAGTTATGCAGCATGAAAAAATCCAGCTAGATGTATCAATCAGTCTGCTTAAAAAAGTAGATGCAGCACTCCAGACATACAAAGCCACAGGCTTTACAGCTGCACAAACCTTAGCAAAGGAAATGTGTGATAACATTAACGTGGAGGCAGTCCTTTCACAGAAGAGGCTGATGTCTACAAGGAGGCACTTTTCATATGAGGCTCCTGATGAGCCAATCCAGGATGCTTTAAAAAATCTGGAGGTGACTTTCTTTAACCAGGTTGTTGATGTTGCCATCTCAGCCCTTAGGGAGAGATTCCAAACTCTTGGAGATGTTGGCTCAATGTTTGGAGTGATTATTAACTTCCAAAGTCTACCAGATCAGGATGTGATTAAGCAAGCAGAATCCCTTGGACAAACCGTAAGCTTTGAAGGTCTGTCTGATATTGATGGGAAGGAGCTTGCTCGTAAATTGAAAAGCCTAACTGACTTGCCATCAAGCAACATGACCGCCCTGGAGATGCTGGACTTCATACAAGAGAAGCAGCTATCAGAAATTTACCCAAACCTGTGGGTTGCTCTTCGGATTGCAGTGACTCTACCAGTCAGTAGCTTCAGCGGAGAGGAGCTTTTCAAAACTGAAACTTATCAAGATATGCTTATGGTCAGCTATGTCACAGGAGCATCTCAGCGGTCTGGCTGTGATTGCCATTAACCATGACATTGCTGGTCTAATCTCATATGATGACATTATTAATGATTTTGCAGCAAGGAAGGCCAGGAAGGTAAAATTTCTAAAAGCACACATTACTTGAAACAAATGCAGGTACAGCACAGTGTTTAAATTACAGTATATACTGCATTGTTATTTTTGTATTTTTATTTATGTTTATTATTATAATTTTTTTATTTATTATTATTTAAAAAAAATCTTAGCACTTGCTTTGTATTGAGCATATAATAAGGTAAATTTGTTTTTATATTCTTTTTTGTGGTTATACCTACCTGTATCCACGATGGCTATTTATTTGTAAAAATTTGCTTTATGTTATTATTTTTTATTAGTGAAGTAAATAAAATGTTATTGAGTATGAGAAATGAGTGTTGTATAATTTTTATTTTTGTGGGGGGGGGGGGGTGTTGAGGATGAATCTCGCCTAGGCACCAAATGGGCTAGGACCGGCACTGAAGCAACACGTTGATTTCCTACAGTACTTCCCATATTTGCATTTCTGTTATTTTATAGTTCTGATGAATTTACTATTATTTAAAAAATAGAATATAGTAATAATACAAATTGAGCTTGTAGTGTATGTATATTGGTATTTTATGAGCCAAATTTCAGCTTCTCAATCATGTTGAATGATAGTCATCATATTTTATTTTGATCTATGATTTTAGTTTAGTGCTAGTTTCAGACATTCTTCGAAGTTCAAATCTGTCTTCATGTGACCCATAAACCAAGTTCATAAATTCTCCATATGAATGAGACACATTAAAAAGAGTGACTAACTAGGTGGAGAGAAAAATCCACTCCACTAGAGCTTAACACTGGCGTTTTCAGTTTTACATCACTTATTTATATATTTCATGATTCACACGTCCCATCAAGCTTTGATGTCAGGCATTCAGGAGGAAAATAAAGCATCAGATTTGCATAAGATCCAAGTTGTTAGCCTGGCATGCACGAATGGATTCTGAAATAGTCTTCATGAAGACTGGGTCATTCTAGACCATAATGTCACATTCTCCAAGGATCTCTTTGAAACTGCAACACCTCAGTGAATATCTAAGCAAAAAAAAAAAAAAAAAAAAAAAAGGCGTGAACTGCTGTGGTAAATGAGCTTTGTCAAATAGTTTCCCTAGAAAGATGTGCTGTCATGTTAGTGGTGTTATGCAATTTGCTTAAATTAGGGGACAATGGAAAAACTTTTGGCATTAATTTGTTTAAATTTAAAACAAGACCCAGTTCAGTATTTAACTATTTATATTTATGCATTTGGAAGACACTTCTGGCCAAAGCGATTTACAGTAAATTCAAGGTACATACTGGATTAGTAGGTGAGTTCTCTGCACTGTAGAAATAGTTTAGTCTTTCATTTAACTTGTTCCAATCATTTCAGTCATTTCTACTTTAGAGTTTCAACTCGATTTTCATCATTAGCAAAATTCATGGATGACAAAAAGTGCAATTAACTAATTTCATCAGGTTGTAATTTTGGCACTACTGACACATTTAAAGCAGCAATTTAACTTGAGTTCTCAATTTTAGTGGCTTGAATTGTGTTTGAATTGACATTGGCAATGTTAGTACATTTACTTCCAGATGAGCTACATGAACTAGATTTATCTCTGTGTCTACTTTTTTCTTTTCAGGGCTATCTGGATGTGTGTGTTTCTTTTATATATATATATATATATATATATATATATATATATATATATATATATATATATATATATAATAATTATTATTATTATTATTATTATTAAAGGAAAATTTTACACCAAAATGAAAAATGTGTCAACATTCTCAACCTCACAAAAAGTGAAAAATGTTAACCTCAACCACCTTTTACTTTTGTTGTATCATTTTTCCATACAATCAAAGTGAGAATGTTGTCATCAAACATGGTGGAGATTCCTTGGCATGTAACCTCAGGGAGTCGCATCCCATTTTGTTGTGAATCCAGATTGCTGTGTGAATTGGGGTGCAAATGGGACGACGGGAGAACAGTGTTGAAAGTCAAACCATCTGTTCTGCTTGTATATGATCTTTACATTTCTGGAGTCATGTCTGAAGAGATTTGCCCTTTCTGTGTTGAATTCTTTGCTTATAAAATGGTTGTTTACATTTAGGTGATTTTTAGGTTTTACAAGTTTCTGTCTCAGCAGGATGAATACTGTGTTTGTCTAAGACTCCAACCGTGTATAGACAAGGATACTGTCTGTTCTGCTGTCCCATTTGCTTGTGGGTCTGGTGTCTCTGTTGGACTTTCTTAGTTTGTTGATGAAGGCCCAGTTGGGGTACCCACTAGTCTTTTTGAGTGGGTTTTCTGTACTTTGATGTTCAGAACCCTGCCTTCTTTAAAGCTGTGTGTAATGTTTTAATGGTCAGATATATTTTCCAATCCCAACTTGATGTCAACCTGAAATCAAAATGTACTCTGTTCACTTTTATAATATGTGTTTCTGGTCTTATTGTGAATGATTGATCTGTGCACTCTATTCCAAAGAAAAAAAAAAAGGTCACCAAAATGTAGGGTTGAACGATTAATCGAACTAAATATCAAAATCGCAATTTTACGTAGTGCAAGGACTGCTATTTCATTAAATAATTGGTTCCGAACACGCTGCCTGCTATGAGCGCAGGTCTGTTTTGACTGTAGTGCGTAGTGTTTTCTTAAGTGCATTAGAGTTAGTATATTTCAAAATCCAATTTGTTATCTTGTACACACTCCTGTGTGACACCTCTTTAAAATTGCTTAAATTTTTTTGACACTTTTGACAATTATAAGCATAATAATATACACCAATCAGCCACAACATTAAAATCACCTGCCTAATATTGTATAAAAGTGTCAAAAGAAAACAGTGCCAACCCGCATCTCAGAATAGCATTCTGAGATGCAATTCTTCTCAGCACAATTGTACAGAGTGGTTATCTGAGTTACCATAGACTTTGTCAGTTCGAACCAGTCTGTCCATTCTCTGCTGACCTCTCTCATCAACAAGGCATTTCCGTCCACAGAACTGCCGCTCACTGGATGTTTTTTGTTTTGTTTTTGGCACCATTCTGAAAAAATTCTAGAAACTGTTGTGCATGAAAATCCCAAGAGATCAGCAGTAACAGAAATACTCAAGCCAGCCCATCTGGCACCAACAATCATGCCATGGTCCAAATCACTGAGATCAAAAATTTGTTTCCCCCAATCTGATAGTTGATGTGAATATTAACTGAAGCTTCTGACCCATATCTGAATGATTTTATGCACTGCACTGCTGCCATAGGATTGGCTGATTAGATAATCGCATGGATGTTTGTTGGTGCCAGACGGGCTGGTTTGAGTATTTCTGTAACTGCTGATCTCCTGGGATTTTCACACACAACAGTCTCTAGAATTTACTCAGAATAGTGCCAAAAACAAAAAGTATTCAGTGAGCAGCAGTTCGGTGGACAGAAATGCCTTGTTGATGAGAGAGGTCAACAGAGAATGGCCAGAATGGTTCGAACTGACAAAGTCTACAGTAACTCAGATAACCGCTCTGTACAATTGTGGTGAGAAGAATAGCTATTCTGAGATGCGGGTTGGCGCTGTTTTGGCAGCACGAGGGGGACCTACACAATATTAGGCAGGTGGTTTTAAAGTTGTGGCTGATCGCTGTATCTTTTAAGAGGTATTTTTTTTCTTATTAATCAGGTGCTATTTTCAGTGGGCTGTAATCCAGAACCCAAAATTCTCATTTTAATGAGGGAACATGTCCATATTTAGAATGTGTTTCACACGAAAAGTGCTAATCAAGATATTTCTATTCAAATTTAACCCATCCTAAATCCTCAACTTGTAAATATGTTATTGTATATTATCAATACAATGTGTACAGATATCTATAGAGTATGAATAAATAGATATGTCCTCTCTTCAATGGTTTGCTACACCAACACTTCACTTTTAAGCACACTTCAACGTTTAAAGCACCCAGGCTAACAGTAGTTCATCACCAACAACTCAAGAGTAGATTTTTGCTCCCTCCTCAACAGCATTTCCCATTCCTGAACATGATGTAGTTGCACTAATGCTTTGTAAAGTGGTTTGTTTATTTAGCATAGATGCTAATTACTAGTAAAAGAGGCTATGGAATGTCATAAATAATTTAGCTAACCCAATGTAATATGCCCTCCAACCTCCAATTAGTGTTTACACATTTGTTTCCCGGCCCTTTTTAATGCAGCTGAGGTCCTTCTGGTGGGAGCTGTTGGTACAGTAAGGGGATTTATTATTTTGCCGTAGGAGCCAAAATCCAGGCTGACATACCAAGATCTGTGGGCAATATCATACTCAACTCCTAAGCACAAATTATTACTTTAGGATACAAAATGAAAATAAGTGGAACATTTTAAAGCTGTATTATTTATTTATTTGTTTGTTAATAAAATACCTTTTCTACTGTTTCTATACTATTAGAAATGTTTTGTCAGGTAACATACAAATGTGCTTAATGTGGTAACATCTAAATTTACTGATTTTATTCAGATTGATCTCATAGTGAAATTAGAAACAATAGGTTGACTATCCCTTAGCTAAAATCGGTCTGTGCTTACCGAAATTCTAAACACTGCCCCCAGTGGCACAAGCGGTAAGTGTTGTTGGGCATATATGGGCACGTGAGCTCCATTTTTTAGGTGTACAGGCTGTGATACAGTGAAGATGAATGCACATTTTATAAATGTACTCCCCAACACAAACCCCAAACCTAAACCTAATCAGAGGAGTTAAAATATAATGTTAGAGGGGAAAATGCAGCAAAAAGGTGCACAATACGACGATACTTGAACAAAAATTAGCTGCATGGTTGAGTTGCCAGAAAGAAGCCAATGCCACAAAAAAAGCCCAGTTACAATATGCCCGACAACACCTTGACAGGCCTCACAGCTTCTGGCACACTGTAATTTGGAGTGATGAGACCAAAATAGAGCTTTATGGTCACAACCATAAGCGCTATGTTTGGAGAGGGGTCAACAAGTATTGTGCTCCTTGAAACAACCACACCATCTTTTTCTAGAGCAGCCTGTATTTCTCCTGAGGTTACCTGTGGGTTTTTCTTTGTATCCCGAACAATTCTTTCTGGCAGTTGTGGCTGAAATCTTTCTTAGTCTACCTGACCATGGCTTGGTATCAAGAGATCCCTGAATTTTCCACTTCTTAATAAGTGATTGAACAGTACTGACTGGCATTTTCAAGGCTTTGGATATCTTTTTATATCCTTTTCCATCTTTATAAAGTTCCATTACCTTGTCACACAGGTCTTTTGACAGTTCTTTTCTGCTCCCCATGGCTCAGTATCTAGCCTGCTCAGTGCATCCACGTGAGAGCTAGCAAACTCATTGACTATTTATACACAGACACTAATTGCAATTTAAAAAGCCACAGGTATGGGAAATTAACCTTTAATTGCCATTTAAACCTGTGTGTGTCACCTTGTGTGTCTGTAACAAGGCCAAACAACAAGGGTATGTAAACTTTTGATCAGGGCCATTTGGGTGATTTCTGTTATCATTATGATTTAAAAAGGAGCAAAACAACTATGTGATAATAAATGGCTTCATATGATCACTATCCTTAAATAAAAGACTTTTTTTTTTTTTTTTGCATGATCAGTCATATTTTCAAAATCAATGCCAAAATTTCACAATTTCTGCCAGGGTATGCAAACTTTTGAGCACAACTGGATTGCTCATAGAATTCTAAACTGCCAGCAGTAGGTGAAGCATCTTACTATTCCCTACCGAAAGAGGGCATTGACCGCCAACGGACGAAACTCTCAAGATGGCCCAATGTGCTGCATTTAACTGCGAAACAACGTTCACTAAAGGATGTGGCATAAGTGCCCACAGGTTGTAATGTATACGATTCTCTGCCTTCATAGAGTTTAAAAAAAGTTCTGAGATCAGTGATTTTTAATAAAAACGACTAGCTTTGTGTTGATATTGTAACTTGACAGTACCTCTTTAGAATAAATCCAGAAGAGCCAAATATAAAAATGCAGTATAGTATATATACACAGAAGTTCATATGCAGTTTATAGTATATACATGAATTTACCTTTACTTAATGTAATTATCCCATGCATTTGCATTCATTTTTGGAATATGCACTCACCAGCTAGTGAGCATTTAATAATTGACCAATCAATAAATCAATATTTCCACAATCCTCTGATCTATTAGATCATAATCAGAAAGAGGTATATTGACATTTATGCACACTCAAGGAAATCATACATATATATTTGTTCAATAACAGAAGCTTCCAAGTACACACACAAATTGACTGTTAAACTGAGCAATACAATAAAAATTTGAAGATATGTGGGGACAAATCTGCTAATGGATTTAACAACAAACCCACAGCAAGGCAATTTAAGTCAGCTTTCAAAAGAATGATAGCAAGACAAGCCATCAGAGCCTGTGGCAACTGTTCACCACTGGATAGCACAGTGGGACTGGAGGCAACACCTTCTGCTATGCTGAGTGACATTCAGCCTTCAGTCTTCCCAGCTTGTCCATGTTCAAAGAGGCTGTGGTGGGGACATAGCAGGCTTTGTAGTTAAAACTGCTATGAAGAAGATTCAGTGCACTACCTGTTTATCAGCACTCAGTGTTGAGAGCTCTTCCCAAGATGAACTTGGACACACACTGATCGACATGATGTCCCGAGGTGGACTTATCAGACCATCAGACAGCGTCCTGAAAGTCTGAAAGACAGCTGAGAGATTTATTCAACAGCACACACTCACAAGGCTCATCTCTGAATTTGACACCAAATTTAAATCCAGGGTCTCCACAAAGGTTCTGTAACTCTATGGTGATTTTGCATTCAAGGAACTTGAGGCACACATGTTCAACCTCGAACCATACAACAATCACATCTATATAAGTGCATTGCAGAAAGCTACACTAACATCAGGCTCCACTCCATTGCCAAGGAAACATGTGCTGCATCACACTCCAAATGGCTTAGGAAAACTCTGGGCAAGCTTGTACTGCAAAAAAATAAAAAAATAAAAAAATAAATAAAAAAAATCAGTAAGATATAAAGATCAGTTCCTACTGTCAGCAACACTCTCTGCAAGAGCCAAGCCCATCCCTAGAAATTAAATTTTTTAAATAATCATCATCATTTTTTTTTTTTATAACAATATGTAATAAAGATAAAAAAAATAAAAATAAAAATAAAAAAGAGATGAGAAGTGTATTATACATATATTACAAGGGATAGTTTACCCAAAATGTAAATTATATCATCATTTATTCAACCTCATGTCCTTCCAAACCTGTATGACTTTTTCTGTGGAACACAAAAGATGATATTTTAAAGAATGTTTTTGTCCATATAATGAAAGTCAATGGTGACCAAAATAAGCAATTTTGCTAACCATTTACATACAAAATACCTTATTTTGGGTTCTGCAAAAGAAGGTCACATGGATTTGGAAGGACATGAGTTTAAGTAAATGATGACAGAATTTTTTTTATTTTTATTATATTCATCAGTTGTATCACCGTTGTTGATCTGTAAATATCCAAAAAAGCTAACTTGGTGAGCTACTGTTATTCATTGTGGTTGTTTTCCTAAGCTAACGTTAGCTACATAGCTAATATTAATTTAGCCTAAGAAAATAACCACAATGAATGTTCAACGTAAACAAAAGTTACAAAACATAATTATGTATTCAGAATAAACGCTTTAAAGCCTGCAAAACATATGTTTGAAAATGTCTACTGATATCTTTCCTCAGTTTCTTAAACTTGTTTCTTTTGAGGTAACACGTGCACCGCTGAAGATAATGCTGCTGCAGTAGAGAGTAACATAACACGCTCACACTTACAATAAGCAGGGTAAAAAATTGAGAGTCCAAATAAATAACTAATTACATGTATAGGAAGATTGCATTGTGATGCTGTATATGCAGACTTATTTTCTTTTATTTTTTAAAGTGACTGGAGGGGTAAAAATTACTCACCAAAAACAGATGATTACCCATCAAGACCCATAGGGAGTACAGAATGTTAGGTAATACAAAGATGGTGGCGCAGTAGCTTCACTGTTGTGACGTCATGATCAGTCCAGTTATATATATAGATCAGTGGTTTCAACACAGGATCTGAACCCAGGTCTACCACATTGCTGATGCAACGCGGATCCACCAGGGAAGGTTAACATGCTGGAGCCGATCCAAAAATATCTGACAGGAGATGGCGCTTGTCAGTGAGTTGGTATAATGTGGCCGATCCTAGGGTACTCTCGGAAACAACACGCTGACTTCCGGTGCGATGTTGTTTTATTCAGGTGAGAAATGCTATTACCTAAATCAACCTGACAAATTAAGGTTACACCAACAAAAGTAATTTTTATGATTTAGATCAAGAAAAAAAGATCATTGAGGTAACAATTGCAGGTTACCACTTTTTTCAGTGTATTAATTTGCAGAGACTACTAGTTAAGTTTTGCTCTATTACATCTCAAACATTGCTCTCTATATTTGAGCATGTTCACCATCCTGACATCACAATATTGGCTCAACCAATGGCATGAATTTGGGGGCAGGGCTATTTATTTGTCCGACCGATAACTATTTATTCTTTTTTCATATTTATTTATTTATTTTACACTGGTCACACTAGTGGCATATACGTCTCACACTTCACCTTTAAATATTAGAGGCCCTTTGTGAAGAATTCAATGATTCAGCAGCATTATAAAACACTGAAAATGTTAGGGCACTTTTCGTCACAATCTTTTCTATTCAGAACTGTAGAAAATTTAATTTCCTTTTATCTAACTCTGCGTTTATACTTCATTTATCTCTCTAATATTAAGCTCTCCAAGTGGTGCATGGTGGGACATAGCATACCAACGTATCAGCCACATCCCCCTCCATCATAAAAGCATCATCCACTGAATGAGCTTGGTGAAGAATCAGTTTACAAGCCGCCTAAACGTAACCATCATCTCCATTGTTAGGGACGACAGAGACATAGTGGAAGGGCTGGGCTCTCTCGAGACGAGAACACTCCGGCATAATCACACGCTTGGTCGCTGAACCCAAGCAAGCAACAAGGGTGTCTGTGAATCTCCCTGTCCTCCTGTGCTAATTACACTGATATAACAATGTCAGATGTGATTTTAGTTTCATCTCTGTTGCGTTAAACACTTTGTTCTCCACTGGGTTGCTCAGGAAGTCTCTCTTTTGCTCTCTCTTTCTCTATATCCCTCTATCTCTTGGCTGTGTGACAGATCAATACTCTGAGGTAGATTAAAATAATACTCTGCTGTGATATCATCTATATATCTCTTTGGATTCATTTGAAAGCTGCACTCAGTATTTTTATTTATTTTTTACTCAAAGAGTTTTACCTTTAAATAAATGAATAGTACTTTTAAAAAATGAACTACGATTTTCCATTATTCTCTCACGTGAACATCATTTCACTGGAGTTCTCCATCGCTCTTACATAATTCATCCATTGCACCTGTGACATGATCGCTTGAGTGGGAATACTACTATATGGTCTTGTAATTGCATGTCACCAAGGTTGATTTGAACAATAATTTCACAATAATTTGCACCTACTAATGACATAAATCTTCCTAAGGTGGACATTGTTTGAGACCAGGGACTAAAAACGGTTCAAGGAACAAAAAATGAAAACAAACTAAACGTTTGGCAGAACTTAACCAAAAATGGGAACAAAGTGATCTTCAGTTGTTCCGGAGTGAAAATGTTATTTTTAAATTCTGGTAATGGGTTATAACTGGTTAATTTTGTTCCGATAATTTTTTCATGAAACCAAAGGTTAAAGGGTTTGTCACAGTAAATATTTGGACCTACACCACTTCATGTTGCCTGAAAAAATTGAACATGTGCTTTGATCCTGAAGAAAACTGCTGCATCACACATTTCTTTGCCTAATCCTGCTATAGATGTAGCATTCTACCCTTTTAACAGCTATGTATAATTATATATACTCTACATGCACAGCTAATCCAGATAAAATGAAAACCTTATTAGAGGTAAAAAGTATATTCCTCAGTTGTTTCCAAGTCTTCACTGAATTATTGTTAGATATGATGCATTGATACAGATTTGATGCTGCCAGGTTTTGAAATTAAAATTATGCTTAACTGTTAATTAACTGTATGCTTGTTATGTTTTCTATGCTGATATATCCATCACACAGGGGAAAAATTGCTTATATTTGCTTATTTTGGTGAGGTGAGTGGCTTATTTCGGGCTTGTTTTTCCAGACCAGGTTCCTTGTTTCTCTTGCGAGATCTTGCAACACTGCAACTGGTATTACACCCACCCCTTAGCACATAGTACTGTCATTTTAAAAAAGAACGTAATTAACCATTCTTTTACTTTGATCTAACTGGTTACCATTTGGAAAGGAGGCTGCAGAACTTCTGAGCCGGAAAAATACAGTTTTTGCTCAGAACGAATCGGAATGAAAAACATTTCATTTTTAGTCCCTGTTTGAGATTGTGTTAATTGGGTTAATTAACATTCCAGTATTTTCAATAATAATAAGACTCAGAGAGTCTTATATTAGTATTACTTAGTATTAAAATGTTTACAGATGTAGCTGATGATAAAAAAAAAAAAAAAAAAAAAAAAAAAAAGTGTCAACATAATCTTTTTTTTCAAAATTCTATGTCGGTACTTCAAATGTCACGAAAAACTAGTTTGGAAACTCTTTTTGTGGAGAAAAAAATGGCATTACGCAAAAAAATAACGTGTCACATGACAGAATTTACAGCATTTATGTTAGACTTACCTGTACAGATGAAAAACACAGCTGCATCATGGGCACTTCCAGAAGTGCCAACGCAGTTATCTCATGTCATGCACCTGTCATTGACAAGTGCATGGAAAACAATGGATGGCCACCTTCTGAGATGAATGTAGCCATCCGTCGGGGGAAGAATGGGGATGTGTAAACCTGTGGCACATGGTGCGCCAAGGAATTACGGTGCACAATTTTATTGGCCTCCGCTACAGTTGGCTGCCTGATATAATGGCGCATCAATTTTTCTCTAAAAGCTGTGCACACAGCATATACAAATCGATGGATGGTCATTTTACTTACCCAGAAAGTTTCCACCACTACTCTGTACTTTGCGATGGTGATGGGCACAACATCAGTACAAGTAAATTGGCACAGCATCTCAAACATCACCCGTGACATCCTAAAATGTTGCAGCAAGAGACTTGCTGTGAAGTGTCTCTCTAACAGATCCTCCCAGAATGCCATGCATTGTCGCTCCCAGACCCATGGGCTTAGTCACATTAGGGCGTTTAATTTCAGTCCTATCAGATGAACAACTGTTCCATTTTGGCATTGTCTTCTGATATTTCCTTCTATTGCAATTATTTGTGAAATTACAATGACAGTACGCTGGCCATTTTCAATGAATTGTCTCAATACTCTGTCCATTTTACCAAGATTTGTGGACAAAATTTGGGGACTTCTGTGTACCAAAAGGTACACGATTTGCAAAATACACAATTCTGTATGGAAACAGCTTAAGGGCTGATTTCTTTTGAGATAAACCAAAATGTATGCGACAGTGCATTTTTTTTAAGGATGATGTCAACAAGCACACAATTTTATAGGTGAAAGGCCAAGTGGATGGAAATGAGCAGGAGACAGCAAAAAAATTTGTTTACGCATGTTCACTTTGTCGATAACAGAACAGCGCATAAAGTGGATGAAAACTTGGTTGGTGAAAAGCCTAATGCACAGATCCGATATTTTGACATTTGATTGCTTGGGTCCTGTCTGTTTAGATTCACTTTAGATAACTGTCAATGGATTCACTTGATGCTGTCCAGTAAGTTTGTGCAAATATTGGTGAGGCACAAAGATCTGACCTCTGCAAACAAATCAGAATTGTTGGGCATTGTAAATGCACCCAGAGAGTTCATCTTAACCATGTTTGTGCCCTCTCTCAGGGAAAGTGAATGTGCCCTTAAAATGTCTCTCCCTCACACTCTAATCAGGGGAGAGGATGGATGAACAAGACATGACCATAGACTTTCTGTTCACTGGTGTGTGTGTGTGTGTGTGTGTGTGTGTGTGTGTGTGTGTGTGCGTGCGTGCGTGCATGTGCGTGTGTGTGCGAGTTTTGCAGAGAGTGTGTCTTAACAAGTGTGCGTGTATCATGTTCATTTGCAGCCTCTCTTGATGTAGACTAATTATGACAGATTCCTCCCCAGAACCAGCACTCTATCTACACACTGTCTAATTAAAACTAATTTGCTAGCTCATCTTCACTGGCTGAAATCAAAATATGCTACATTAACATTATTACAGTTTCTGACAGCTTTGTTGTTTACTCTCTGGCATGTAATCTGATGCTTAACCGGCTAAAACACACAAAACAAGTTGAGGGTACATTTTGCCTTATTCAGAAGGACGATTACATGGATGATGTGTGTTTCATTTGCTGATGTGGTAGTCTGCTGGATTCCACCCCCCCCCCCCCCCATTTTTTTATTTTATATGTAAAGAAAAAAATAGGGGAAAGGGATGCTTTGCCAAGGAATCTCTTCTTCACAAATGCAGCTTTTAAATAAATAATAATAATACCTGAACTAAGGCAGCCCAATATTTGGATCATTCATCAAAAGGAGTGCCATTTCTGTCACTCATAGAAACAGTAGGCTATGAAAAAAATACTGTATGAATAGCTGATGGAAACTTTTACTGTTAATGTAGACATTTTCTTAAATGTATGTGAAAAAAAAAAAAATGTATGTGACATGAAAATGCCTTTTTAGCATGACACATACGTGAAATTTATATATAAGTTTATTCAAAATAAGCTAACTCCAACAAACTGTTTAAACAAATAAATACAAATAAAACAAACAATATGCATTAATAAAAAATAAAAATAAATAAACAAATAAATAAATAAATGAAGGTTTAAAAATAACAGCTGGAAAAGGCCT
This sequence comes from Myxocyprinus asiaticus, assembly GCF_019703515.2. Classification (NCBI taxonomy): domain Eukaryota; kingdom Metazoa; phylum Chordata; class Actinopteri; order Cypriniformes; family Catostomidae; genus Myxocyprinus; species Myxocyprinus asiaticus. Next base: position 46,198,776 of record NC_059351.1, read on the forward strand.
GTATCCGATTGAGGCCTGACTAAACCTTGAGGGAAAGATAGCCTATGTTGTGTTCTGTTTAATGATGTCATTGCAGGGATTGTTTGAAGTTTTGAGAGTCATGTGACTAAGCCAAAGGATCTGAGCTCAGAGGGCCTGTCGGATTTATGATAAACCTGCAACCCTTACAATACTTGCTTAAGATTTTTGTTGAAAGATAACCAATGATGCACCTCTGAATCATGGCATTTATGTAGTTGCGCAGAATTAAATGTATTAACCCGTAAATATAATTTTTCTGATTGAATGTTTAAAGTCCTACAAACATGTACTTAAAGGAATAGTTCACCCAAAAATGAAAATTTGCTGATAATTTACTCACCCTTAGGCCATCCAAGATGTATCTGTTTTACTTTCTTCATCAAAACAGAATTGAAGACTTTTAGGATTTCATTTCAGGCCTCCTCCTCTAAACAATGCAAGCTCACGAGAGGGATGACGTAAGCTCGTTGGTAAGGTCACGTGGAGGAGGAGACACGTGACGCGTGACCTTACCAACGAGCTTACGTCATCCCTCTCACGTTACAGAGATGTACGGAAGTGAACATTTGTAGTTAAAAAGTATATAAGTATTGTTTTGTTTCTAAAAATAATCAATCATTTGCATTCAGAAGAACTTTATTTGTCGACTGGAGTCGTGTGGATTATTTTGATTCACCCTAAATATGCATTCAAAAAATGGAGGACATTCATTTGCATTGTTTAGAGGAGAAGACCTGAAATTAAATCCTAAAAGTCTTCAATTCTGTTTTGATGAAGAAAGAAACTCGGATACATCTTGGATGGCCTGAGAGTGAGTAAATTATCAGCAAATTCTAATTTTTGGGTGAACCATTCCTTTAAATCCCCAAACTTGAAATGACAGTCATAGAATGATCCATTTGCTCCAAGTAAACAGAACAAAACAAAAAAGTTGGCTAAACTGTGAGACAGAAATGTTTTTTTTTTCTTTTTCTTTCCTTTTTTTTTTTTTTTTGTGAATGCTTTTATCTTTATATATATATATTATTTTTTTTTTGTTTGTTTTTTTTTTTTAATTTTTTTTTTTTTTGGTGTTAAGCTCAATTTAAATATTTAAAGCTTTTGTAACAGTTTTGAAAGAGTCTTAATGGAAACAGCAGAAGAGCAGAGTAGAGAGATGGATGTAGATAAATTTTTAAAGGCTCTTGTTCTTTAAAGGTCTGTGTGTACAGTATGTGGGATTAGGAGTCTAGATGCCAGCAAAACTAGGATGAGTTTAAGAGTTCAGGAGAGCAGAGTCTTGCACCAGGGTTCAGGCACTTATCTGTGTTTTGAGTTGTGGTTGTTGTGTCCGCGTCTATAAGAAGCGCTTTGTGTGTTGTTATATTGTGGTCCTCCTGGGTTTTTTATTTAATGTGCTTGATAAAAATTCTAAAACTGTTGAAAGATCGCTGAGTAGAGGTATCTACTATGGCAACACTGGCCCTCCGTAGACCCCTTAACCAATAATCAGTTTCTCTTAATTAATTTTATTTTGACTTTGACCCATACTGTACTCCCAATTAACTTTTCTATTCACATTGTGTCTATGGAGCCACCTACCCAGGCTTTTTCAGCTTCTGTGCTCACCCGTACTCAATAGGAACAGCAGATGTTATTTCACAACCTTTATCTAACCTTTGTATTTCATACTCTCAGTGTTAAACAGGCCTGATCAGCTGTTTAGGTAATCACTGTGCAGAAAACACAAGTTTAGCATATTGTCTGGCTACTTAATTCACACTACTTAAAGGGATAGTTCACCCAAAAATTAAAATTATCTCATTACTTTTTTCTTCTGCTGAACACAAATTATGATTTTTAGAAGAATATTTTAGCTCTGTGAGTCCATACAATGAGAGTGAATGGGTGCCAAAATTGTGATGCTCCAAAAAGCACATAAAGGCAGCATAAAAGTAATCCACATGACTCAATTGTTTTAATCCATATCTTCTGAAGTGATATAATAGGTGTGGGTGAGAAACAGATCAAAATCTGAAATTCTTCTCCCTGCCCAGTAGGGGGTAATATGCATGAAGAATGTGAATCACCAAAAACACAAGAAGAAGAATGTGAAAATGGCGATTGACTGAGCAGAGAAGATAATTTAAAGTAAAAAAGTACTTCAATATTGATCTATTTCTCACCTACACCTATCACATCGCTTCTGAAGACATGGATTTATCCACTCAATACAATCAGTTTCTGTGCTAGGATGTGCAGTCAAGTTGAGCATGTACCTTCTGGAAATGTATATATGCCAATTTTAACCACAGAAAGTGGGAGAAAACATTTCAGGAAGTGAAAAAAAGAATACTGCATTAATTACGTAATTTTTTAAAGGCGTTAAACAGTCAACTATTAATCACAGAAATTAACGCGTTAAAATTAATATTATTTATGATCAATATAACTTTATTGGACATTAGTGTCATT